>NC_143203.1:27607500-27920000 GCF_051530095.1 Phoenix dactylifera
CATGGGAACGCCAAACTATTACAAATAATACAATCTAAATAAAGCCGATGTGGCCAACCATGGGTAACCCGGTCTACCAAAATGTTACATTACAACCCACACATGGTGGATGCTAACCTCGATATTTGGAAGTCTTGGAGGTTGGTGGCTCGGGCTACTCAGTTCATTAAATTTTCAGCTGCTTATGCCATGTCATTCTTTGACCAGAACTGAAGAATCATTACCACTATACTCGATGATCCCAACAATCTCTTCCAGGCTCATATCCAGAATCGAAAACAGCCTGGAACATACATTCGCCATGAACAAAAGTTGAATGTTCCATCGGACCCTTGAGAAATAAGCACCTGTAAGTTGTTTTTTGATAATTTTAGAAGAGTAATTTACTATAGAATTGAAAATAAGTAAACTGGATGAATGATAAATTTGTCAGACCTGGAACAGTCTACCAAAGGATGCAGTGATTACTCCTTTACTTGTGCTTCAGGTTCTTCTGGCCTAGTTTCTGCTCATCACCATGCCGCTGAAAAAAATGACGCTTTAAATACAAGGAGGCTGAAGGCAGCACATAATTGATATATGATAGTATAAATTTTATCAAACATAAACATATCATTCTGTTAAGACCTTAAACAACCGGTGGAACCATCTGACAGATTTTTCTTGTGTAAGAATCCAATCCATGGCCATCTCATATTCAATTGTATTAGGCTGGGAACAGTGTGACGTCGACACAGCCTTTTTCTGAAAACAGAAACAGCTTAAGCATAGAAAAAGAAAAAAACAAAAAACCAATACAAGGAGATAATTGATCTAGTTTAATTCAGGAAAAGAAGCAATAATCACCATATCCTCTCGTTGCAATTGGGACTTGAGCATGACAGACGAATGACCAGTAAATGTAGATGATTTTGGCAGTGGCACCTTCAACATGCCTTTGCTGCAAGTAAGGGGTCTGCAAAAACCAATACACCAAATCAGAGGGGGAAGAGGAACGATTCTAGTCATTATAATACCTTCAAATGTGTGTGTGTGTGTGTGAGAGAGAGAGAGAGAATGGTTGAGTTGAGCAATCTAGAACATAATATACCTCAATTCAAAAAAAAAGGACTTCTTGACTTCAGTTATCTTGAACATATAATAGTATCAGCTAAAAAATTCTAATATCCATTAAAAAGTCAAAATTTGATCAACAACTTTAAGTTGCAATTATCAAAAATTATGAAAAGGCATTGACAATTTTCTCAAACGAAGGGAGCTAATGCATTAGGAACAAAAAGGAACCTAGAACACATATACAGAGGAGGAAGTCTTGAATTGAGATACACATGCTGCTGCTACCTAAGTCAGTTGCATCAACATGTGGTTAAGCTGAAAAAATGAATTTTTTTGCATGGGACCCCCGAAAGAACTTCAACACGACCAATACACTCCACTCTGACATTTACAGGCACATAACCTAATAAAGCTGTCTGAGGTAAGCCCCCGTTCACCAGACCACAAGAAGGAATAAGCATCACTAATAAACCAACTGGATCTATGCATCTCCATAAGCAGCAGCATAACAACTACTAAGTTACAATATGAAATATCTTCCATTACACGCACTCCTACAGAACCTATGTATTGTTTTTTAGTGGATAAATAGCCTCTCAATGTGTACTTTCTGAAAGTAATTCAGCAAGTAGTTGCTTATAGAATAATCGCCTTCCAATAAATTGAATTTTGCAGTTTCAAGTTACTTGCCGTAAAGATGTTTTAAGGTATACCAAAGATGCTAGAGATTTTAACCAATGACAGTGAATGATGTCCTATATCTTATCGATGCTGCCAGATATTTTGCCACATATAGAATTGAACTGCACACTTGTAGAATCTCTGACAGTGGATTAAACAATTTTCATCCATATAATTGCATCCAGAATGTGCCCACCGTGAACTAGGTGGTAACCTGACAGAGGGATGGGAAGGGGCTGTAAAATTGCTGAAACAAGTCTAAACTAATGTAGGCACCAAGCTTCACACACATCTACAGCTGAAAATAAAAAATCTCCACTATCAAATATTTAACAAACATTGTGTCACTAGCAAATGTATATTGCAATAAAAAAATCAATACCTTCCTTTTGGCAGCATTAAGCATCCCATATTGATCTTTGAAACAGCCAGATCTGCGGCCTCCTTTGTTTTAAAAATCGCATATGCTTGACCTACGATACAAGAACATTCATCACTACTGCGCTACCAGAGAAAGAGGAAAGCAGTTTACTTTGTCGTGCATTTAGCAAAGCAATCAGGAAAAAAAAAAAATCCAAATGCCGACGCACCCTCAGTTCCCATTTTATTCATTTTCTTCTCAAAGTTTCTACAATACAACTATCAGATGGATTTTGTGCGATGACATACCGTAATTAGGATCTTGAAATGTAGCCTGTTGAATAACCCTTGCAGTGCAACTTTGTTTCAAAGCGAGATAGATGATATCCTATTACAAGACAGATCACAGAAACAGACCATTAAGCACCTTATAAGTTACAGCATCTAATTCTGATTCATTTAAAGCAAAACATTAAAAGAAAAGAGATGGACCAAAGATCAAATGCCAGGCATAAACACTAGAGTACAACATCAATCTACATACAGCGTATTAAAGGTTCTTGCTTTTGTCATGTCAGACTAGTCCAACTCAAACTTAATTTTTGTAGCTTGGCCAGCTTTGGGGCTTGGCGCACTTGAGTTTGTTGCAATTCCTAGACAACTAAGTTTGTTAACTATTATCTTTTGAACTCACAGTATCATTTTAAGGAAGATGCAGAGGCAAAGCTCACATTCACAATTCGCAGCATCGAGTGCTGCCTGCAAAGGTGGGAGAGGAAGTACCATGATTATTGGACGCTTGAGACATTAGGGGCCTATTTGGATATTCCTATAAGATTGGGTTAAAAATCCTATTGGAATCGGGTCTGTTGGCTAATCTAGCTTGTATTTTCAAAGAGCCTATCCAAACCCAGCCTAGATCCTAGCCCTTGAGTTGTAGGAAGAAAAAAAAGACCTCCATAGGTTTTTTTTTCTTTCCATAGTACTTGGGCTAGGTGGTATTTGGATGAGACAGGCCGTGTTTAAATGGATGGCCCAATCCATGGATTCTACATGATTTTCAGCCCAATCCTATAGGAATATGCAAACATGCCCTAACTAGGCACCGTCAAAATAAGCATACTTCCTCCTAAATGCTAGGATATTGGGAATCTATCTAATGAACTACAATAACTTGTGCACCGTGAGCTACCATCATGATGTGAAATTTCATCAACCTAGAGGGCACAAACCACCACATCAAGGCCAACCTTCATATTACCCTATACATGGGAAAAGAGCTCAAAGAGGGGCAAACCGCCACTCCTTCCTAGAAATTATCTAGTTTGTCCAAAGTCCGCAATCTCGGTACCGAGTATTATACTAGTTTGTTATTAGTTCAATATAACACGGGTCGGTACGATATGGAATACATCCCATATCAAAATAGTTCTCAAACCATTTTTTCGCCTTTTTATCTTGGTACACCTCGGTATTACGGTCCTATACACCTCAGTATACAGGTTCGTACACCTCGGTATGGGTTGGTACACACCTCGGTATACCGGTCCTATACGGAACAAAAAAACCTAATAGTAATTTTATGAGGTATTCATACAATTTCATATATTTAGGAGGGTATACATGCAAAAAAACCTAATTTTAATTAATAAATGACACCATCACACCAATTGGAGCCATCTGAAACAAAGATTTTAGATCTTGCTTGCTTGGAGGGAAGACAAGAAAAAACAATGGCAATAATAGAAAGGGAAAATGACACCAACTAGTTGACAAAAGCAAAAATCAACCAAATTAAGGACCATACTTCTACTTCCGATGATGTATACGACGGGTCCAAATTCTCAATAAACACAAGTGTTCCTTGCTCAGCAGCATTCTGCATCCTCACTTCCCAAGGCTGAATAATTGAATAAGAAAAACCAATAAATCAAGCAACTATGTACTATTAAAAATGCTTTTAGCATACATTAAATACTGACAGACAAGATCTGAATTTCTTGCTTTATTTCTTCAAAGCTCATCAAATAAAGCAGATGATTAGACGGAATCCAAAAGTACCAAGAGCATGAATATACCTAGCCTCATAAGCTAAATTTGTAGTGCAGATATAAACAAAAAACAGTGAACAGCATTACTAACCTAATAAACATATTACAGCCTGTTTGAAGACCCTAACAAACTAAAAAGTAAGTTGAACTCCTCTAGCATCAGTAATAAACTGAAATCACAAAAATTACTCATAAAATGAACTTACTCTTTGTTAGATACGATGTTGGACTCTTGACTTAGATGACTGTACATACTGTTCTTTTATAATTAAAAAAATATCCGGACAAATCTTAGTTACCAAAAGCAAGTGGGTCTCTTAAAAATAGTTTGAATAATGAAATGTTTAAGAAGCAGCCAAGCGGGTGTGTAAATAAGTTTCCAGAGAGATTCAAAGCAGGTTCGCCACCCTGAGCAGAAGCTTCCTGCCACCAAGTGATATTTAAAAAAACACGTCACACATCCGTGTTGTTATGGAACACACACTTGATAATCCTAAGTTCACTTTCGATGCAGAAACTATAAATGAGGATCTTACTGCACAATGTTTGCAATTGTAATTTCCAATAAATGATGTACTGGTCATGTCCTACATGTTCCCCATGTAATGCAAATTCATAGAGGAAGGAGACCCATTTACTCAATTTTTGGGCTTTCTATGTTATACTTTAGCAATGCCCTGATAAGTTGAGACTTCTGGCAAGGCTTCTTTCAAGAGCAAGGTCCAAGGAGATTTTTGAGATTTTTGATATTACTATTTCCATTAAACATAGACAATGAAGATAGCATGTGTTCAAAAAAGAAAAAAGTCCAAAAGTTGCCCCCTTAACTTGGTATGAACTATGAACTTGGCATGACACTAACACTCACTGTCCTGTGTTGCATATTTCATGTGAGCCCTTTAAAACAAGGATAGTGCCATTAATTGTGCCAGTGCTACAGTAATTATTGACAAGTGGGTAATTATAATTGCAGCAAGCAGAATAAGATAAAACAGAATAGGCAAAAGAAAGGCCATATATAGTAAATATTTGTCGCAATGCACAAGGAAAGGATAATTAGACTACCTCAATTGCACTGGATTAACTTTAAGGAAAATCAACTAATAGCAAAAGATGCATACAACTAATACAGATGACTATGATTACTTTATTAAGGAGAAATCATATGAAAAAAATGAAAAGAAAGAACATGGTAGTAAAACAAAGGCTACTCACAAGTCCCTTGAACCACTTGCTTCTATCCTGTTAACATGACAACAAAAATTTGATCAGAGTAGAAATTTTCTTGGTTTTGCATGAAAAGTAACTTTTTAACACAACATAAAAAGTCCAAAAAAAACAACCATTTCCAGATGCACGGAAAAAAAGGGCTTCAACTGACATGCTGAAGAAACTTAAATAAGATCAATTCTTGTGCTCGATAACATAGTTATACACTTTGATTTTATTCATTCCCTGATTTTCCTTTTGCCAATGCAGTCATTTGGACACTATAGCCATATTTTAATGTACATCAAAAGGCTGAGACTTTTAATTCTGCCTAGGTACAGGATTTTTTTAAAAAACACTAGTCCAAGGACAACAATCTCACCAGTTCTGTATTCGACACAAGACACTCGGTCGAACAGTTACACCAATACAGTACGACAGTATCAAATGACAAACCATCAATTGTCAATTGAATTTGTTCCAGCAAGTAAAGCAGATAACTAATAGAATTTAAATTTATTTTATCAGGTCAGATGGGCTATTTGATATCAATAAAAACTTATAGGTAACGGGTAAATTTACAATTGATAAGTTGTAAACCAGAGTTCAATGCTGCATAGAAGTGAATATACATAAACAACCAGACTTTTCTAGGTCTGTCTAATCCAGTCACCTGAAAAGCCCAAGATAACATTATAAGAAAGCACGTAGCAACACAACCACATATCAAGGTTTCGGTTTTAAGTCCTTTTGACTTTTTATATGACCTGAAACACTAAGGATGGAATGGATCAGCACTAGAAGTAAAACCAAAAAAACATTAAAGTTCTTAAAAGATGAGAGATCCGGATAGGAAACTTCTGGTCATTTTTGTGCTTAAGTCAATTCTTGTGAAACAATCACAGATCATGAGAATATATTTGCCAGGTTATTGTCAAGTTATCAAACCAATCAAACGGTTACCACTAGGAAGGTTTAAATAGGTTCAGGATTATGATGTCCTTTGCAGTTAGAGTCAGCAAGGTAATTAGAAAACCTAAACATGATACGTCATGATATTAAAAAACCAAAAAGACATGATACGCGATGATATACTCATCACATATCAGAATACTAGGTTTGCTAGGTTACATCATGTTATCAAAGGATCGCCAGTAAGAAGGTTTAAATAAGTTCAGGATTATGATGTCCTTTTGCCAGTTAGAGTTAGCAAGGTAATTAGAAAACCCAAACACTAGAAGAATAGAACAAGAAATCAGAATTCACTCATGTATATAATTGAGAATATGTCTCAAAGTAGCCAATCCATGCTATTCACCTACATGCCATCATAGAATTTTGATCATATCTTGTAGCTACACAAATAGGCTGATAAGCTTAATAATGTATTTTTTTGCTCTTATTTTACTTCTAAATCCAGAAAGCACCTATTCTGCTCCCATACTGGACACAAGTCGACATTATTTCAGTTTAATATCAACTAACTCAGCTAAAATATATTCTACATGTTTGTTAGTCTTGTATCTTCAACTATAGAGTGAAAATCAAGTTGCATGATATAAGCTCTAAATTAGAATATTTTTTATAATCAGAATTGAAACTCATTCCATACCATATCCATTTGCAGATCCTACCACAAAAATTCTCCTTATCTTTGTGTATGAATTAGTCTATTATTAACATTGTCACAAGTCCATTCGCCATTTCATACCAGGCAAAATATATTGTCAAGCAGCCAAGTAGATAAGAAACCTATGCTCATGGGATCTGTTTGCAGATGTGTACCAGTGCACTTTCATGCCAACATGTGATCAACATGGATGTAACTTAAAAGCAGATTGAAAAAGAAGAAATACCAAACAACCATGCAGCATGATTGGTATGATACATCACCTTGAGAGGGTTTAATAAGACAAAAGCTAAATGGTTGCATTTTATCATCATTACACATCTTGCAATCTTCACGTGATAACTTCATTTTTTAGTGCATACACCTGTCATGGTTCACCAGGTAATAACTTGTTTGTTGTTTTCCATCCAGTAAGTAAACCATAACGAGCAAGCTGTAGCCTCTTATTCTAAATTAGCTTGATCAATTTTTTGCCTTTCTTGCTTTTGTACTACAATTCTTTATGGATGAAAAGGTCTACCTTTTGGTAAATCCAAGCTTTTTCAAATTCTTCCTGCAAATTTTCAGATTTTCCTAGGTCCAACAAAGCTATCAAGACATACCAAAAACCTTACATTTTGAAAACAGCCAATCTTTGAAAAGATGCACTATGTAAGTTTTCTCCATCTGAGGCTTGTCATGGTTACAGCACGTCCACCTTAACAATCTCATCTCTAAATGCTCACCATGTGTTTAAGTTACTGCCAACAGTTTGATCCATACAATAATTTTGATGTTATTGTTTGTCTTATATTATGAGTACCCTGTTCTATCACCAGGCAATGTTGATCGAGTCCACAAGTGAATGATACAAGAAAAAATAGTAGGACAATTTTCACCTGACAGGTACAATAACAATCCAAAACCATCCACTAATATACAAACTGAAGGCATGATAAAGTGGGAGGGACGTAAGGAGTAAGCTGAAAAGGCACATATAAATGATGGGGTATAGATAGCTCCCCTCATGCAGCCATGCTCATCAATTACAACCTACAACAATGTAGCATCAATGCATGTAGTAAATATTACCGCATCTGGTCTCCTAGTTACTTCCAATGTTTGAGGGTCAGCCCTTTTATCTTTGTTTGCTGGAACAGAAGGAGATGCCTTTTTCAAGGAATTATCTAAAGCTTCACTGTTCTTCTCACTAAGCTTCGCCTTCTCAGAAGATGCCTTATCTAAGTTTTTTGCTAGGTCATCAGTCAATCTCATTTTCTTTGAAGGTTTTTCTTCTGAACTTTGATCTCCATCACCAATAGCTTCAAACTCTGGCTTCTGATCTCCATCACCAATTGCTTCGGATATTGCTTCAGTCTTTGGCTTCTGATCTGGTCTTCTGGTTGCTCCCAATGTTTGAGGGTCAGCCTTCTTATCTTCGTCCGCTGGAACAGAAGGAAATGCCTTCTTCAAGGATTCATCCAAAGAATTGGTTTTCTTCTCACTAAGCCTCACCATCTCAGAAGACACCCTATCCGAGGGTTTTCCTGAGCCATCAGCCAATGTCATTTTCCTTGAAAATTTATCTTCTGAATTCTGATCTCCACCAATTGCTTCAAATGTTGCTTCAATCTTTGGCTTGTGATCTCCATTACCATTTGCTTCAAATTTTGGCTTCTGATTCTCTTTCCAATTTAAGAGATACTTAACTGAAATACATTCAAACAGACAGATCAGAAAAACTTGTTCCAAGTTCATATTACAAACACAAACAGGCAAATGGCAGTGAAGTACTTGCCTTCAACACCAGCTATTCTATCTGCTATCTTTTCGGATATTTCATAGCTTCCAACATCAAATGTGCGATAGAAGATGTAGTCAGCCATAGCCAATTCTTCGCTGGAAGGTTGTTGATTCTTCTCGTCCTTTGAAGTGCAGATTACCCAACATTTGCCAGCTATAGCTTCCTGATTTTTTTGAAAACAAAATGTTGAGGTAATATTGCCAAATAATTATTTTCTCAAGGACATTAAAAGAAATAAAGCGGCCATGGATCCAAGCAAAATAAGTAAAATAACATGCTTCCATCCAATGAAAACAGAAAAAGTGCAGCGACCAGGGTCTGCTGAACCGACCTGTACCGGTCGGTTCAGCCCGAACCGGACCGGTACCGACTGGAACCGGTCCGGTTCCAGTGTGTAAATCGGTTCCGACCCAATATGGGTCGGAACCGATGGTTTCGAGCACCATACCGGTGCGAACCGAGGCGGTTCGCACCGGTACATGCTCGAACCGGTGCGAACCGCTCGGTTCGCACCGGTTCGGTGCTGGCAATGAGGTGCCAGCGCTGTGGCACTATGATAGTGCCACAGCGCTGGTTCAAAGTGCCTCTGGCAGAGGCACTTTGAAAGTGCCACAGTGGCACTTTCAAAGTGCCGTTTTGTGCGGCACTTTGAGCTTTCAAAGTGCCGTTTTATGCGGCACTTTGAAAGCGGGAGGTTTAAATTGCCGCTTTGTGCGGCAATGCGACCGAAAGTGCCGCTTTGTGCGGCACTTCGCGCGGCACTTCGAAAGTGCCGCGCTGTGGCTCACAGTGGCACTTTTCAAAGTGCCACAGTGACCCAACGGTTGGCTATAAAAGCCAACCGAATACTGAAGGCTGAAGCCACAAGTGCATCAGCTTAAGTGAAGGAAAGGCAAAGAGAAAGGAGGAGGAAAAGAAGAGAAAGGAAAAGACAAAGGCATGAAAAAAAATTAGAAAGGTCGGAGAGCGTCGTTTTTCTTGAAGAAAAATCATCCAGCAAAAACAAAATAAGGTAAAATTCCCCTACATTGTTTTTTTAATATTTCATTTAAATTGCTTAAAAAAATTAAGTCAAAAATTGCCAAAAATTAGGAAATGATTCAATGATTCCATTTCGTTTTGAAATTTTTATATGTTGTTGATATATAATTTAATTTAATTGCCAAAAATTAGAAAATGATTCAATGATTCAATGACATTAACTGTTTTTTTTACAGAATTTATATAATTTATAATTTAATTAATAAATTTAAAAATTAATTTTTAATTACAAAAAAATAAAAATTGGAAAAAATTAATGTGGTCGTAGGAATGGAGCCATCAAGGAGAGGGCAACCCCAAGAGCGTAATATTGGCTGGGAGCATGGGAAGATGCTCGGTGAACGTCACCAGTTTCAGTGCAATTATTGCCACAAGTGCTTCAAAGGAGGAGGAGTAACCAGATTAAAGCAGCACTTAGCCGGTAATTCTCGTGAGATATCTGCATGCTCGGAGTGCCCACCGACCATCCGTCAGCTGATGAGGAAAAACCTCGCTGAGATCAAAGCAGCCAAGGAGAGGGCTGCCAAGCAGAAAGCGGAGGTGGAACGCCAAGCTGCAGAAGCACCTTCCTATCACTTGATGGAGTCACAGGAGGCCGAGGGTCCAGATGAGGAGGAGGCACAGATCCAGGCTGCCATGCGGGCGAGTCTGGATGATCGATGGCAGCAGGAGGAGGTGGCGAGGCATCGGGCTCGATTTGGGCCCTCGTTTTTTGAGTCAGGCGCCGGTTCTGGTGGAAGCAGACAAGATCCAGAGTTTCAAAGGACAACATCAGTCAGGGAGGGCGAGGGCAGAGGACGTAGCCGGATTGCATCTATCCTGGGTGGTTTTGGTAGCCGAAAGAAGTCTTCCGGAGGGATTCCTCCAGGTGCGTCAATCCATGATGTAGATCCGCATGCCTTCCCCAGAAGAGATTCGAAGCAGCAAAGAGTAGACACAATGTGGAAGAAGGAGAAGAAGAAGGATATGTGGCGAGCTATTGGATCCTGGTTCCACTTCAGCCAAATTCCAGCAAATGCTGCAGACAATACATACTACAAGTCTGCCATTTCTGCCATACAGACTGCCGGTCCCGGTGTTGATCCTCCAGGTCCGAGGGACATCTACGGTGAGCTTCTTGACAACAATAAGGAAGAGCTAGAGAATTGGATTGGTTCATATAAAAGCAAGTGGCCCACATATGGGCTCACTCTGATGTGTGATGGTTGGACCGGTCCGACAAAGCGGGCCATCATTAACTTTCTGACATACTGTGATACGAAGACCTTCTTCCACAAGTCAGTTGATGCTTCGGATAAGGTGCACAACGCCTCATACATCCTCAGACTTATGGAGGAGGTGATTGATCAGATTGGAGAGGAGAATATCGTGCAGGTCGTCACTGATAACGGACCGCAATATAAATTGGCCGGGCAGGTCTTGATGGAGCGGCGACCACAAATTTTCTGGACCCCATGTGCTGCACATTGCATCGACCTCATCCTGATGGATATTGGAAAGATCCGTAGGGTGCAACATACGGTGGAGATAGCCCAACGCATCACCAGGTATATTTATAGCCATACTTGGGTTCTTTCATTAATGAGAAGGTATGCAGGGGGAGAAATTCTTAGACCAGGAGTCAAACGGTTTGCTACGAATTACATTGCACTTGATAGCCTTATCGAGAAGAAAGGAGCCCTACGTCAGATGTTTGTTAGTCCCGAGTGGCAGGAAAGTAGATATGCCCAGGCCGGCACTGAAGGAAGCAGGATGGAAGACTTGGTAAGCAGGCAGTCATTCTGGCAGCGGGCCAATGCGATAGTCAAGGCTATCAAACCATTATATGAAGTGCTGCGGGCCGTGGATAGCGAGAGATATCCCCAGATGGGCTTTTTGTATCACATGATGGAGAAGGCAAAGGCTCAGATCATGGAGGCAGATGTAGCCCATGCCCAGGAGTACATCGACATCATTGAGCGGCGGTGGGGAGCCCAAATGGGTAGGGAATTGCATCTAGCAGGTAAGCGATAATATTGATAATTATACTGATTGATATATTTGTATAGTTATACTAAGATGGTGTCATCTATGTGCAGCATACTATCTGAATCCCCGGTTTCAGTACGAGAGTGGAATTGGTATGGATGATGAACTTCTTCATGCTCTGCGTAATGTTATTTATAAGATGGAGCCTGATCCAGAAGTCGCCGCGTTATGTATAGAAGAGGTAACTATGATTTAGTAACATATGTAAATATATCAGATCTTATATTATTGACATACTACAACAAGCTTCTTTCCACAGACCAAATTATTTAGAGAGGTAGCCACAGCTTTGGACAGCGACCAGCTGTCGTGAGCAAGACAACTATGAATCCAGGTACAATACAAATCTGCAAGACATTTTTGCATCTGAATTATCTTCAACTATGAGGCCATCATATATATAAAATGTAATTATCTTCAATATTTTTGCAGCTGAATGGTGGATTCATTTTGGCGGATCCGCAAAAAATCTTAAGCAGATAGCTATCCGGATTCTCTCCCAAACGGTCTCCTCGACTGGCTGTGAGCGCAACTGGTCCACCTTCGGCCTCATCCACAGCAAACAAAGGAACCGTTTGACACAAAAGCGCCTCAACGACTTAGTTTATGTGCACTACAATCTACGGTTGAGGCTAAAATGCATTCAAGAGGAAGTGGAGCTCAAGTATGCAGATCCCATCTATAGAACTTTTACAGATGATGATGATAATCCTATGCTCGACTGGCTTGCGGCCCAGCAGCAGGAGCCCGAGCTTGATGAGCCGGGATCACCTCGACGACCAGCCAGTATCATAGCCACCGAGGCTATGGTCGATCCACAGCAATGGGCTGAGCGCAACATTCCACGCACTCCTACAGCTGATATGACGTGGCTAGAGGGGAGCCAGTCACCGCATGACTGGTCCGATGCTCCCGTTCAAAGAGATGATCCTCTCATACGAGGACGAGGACGAGGACGAGGACGCTCTACTACCCAGTCGACTCGATCAGGAGGGCATCAATCCCAACAAACAAGAAAAGAAAAGGAAAGGGCCCCAATGGAGAGTGTCGAGGAGGAGACTTGGACCAGCAGCGATGAAGATTCTGGTGGTGATGGATCTACTAGCCATGGAGGAAGTGGAGGACAGTATGGTACTAGTTATGAGACACAGCCGGAGGGAGGTTTTCGATACACCGGTGAGTCTCAGTTTACACATGCTACACAAGATACGGACCACGGTAGGCCGTCTGATATAGGCCGGTCAGATACCATTGCATATCGAAGAAGAGCTCCTCGAGGTCGTTCAAGAGGCCAGGATGCACCTTCCATATGGAGTCGAATCCATTGATATATCAAGTTCCGAGTCTTCCTATTATCCGCGGCCTCAGCCAGCCTATGGATATGGTGCATCAGAGTCATCTTCCGGTAGCTACTATCCTGCGCAGCCCGGAGGATCTTACGGATCGGATTTTAGTGCCGGCATATTCGGATGGGCCCCCTATCAAGACAACTCTCAGAGCCAGAGCTTCAGCGAGAGATCCGAGAGTTCTTATGATCCAACGCGCATTCCTCGAGGATTGAGCATACAAGACTACAATGCCGCTTGGTTAGAGGGATGGGTTGATCTGCCTTCATATTATGCTGATGATCCAGATATTGACGAGAAGCATCGCCATTCGACCCGATTTTAGATATTCGAGAGTGATTTAAACGTATGTAATTGATTGTATCTTAATTTGAAAATTTTTTATGTTCTTCATCTCATTATTTGAATCATTTGGAAGTAATAAGTTGCATCATCTAGTTTTAACCTTAAACCTAAACATAAAAACATCCAAAAAACTCCAAAAAAAAAAAAAACGACGATGGGTCGCTAAATGTACCCTATCGGTACGGTATCGGTTCGGCTCGGTTCGGCAACGGTACCGTACCGATACCGGAGCCGACCGGTACGTCGGTACGATCGGTACCGCGAACCTTGGCAGCGACCAATCAGATAAAAAAAAATGGTATCGGACAAAAGAACCTTTCAGTCATTGAGGGATGGCAGTTACAATGACAGGCCAACGTTGAAATATGGCAGCATAAGACAAACAACATACAACAGAGAACTTGGGAATATATCTCGCTGAATCACATATAGTGACCATTCATATTCCTCATGGACACGTCGCAATCAATCCTAGAGCAACCCAATACGGGTGCACAAGTACATTGGGTAATCACAATACCTGATACAGATTGATTTCGAAAGGTTTTATATAAAGCTAGCTGCAAATTTTAGGCTAAACAAATCGATCTAATGAAATACTGAACATAAGGAGAGTGGAAGATGCACGGAAAAATCACATTGTCATCAAGACGGAATAGAGGAAATACAAAAGGATAATACAAGTTGCGACGTATCATGAGCACAATTTATGACAAATTATGAAGGTGAAAATATTTCAATCCATGACTGAGTTTAAGCAGTTGATTGACAGATCGTAAACTATATATCGATGAACGTGGCTTATATATGAATGGATCAAGACTAAAACACTGAAATATCCCATATAATCTGTGCTTAACAGTGTCATGGGCAAAACAAAGACGAGTTATGAGTCCATGTCTCAACAAATACTAGAGCTATCAATAAATCTCCAGCCAAAGATAATACTACTCTAGCAAAGCCCTCCATAAACAAAATGAAAATGGGTAAACAATTATCTCAGTTAAGTTCCTTGATGTTGTCTTCTATCCTGTTTCTGTTTGGCTCTTTGGCTATAATTGCTTTTCTGTTACCGTAGAAATATATATAGGAAAATTTCATTATAGATGGAACTAGCTTGACTTATAGAAAAGATTATATATTGAATCTCCATTCTCTCTTTACCAATCTTTGGTTCTTCAGCTTTCCTCTCAAATCACTCGAGTTTCAACCTAACAAAGGTGAAAGATCAAAAGATAGGGGAGGGAGCCAGAGAGATTCTTTTTTGAAGCAAAAGAAACATGAGGATGCCGGTACTAGGACCGTATCGGTTGGCGAGCAATTCATTAACATACAGGTACGTACTTACCAACCCAATGCATACTGGAACCAGGGGAAGGAGAGGGCGAGGGGGGAGAGAAGGAGAGAGAGATCAGGTTGCCTGGGCCATGAATGATGCCTCCCTTAAGAGGGTGGCAAGATCCTCATCCAAGGTCCCGACCTCTTAATCCAACCCACAAAGATCCACAAATTCCAAACTTTGGGTTTCTTGATTATCATTGATCGAGAGATGGGGAGGTCAAGGGGCTTCGAATCCGAGACCTTCAAGAATGTACAGTCGATGAGGAATGCTTACTGGAACAGAGGGGGAGAGGAAGAAAAGGGAGAGGAGAGTGATCTGCTCACCTGGGCTGTGGATAATGCCTCCCTCGAATCCAACACCCCGATCCTTTGATCCAACCCAGAAAGCCTCGAATCCAAGCTTCTTGATCTCAAATCTGATTGCTTGGTTGCTCTTTGCTGCAGATCATCATCAATCGGGAGATAGGAAGGTCATGGGGCTTTGTACTCACAACCTTCAGGAACGAGCAGTGGACGAAAGACGCTTACCAGAACCAAGGGGAGGGAGAGGGAGGGGTGGTAAGGATGAAGAGTGGAGAAAGAGAGAGAGAAATCAGCTCACTTGGGCCATGGACAGCGCCTCCCTCGAATCCAAAGTCTCGATCCCTTAATCCAACCTAGAAAGGTCCTCGAATCTAAGCTTCTTGATCTCAAATATGATGGCTTGGTTGCTTTTTATTGCATATCATCATTAATAAGGAGATCGAGAGGTCGAGAGGCTTTGGATCCGTGACCTTCAGGAAGGAGCAATCGGTGAGCAACACCATGGACGGGATGAACGGGCAGAAACTAGGAGGGCGGAATATCACCATCGACAAGGCCCGGTCCAAAGGCGCCATGGGTTCCGTAGTAGTGGAAGTGAGTAGCGGTAACAGCGACGATCAAAGCATTGGAGGAGAAGAGGACGATAAGGCAAGAGAGGAGAATGGCGAGAAGATGAGTCGAATGCTCAAGAGTGTGGAGTCGAGCTAGAAGCTTCAAGAGAGGGCGAGAAATAGAGTGAGCTAGTGAGGAGTTGAACAGGTAAGGAGATGAGTCAGACCAAAAAAATAAACCATCTCAAACCGAATCGAAGGGCCATTTTGTATCAGTAACCATCCAATTCGGGTCAATATACAAAAAATAGTAGATTTTTATTTTCCCTTGAATTTCTCACTTTCTATAGTAATTTGAAACATTAAAAACTTTTTCAAACAACCTTTGGGCTAAAATTTCTGTGGTTAAAAATTGCTATGGAAAATCTCAATTCCCATGAAATACCATGGGAGTCGTTTGCATCCAAACAGGCCCTAAGTGGTTTATTCCCCAAACTGGCAACGGCACCGAAACAATTTTGAGCCCATTTGGTTGCATTGCCACTTCAAATGTTTTATTTTCAGAATAGAAAAACAAGGAACAATGACCTAAGAATTTGTGAAATGAAACATATTATGACATTTTTTGCACAAAATTTTCAAGGATTATTTTGGTTCAAGAATACAAGTGTTGTTGGCACTAGCCAGAAAGCAACTAACATGACATGTTTTGTGTTGTGCAGTGCCATGATAAGGAAAAGGTGATAAGAAATCAAAACCCTTCCTAACTAAAAAATTAAATAGAATAGCTTAAGAAATGCGATGTCAACCAAATGTCGGATTATTGATACAAGGTGAGCATAGTATATGTCAGATGGTATAGACAAATATTGGCATATGCTTATAAACCATGGTCTGGATTCCTGCTCCTAGCCTACCGACAAGTAGGGCTGCGAGCTGATCAGGTTGGATCAGAGACTAACACGCCTAAATGCAAATCACATATGAACTGGGTCAAATAAATCTATCCAAGCCTTCCATATCCATCCAAGTTAGATTGCTCAGGTTTAATATTTAAAAATCAATCCATCACATTTTTGTGGGTCACATCGAGTCAAAAACAATCCAAGCACAAACCACAATAAGGATGTATAAATTGATTGCCTAACGATACCGTAAACATATTCTACATAAGATTTGATTGATAATGACATATAAACGACAATCATGAACACAAATTAATAACTCTATGTTAATTCTATCAATAGAAAGAACAAAAATTATACTTACAGAGGGTTTTAAATTATATAATTGGATCTATTCTGGTTGGTTTGTTTTTCGATTGGAACTTAGTGATTTAGATCCAGTCCAAACTTGTAACAGGTCAAATTTAACAATCCAAGTCTAATCCAAATAACTTGGGTGCAGATTGAAAACGTTTCTTAAATTTAATGTCAATAAGAGTTAAGCACATATTATGAAAATTTAGTTATTTAAAACAAAGTAAAATGAAGGAGGAGTACATAAAAAAAATGAAAAAAAGATTTCCAAATAGTAGGGAAGTCAAAATACATGGCACGAGTTATCTTTTAAGATTGCTTCCAAGTTAACATTATTATTAGACTACCTAAGTTTGGCTTGCATGCATGACTTTGTTGCTTATTGGCCTTCACATGCACTTACATCATCCTCCTTAAAGAATCCAATCCTTGAGTTAACATGGCCATCACTCAATGGAGTTAATGTTTTTTCTAGATATTTTATCATCTTGATTGTTATTAGTCTTTTCTTTTCAAAATGTTGATGTATTTCCAATAGGTATTTTTGCAATTCTATGGATTGCAAAGATTAGAACACTTATAGATTGCAAAATATAAAACATATGTAAGGATTTAATTTTAGTAACATTTATTGTTCACCCAATAGCCAGTGTTCATGATAAATTCCTCTCATTGGTAAGATTATGAAATTATCTAGTATTATTCGTAATGTTGATAACTTGAGCCACTGTAACATAAAAACTATGTACCCTAAGTGAGTAGATCCTCCAAAGAAATCTCAAGTTGGGTATTTCTGTCAAGTATTATACTTGTCCTTTTTAGCATGTCATTTTGAGAGAGAGGGAGGTCTACCTGGAACTCTAATTACCCGAAGAACAAATGCTTGGGGATGCACCACCTAAGCCCTAACCCAGAACCTCAGATTGCTAAGCAAAGTGTCACAACTAAGGCAAGCCCCTAGTCACTTTAGCAAGTTGTTATTGCCACATCAATGTTTTATGAAGTTTATAATGGCTGAAATATCTAGGGGACAATAAGTGTAGTATGTTATCTTCAACCCAAGATCCGTAGTATCGGAACCAACACCCATGCCGGTAGGTCGGCGATACAGTATGGGACGATACCGTGCCATGCCGTTCTGACGCATACCAACAAAGGGAAACCAAAGAGGGAGGAGGGGGAGGAGAGAGAGGAAGAGAGAGAGAGCAGGAGAGAGGGAGATAGGGAGAGGGAGGGGGTAGAGAAAGATGATGGGAGAGGGAGAGAGGGGGGCTCGAAAGCCCTCCTTTCCTCCGGTCATCTGCAAATGCTGCTGGGCGGAACCTTGTTTAGAACAAAACAGAGGCTCGGCCAAAAGAGAGGGAGGAAGGGAGGGAGGGAGGGGGAGAGAAAGATGTCAAGAGAGGGAGAGAGGGGTCTCGGAAGCCCTCCTCTCCTACTCTAGTCGTCCGCAAGGGCCACTAGGTAAAGCCCCTATTTTGAACTTCACTTAAAATTAAAAAAAATTAAAATATAGGGACGAGCCCCTATTTCATTTAAAATAGGGGCTCCGCCCAGGCGGCCCCTGAGGATGAGCAGAGGAGGAGGAGAGGGCTTCCGAGCCCCCTCTCTCTCCCTCTCTTTCCTTCTCCCTCTCCCCTTACCTCGCCAATTCCTCCAATTGAAGGGTGGAACCGCCCCAGTCCGCCCTCGATACAGCCCAGTACACCTTGAACCGAACAATTAGGGCGGTACAGTGGTCCTTGCTTCAACCTTAATCTGATGAAACAAAAAAACAACTAGTCAAAGAATCTTACTTCATCACAAGTGGCCTCCATGTAACCTCTCTCTCCTTTGTTAGGTCTTTGTCCACATCTAACCTCTTTCTCTATATGACCATGCATCATCATTTCTTCTCACAACCCATTCCTTACAAGCCCTTATTTTATTGCAATCCATGCCACTCGCCAACTCAAGTTTTGAAGAAGACGCAAGAGTAAGATGAGGTGATTAGGCCTTAACAAGGCCCAACTACAAGTTTCAAGACATCAAGCATAAGCCTCATGGACTTCCTAAAAGTTTAAAATACAAAAAAGTATGATTGGATTATGAGCAATATAAAGGATGTTAGCTTCATGCTTGGACTTGATTACAAAAAATTTGTAGGGATCAAACAATATGGAGCAATCATCACAAATCTTTAAGGTTAGCATAAAAATAGCTCACCATACTTAGGATAGAAATTCAAGCGTACATAAAATTTCTCCCAAAATATATTAAACAAAGTTATTTCCTCTCTTCATTAGTTGTGGAAATATTAGTCCACATGTCTTTGCCTCCCAATTTAAGGTGTAACTAAGACAAAATATGAGCACCTCGCACATGCCTCCTCATGTGATGTGACTCACATGATAAGTACACACCCACTATCCTCAAGGCTTTTTTTTTGAAGAGCCTCACCTTGAGACACGAGGCAAACTCAACCTCAAATATACATTTTTAAACAATGCATCAAGAATGTGGAAATAGGCATGCAATTAGCTTCTAAACAAATATCACGCAACATATAAACGGAGACAAAGTATCATACATTAAAAACAAAAATTGATAGTTAATTATACCATGCTCGCATTTCATCACTATCCAAAAGAATGTCACCTTCATCTAATAGGAATGCTAGAACTATATTACAATAAAAAATGAATTATTTAGGCTCGTACTCTCATTGTCTCAAATACTTCTCATTTAAAATGTAGTTTATAACGTCAAGATTTATAATTCTAATCTTATAGAATTGATAGTAAAACAATTATGAAAAGGTTATGAAGTGTAACAAACTCCAACATTATCAAGTGAAGGGACATGAATCAAATTTACCAGTTCGTTGACATTGGAAAGACCAACACCTTCACCAGAAGCCATAAAGATCTCCTTCTCCAATGGCGCGTGATCTCCCAAATAATTTTGAATTTCATTTGGGCGAAAAAACCATAAAATCTTAACTCTCTTATGGCCCGATTGTTCCCATATCTTCAATATCTTTCCGATATACGGCTCGGGCTCACCGTGCTTAGAAAGGTAAACACAATCATATAACGAGTAGTTCACATTATCAAATGTGAATGACTCATAGAATTGACAATCCCTTTTTGTACCACCAATTCCTCTTTTTTTACCCCAATGAAATTGAATGTCATCATTACTTCGGTCCTTTGAATGAGCCATTGCTTGACTAGCTTCAAACCGAAGCAAATGAGGCACAAACTGGTGGTCCTTAAGAGCCTAAAATAAAAAGAAAGATAAACATGTCAATGTCAAACAACAATTAGAAAGTATGAAGTAACATATCGAATGGCAAAGTAGATTGTATTAGTTTGAGGGAAGTTTAAACAACGAGTGGCATCAACAAGGCATTGTATAAAGAAAAAAGATCGAAAGTTTCCAAAGAAAGCCTAAAAGACATTGAAAAGGCCTATCAAGGTGAAAAGAATATTTGTTCAATGACCAAAAGAAGCCAATAACATGGTCATCCTATAAAGATAATTAAATTTTTGAGATATTGAAATAGTCAATGAGCTATGATGAAATATAAATAAAGGCAATGATCCCACTTAACTGTTGCAACATGACGTTATAGGAGGAAACATCACATTTATCCTATGCATATTTATGATTGTAACTCCAAAATAGAATGGAGTCAATCATAGGTAAAAGAGTAGCCATTGCATGAGGCTCCTAGTATTGCTGGATCTAAGGGGGGTCATGGCATGCAGCATTACTGCCATGTGCGGAGAGCCTGTTTCCGTGTTTTGAACTTGAGACCTCCTAGTCAAAATGGAGCAACCTTACTGTTGCACCAACGCTCACCCTCAAATTAATCATAAGTAAACTTCATATTCACCTAGTTTGACCCACCACGCAACCGCTAGGTGTATTTGACTTGAAGAGATTTCCATTTGAATGGGATACATCAATATATGTAATGACAAATTAAAAGGAGCAATTTGGGCAGATTTTGTAGAAACGTAGATAATGTCCAAATGATATGCAATAATTACAAGATAAATAAAAAATCTAGATTATTTATGTCTCCAATATGAGATAGAGATAATTACCTAATAGCCTTTTACCATGCCTACTAGAAAAAAGATAGGTGCGGATAATGTTAATGAAACAACATTACTCCTTGAAGAAGCAAATGATATCTTCCAAGTTATGCTTTTGATACCCTTCTCTCTAATAAAGTCTGCCTTATACGGCAAATGGCATTCCAAATGTATCATCTTATATACATTATATTGTCAAAACCATGGTGGTTTCGAAGTGTAAACAAGATGAACACGAGCAATCTAGGCTCAATACAAGCTTAACTCGAAAGGACATGAGACCACCGTTTATGAGACAGCCGCAGAATGGTCTTTGATTCACCGGTGAGTCCTAGTTCACACATGCTACAAAGAATAGGGGCCACGGTGCACGATCTGGTGGAGCCCGCAAAGATTCGATTGCATATAGGAGACGGGCTTCTCGAGGTCATTCAGAATACGATGCAGCTGCAAATGATCTCGCGCGTAGAGTAAGATCTATAGATGTATCAGATTTTGAGTCGTATAGTAGATCCTATTATTCGTGGCCACAGGCAGCCTATGATCCATACAGATACGAATATGAATATGGTACGTCTGAGACATCTTCCGATAGCTACTATCCTACGCAGCCCAGAGCATCTTACGGATCGAATTTTGCTATCAGCTTATTCGGATGGGCCCCTTCATAATCGTTTTATAAGCCAGTTTATCAGTCAAAGGACACCTCTCAAAGCCAGAGCTTCAGTGAGAGATCCGAGAGTGCTTATAACCGAGAGCGCGTTTCTTTTGGGATAAATATACAAGACTACAACATCGCTTGGTCAGAGAGGCGAGCTGATGTGTCTCCAGACTATACTAATGATCTGGATATCTACCAGACACATCGCCACTCGACGATATTTTAGATATCGGTATGTATATTGTACTTTAAATATATATAATTGATTATATTATTTTATATTTTTTATCTCATTACTTGATTTGAGAATATTTCATGTTGCTTCTTGTAGCATGCAGCATCTCACTAATTATTTTATATTTTATATCATTTTAAAACAATAAGATGCATCATTTAGGTTAAACCAGGATCATAGAAACATCAAAAAATATCAAATTGGAGTTAAAATCATTGAAAAAGTTCAAAAAGATTGATTACCAATTAAATTAACTTGAAAAACTCCAAAAAAAAAAGGATGTACCGGCATGCCCAAGCGTATCATGTATCGGTACCGTACCGAACCGATACCGTACCAACCCGTCTGCCAACCGGTACGAATTTCGGTTCGGCGGACCTTGTACTTACACAAGGACAACAAGACTTTCTTTATTTGCACAACTTGAACAGCACTTTGAAAACTTTCTAATAAATACACATAGAAGCACCTTAAGACACCTTCAAAGTTGCCAAAATTGCATATAGTGCAGAGAGGAAGAGAGTCTCACTAGAAACAAAGAACATTGACTTAACTCACTTAAATGCAAACTTAGAAGCTACTGGTCCAAAAGGAATTGGATCATTGATGTACAAGACAGTTATATGTCTGTTTGTATTTACACCATAAGTTTAAGCTTATTTATGTTATCAAACATAATTTAATAACATTAGTTTGTATGATAAGTTACTTGAAACTATGCAAGGCACATGGTAAAAAGCAATCACCGCAGATACTTCAGAATATCTGTGAAGGTAGATTTTGGTATCTCTTCACAACTAAGTTTGTTTATCCAACAAGTGTATAGCTAGTATAAAGTACTTGAATGGAGTGAACAAATTCGAAATTGATCAAAATATCTTAACATGCAAATTGCAATATTCTAACAAATTGTGCATCATCCTATGTCAGTGCTTACAATCAACTGGCAAATAGTGAATGGCATGACCATAAAATTAACGCATTAATCCTAGCCTTTATCCAAACTTTTAGTATGACAAAAAACACAATTGGATGATCCTTCAGCCAAAAAAGAACAATAACATCATCCACTTGACCAAACACTTATATGATTTTGTTATCATTTTTCCCGTAGCTTCCTTGGCACATGATCATGCATATAGCTTTCAGCCGATCGAATGTGAGAGCCCTTCATTTTGTTGCATCAATAGCAGCATTAGATGTGACTCTAATATAACATGCTAATTATGTCTTCAAGAGAATTTGAAAAAAGAAAGATTTAAAAAGTACTTACACTAGCAATGTCGCAAGGATTAAAATCTAGGTCCACAATCTCGGTTTCAAGTACCATACCAATACATTACCTGTTTGGTACAAGACGATACCCACCCCCTTATTGAGATAGCTCATGGTCCCTTTTTATCATGGTACCACTTGAAATTGGGCAATACATGTACGTACAGTATGGTAGACACCTTGGTATGAGGCAGTACTGCTTGGTTTGGACCGTGCAGGTCGCTTCCGGTTGATTCAGGGCCTGTACCGAGCTGAAACCTTGTCTCGCCCCAATTCCGACTCAGTATGGGTCAGTACACCCCAAACCAAGTGGTTCGGGATGGCAACCATTGATTGAAATGCTTGGCAATGAGAAGAGCATGCATAAAAAAATTTGTGTTTGCAGTAATGATGTTTGGTGGATATGGAATACAGGAAGTTGAAAGAAAAAACACAAAAATCAGTTAGATCATTCCCCATATAGATCTAGAATGGGCATGCATATGCAGGTTGAAAAGCAAAGGAGGGGTAGGACTAAGATTACTTTGATGAAGGTGGTGAGGAAGGATTGAAAGAATTCATGTGAAGAACACATACCTATGTTGTAAGACACCACTTCCACATTTGATTCATGTGGAGGGGCTCCATGCAAATGTCAAACAATTGACTCTGAATGTGGACTCAATTGGGCCAAAAAATAGATAGTCAAATGTTAAGACAGCAATGACTAAGATTGGGCATCAAGAGTCAAACAATAAATGAATGGCTAGTCAAACTCATATTACCTTGACTACCCCCCCACCCTCCCAACCAAAAAAAAAAAAGGGAGAGGGAGCTTAGACAATGAAAGAAGGCAAGGTTTGAGTAGTACTTAATTGGATGATCCAATGTTTATGTGGAAATGTGCAAATTATTACTTGAAACTCAACTAAAAGAACTACTTCTGTTCGCTTTGCTCATTTTGGTTGAAGATTATCTATTTGTTAATGAAAACATCTTCTTGCCAAACATGTAAACCAATCATTATAAATCTAAAATGAAAAAAGAACATGGCCCCAAACTTTTGCCATAATCAGATTAGAGGGTCATGAAATGCGTTGTAATTTGTATTTTGAATCTTAAAAGCCTAAGGTTTCGATGGCTTCAACTTACAATACATTCGCCATATCCCCAACATTATAAACAGCTTCGCTCCACCCTAAATACAATTGTTTACAAATTGAAGAAGTACCTGAACAATACAAAATCATGCAATTGTATGGCCAGTGCCATAAACAAAATTCTCCTTCTTGCCATATATCCTGAACTAGATCAGAAGTGCTCCATGTAAGACTAGTCAAACACCACTTAGCATCCTCAACATTAGAAAAAAGCACATTTTATTCCCTTAAAAAATTAATGGAGCAATCGAACAGTAATTACAAACTCATAATTCTAGGGGCAATAAAATCACATGACTGATTCGTGGAAAAAATAAAGTTCTGATCCAATTATCTGATCCAATTAATTACTTCAAAACACCTTTTATCTATGCCATTTCTCTTTACATTTAACTGCAAATGTCCCACAAAACTGCAAAGATATACGCTTCTTTTCCTCTCTCTTTAATTTTCTGGGGAGGGGGTTTTGTGAGTGGGGGACACCTGATAACCTACAAATTATTGACTTTAGACCATCTCAGGCAAAATCGCATGTCCCATGCTGCAGCATTAAAAACCATACAAAATTATATTTTGCAAAAATTATATTTTGCAGACTCAAACACCTTCATCACTACCGCAAAACAACATGGAAGAAAAAAGACACAGCATTGACCTACAACTATAAGCCCATCCGATAAAACATCACAAGGCAAGTAGGAAAGCAAATGACCAAAAAAATAAAGAAAGTCTATATAGAAGCGCGAAGTAATACAAGATACTCATAAACAAGCCCTAACACCAACCATCAAGAACATGATAAAGAAAAGAATGCGAGGTAATGGTTGCTTTCGTGCCCTAAAATATGTGCACTGCATCAATATACAACATATACGAAATGGTTCAAGAACAAAAAGAACCAAAAACAAACCCTAATTCCAATAAGCAAAAACCAAGAACAGAAACACTGACAAGATTACAAATTTTCCATGTGCCAAAATACCACAAATACAAGGAAAAGTGAAAAAAAAAAAGGAACCATAGAAGCATCAATTGGAAGATATACCTTTCCGGATCATAGACGGAACCATCTCCAGAGAAATCACTCCCGAACGAACGAAAACCACAATTCGGCACATGTAATTTCCCCCCGAAGGAGAGAGAGAAACCCTGAGATTAGAAGGAAACGAGCATCAGGTTTTCTTTCCATTGTAAACAGATCGAGAGAAAAATCAAGCGTGGCGACTAGGGGAAGGGAAATTCGAGCTGGAATACTTACAACAAGAACAAATGGGGAAAGCGAGGCCAAGAGAGACCGTGTGCAGCTTCGATTCGATTCTAGAAAAAAGACGGCGATGAAGGAAGGGAGTGGAGGATGGGGCGGTAGAGCTCAGAACCCTCGTCTCGTCGCCGTCGTCGTTCAAGAACTCGGGAGAGTTCGGAGAGGGAGAGTGGAGAATCGGACGGCGGACGGCAGATGGCTATGGACAAGAATGCAAAAAGGGGCCCATCTATCGGCTTTCTGGGGCCGAGACAGCGGTTCGTATCAGTACCGGTATGGCTCAAACGTATCGGGCGAGATGCGAGGCCCTCCGTTATGTTACACTTGGCGCGGGGGTGGATAGGGCTGTCAAACGGGCCGAGCTGCTCGGGCTCGGCTCGGGCCCGGCTCGGTAAAAGCCCGGCTCGAGCTCGGCTCGTTAGTCAAACGAGCCCGAGCCCGAGCCCAAAATGAGGCCCGTTTAAATCTGAGCCCGAGCCCGAGCTCGAGCCCGAGCAGCTCGCGAGCCCAAACGAGCCCAAAAGAGAGCTCCAAAATCGAATTGGATTGGTTTGGGTTGGGACTTAGCCCGTTAATCCAAACCCAATCCGTTAATCCTTCCCTCCCACCTGATTGGCTGACCACCTCCTCTTTTTTTTTTATTTTTTTCTTCTCCTTTCTTCTGGGTTTCTCCAGAAGCTTCCGGTGCCCTCCCCTCCTCTCTTCCGGGTGTCCCTCCCCTCCTCCCCTCCGGGTGTCCCTCCCCTCCCCTCTCGCCTTTCTCCTCCGCCGCCGATGACTCGCTGCCTCCCTCCGCCGCCGATGCCGAGCTCGGTTCCGTTTCTCCCCTCTCTCTTTTCCCCTCTTTGCCGACTCCTCCACCGGCGATCGTCGCTTTCGCGAGCTCTCCAGATCCGAGCTCCCTCCGCCGCCCTTCGTTCGTCTCAGAAGAAGAAGGCACCGGTCGTTAGGGCTGTTAACGACCGCGAGCTCTCCAGATCCGAGCTCCCTCCGCCGCCCTTCGTTCGTCTCAGAAGAAGGCACCGGCCGACGAGGTGAGTCTTCTCCTTTTTTTTTATTTCTTTCTTCTGAGTCGCCTTCGTTCGTCTCTCCCTCTCCCTCTCTCCAGATCCGAGCTCCCTCCGCCGCCCTTCGTTCGTCTCAGAAGAAGAAGGCACCGGTCGTTAGGGCTGTTAACGACCGCGAGCTCTCCAGATCCGAGCTCCCTCCGCCGCCCTTCGTTCGTCTCAGAAGAAGGCACCGGCCGACGAGGTGAGTCTTCTCTTTTTTTATTTCTTTCTTCTGAGTCGCCTTCGTTCGTCTCTCCCTCTCCCTCTCTCCAGATCCGAGCTCCCTCCGCCGCCCTTCGTTCGTCTCAGAAGAAGGCACCGGTCGTTAGGGCTGTTAACGACCGCGAGCTCTCCAGATCCGAGCTCCCTCCGCCGCCCTTCGTTCGTCTCAGAAGAAGAAGGTGAGTCATTCTTCTCCTTTTTTTAATTTCTTTCTATCCTTCTTCTCTTCTTCTTCTCTTTCCTTCCTTCATTCTTCTCCGACGAACCGCCGGAACTGAGCTCGGCTGGCGGCTGCTCGTTCTTCTCTCCGACGGTCGACGGAGACAGGGACGGGGATGGCCGGATGGGGCTGGGGATGGGGCGGGCTCGGGCTCGCCGCTCGGGCTCGAGCTCGGGCTCGGGCAAACGAGCTTCACGAGCCCGAGCCCGAGCTATGCCGCCCGAGCCCGAGCCCAATCCTGGGCTCGGTACCGAGCCCGAGCCCGAGCCGGGAAGTTGGTGAAACGAGCCGAGCCGAGCCTGCGGAGGCTCGGGCTCGGCTCGGCTCGTTAACAGCCCTAGGGGTGGACAATTCGAAGCCCACCGCTGTGGATATATGGCCCAAAAACTTGCAATGAGCGGGTGCATCAATGTTCGCGCTTTCGGGTGGGTCTTTGGGGTATTGTGTCGAATAGGTTGAGGGTGTGGGGATGTCCGGCGTGGGGGGTGGATCTGCGGCCCGAGGATCGACGGGAGCTGGGACGGATTCAGGCGAAGGGAGGAAGGATTCAGGCGCTGGGATCGCGGAGGTGGGCCGCTCTTGGGCGAATGTGGCGAAGGGTGAGCAATGTCGGCATGATGGACCCCCTAACCGCTCCTCCCCTCGGGTGCTGGAACTGTTGCAGAAACGGTTCTCCGAGGTGGTCGACGTCCCGGAGGAGGAGTTAGAGGGTAACCGGTCGGAATGGCGGTCCTCCACGATTCCGGTGAGAAGTCTTGGGAGGTTCGTGCCGGCGGAATGGGTGGCGAGGGAGATCAAAAGGGTGGGGCGTTTGGGATACGAAGTGGAGTGCTTTACCTTGATGGATGGGTTCCTTGCCATCCAGTTCGCGAACGAGGCCGATCGGGAAGCGGCGATGGCAAGCGGGCCGTGGATGGTAGCCGGTCAGCTCCTAGCTGTAGACCGGTGGCGCCCGAACTTCATTCCGGGCGATGTCGGGCTGAGCCGAGTGGTGGTGTGGCTGCGCATGCCAAGGCTTCCCTTGGATTACTGGAAGAAGACTACTATCATGCGGATTGCTGCCTCTGCCGGCACTCCTTTGGCCTTGGATGGGGTCACAGAGCAGGGGAGGTGGTGTGGTTTCGCCAGGGTGAAGATAGCGATGGACTGCTCTGCTCCTCTCAAGCCGGGGACGCTAGTGAGGGGTTCATCGAAAGGGAAACCCGAGGTCTTCTGGCAGGATTTCGTTTACGAGAACCTGCCGGCTCCCTGCTCCAGGTGTGGGCGAATAGGGCATGGGTCGACCGGCTGTGCTTTTTCAATGGCGGAGGCCGTGGTGGCGGAAGAAGGGGAGGTTCACAGGGATGGGACAGAGGCATCGAGGTCGCCGTCGGTCCAGGAGAGCAGGGGCAATGATGTTCCGGAGGACGTGGCTATGTTCGGCCCGTGGATGGTCACTGGCCATTCGCGGGCGCCGCGGGCGGCTAATGTGCCGGCTCGGAGGAAGACGACGGGCAAGTCGGGGGCTGGCCCGAACTCTCCGCGATCCGGTATGAAGCCAGGCACGACCGGGACTGAAGCGGAGTCTTCCCCGGTAGATCTCGATGGATGGCAAAAACCCTCCAAGGTCGCTCGCCGTCGAACGCCAGAGAAGGATGTCTCCGAAGCCGGCGGGGGCGGGATCAAGGGTGGGCCGAGTCACTCTACTCAGGTCGCAGACGCGCCAGCCGAGTTGGAATCGGGTCTGAGTTTGGGGGGAGTGATCCAGGACCGACTCGGGCTGGTGTCGATGGTGTGGGTGAGGCGGGACCTGACCCTGTTCGGGTGGTGGCTGAATGTGATGTTCCTGTTCGGTCTGCGGTCAGGGACGTCGCCGATGCTCGTGGGGGAATGGGTCGGAGTCAGAAGCGGAGCAGAAGCCCGGCAAGACAGAAGGGGCTGATCCGTTCGATTTCCCCCGGGGGAGGTGCTGGGATGTTGAGGAAGGAGCGGCCGGGGGGAAGCCATCGCTGGAGGAGCAAGAGCTCCCCTCCGCCTCTCTCGGCGGTGTGCGGGCGACCTCCCCGGGCGGAGCGGGACTCTAAAGGAGGCGGTCCATCCCGGTGCGGGGTCGGGGGGCGACAGTGAGGACGATGGCCCGGTCTCTCTCAGGGGCGGCGCTGGTCTCGAAATCGGGGGTTGACTCGGGGGTATGGCCGATTGGGTCGAAGGGAGAAGACAGCTGTGTGGTGGGGTTGGGTGGTGCGGCCGGGCTGCACGATCTGCCATCGAAGGTGGTGCCTGTAAAAGTGGTACCGGAGGCAAGGGGGGAGCCCTCTCTGCCGCCGGCTGCAGAGTCTTCTTCTAAGCCTAGTGGAAGGGATTGCTGCCAGAAGGTGGACTATGGGAGTGGGCAGTCTAAGGGTCGGGAGAAAGGTGAAGCTGACCAGGGGGAGGTGGCGGGACAGGGGGCCTTGCCAGTGACTTGTGATGTTCACCTCCGTGCCTTGGATCAATTGAAGGTTGCAGTGGGGAAGGTGAACACTGGAGGATTGGGTTGTGATGGTGCTGTGAATGAGGTGGTGTTTCATGATTGCAACCCCGGGATGGCGGGTTGTGATACTCCCATGGGTGAACAATGAAGGTTCTCCTATGGAATTGTCGTGGTGCGGGGAAGCCCTCTTTTGCCCCGGCGTTCCGAAGGTTTGTGCAGCAGAACAGACCAGATATTTGTATTTTGTTTGAGACCCGTTTATCGGGTATGGGCCTTCAGAAGGCAAGGAGGGTGCTCCCTCGGACATGGGGTTTCTATGCTGTGGAGTCCCGTGGGTTGTCGGGCGGGATAATTGTCACGTGGAGGTTGGAGTCGTGCAGATTGGATACTTTTCATGTTTGTGGCCAAGAGGTGATTCTGGTGATCTCGGAGGGCACGAACGATCCCTGGGTTCTTGCGGCGGTGTATGCGAGCACTGACTTCAGGGAGAGGCGACGGCTGTGGGAGGAGGCTTCGCAGTTGGTTGATCAGGGTCTCCCCTTTCTGATGGCGGGTAATTTTAATTGTATTGTCGACCCTCAGGAGAAGATGGGGGGCAGGCCTTTCTCCCATGAGAGGAAGGTTAAGGAATTCCAGGATTTTATGACTACAAATGGGTTGATTGATTTGGGCTTTTCTGGTCCAAGATTCACATGGTGCAACAATCAACAGGGTCCGGCTAGGGTCTGGGAGAGACTTGATAGAGCTTGTGCGACAGCGGGGTGGGTCCAGAGATTCCCGGATCATCGTGTGTCTCATTTACCCAGGATTGCATCTGATCACTGTCCCTTGCTGTTGAGTACTGATGCCTTTGTTCCGGTGCATCCCCCTTTCAGGTTCGAGAAGATATGGCTTTCTTACCCTCGTTCATGGGAGATGGTTAGGGAGGCGTGGAGCACTCCAGTGAGGGGTGATGCCATGTATCAAGTGTCCCGGAGATTGGAGTTGGCGAGGAGGAGGCTGAGGAGATGGAATCGAGAGGAGGTGGGAGACATCTTTAGGAGGATTGAGGAGTCTGAGGTGGCCATTGTTAGGTTACAGGATCAGGAGGCTCGAGGGGGGGGTCTGTCAGATGAGGAGGTTGGGGAGCTTAGATCCTTACTTGCTCTGCATGATGGTCTACTTAGACAGCAGGAGATATTCTGGAGACAGAAGGCAAGGGTACAGTGGATCATGGAGGGGGATAGGAATACCAGATATTTTCACCAGGCGACAGTGATTAGGAGGAATCAGAACAGGATCAGAGTTATTAGGGATGAGGAGGGGCAGCAGTCGGAGGAGCCGGAGGTGATACAGAGGATTCTGGTGAGCTTCTTTAGGGGCAGATGGACAGAGCAGATTGGAGGAGCGAGTCTAGCAGAGATCCCACTGCCAGGGGTGATGGTCACAGAGGAGGAGAATTCTGTTTTGATTAGTCCGGTATCAGAGAGGGAGATTAGGGAGGCGGTGTGGTCCCTCGGAGGGGACAAGGCGCCAGGGCCGGATGGGTTCCCACCGGTATTCTTTCAGCGATATTGGTGGATAGTTGGACGGGATGTGATGGCAGCTATACAGCAGTTCTTCAGCACGGCTGTGATGGCTGCTGAGTGGCAGAGGATCTTCATTGCCCTGATTCCGAAGCGGCAGGATGCTACGGAGCCGAGTCATTTTTGTCCGATTAGCCTCTGTACGACTTTGTACAAGGTGACGGCGAAAATTCTCGCTATCAGATTGAGGGGGGTTCTCCCTAGACTTATTTCCCCGGAGCAGGGGGCTTTTTTGGAGGGACGGAGTATATCTGACAATGTGCTCATTGTTCAGGAGTTTATGTTTGATCTTAGCAGAGCACCAATGAGTAGAAGCTTGATGGGGGTCAAGCTTGATATGGAGAGGGCTTATGACAGGATGAGGTGGGACTTTGTGCAGCAGTCCCTGCGGATGTTTGGGATACATGAGACTTGGATCAGGTGGGCGATGGGCTGTATCAGGGTGCCCTCCTTTGCTATTTTGGTGAACGGTACGCCCTCCCGTTTCTTTTCGTCTTCTGGGGGTTTGCGTCAGGGATGTCCCCTCTCTCCTCTGTTGTTTATTATTTGTGCGGATGCATTGTCTCGATTATTGCGGCAGGCAGTGTCGAGTCAGGAGCTGGAGGCTTACAGACCGGTGGAGGGAGCAGTGGCGATCTCCCATTTGCTATTTGCTGACGATTGCTTGCTTTTAGCCAGGTCCTCGAGGCAGTCGGCTCGAGCTATTGATCAGACTCTTCGGGATTACTGTGCTCTTTCTGGGCAACAGGTCAATTTGGACAAGTCTTCTGTGATCTTTAGCCCGAAGACGCGCGGGGCGCTGAAGCTATCTATACTGGAGGTTCTAGGTGTGGGAGAGCAGGGGGGCATGATGTCCTATCTGGGGGTGCCTTTATGTGGACGACGACTGAGGATTAGGGATTGTGTGTCCCTTGTGACTAGAGTCAGATGCAGGCTGGAGGGCTGGCAGTCTCATTCATTGTCTATGATGGGGAGGATCATTCTGGTGCGCTCTGTACTTTCATCTGTTCCTATTTATCTTCCATCCCATGTCGATATTTCGGTGGCAGTCTTGAGGTCCCTTGAGCAGCTGTTCAGGGAGTTTATCTGGGGGAGGAGTAGCGGCAGAGGCGGGATCCACCTGGTGGCCTGGGAGAGTGTATGCCAGTCGACCAGTGCCGGGGGGTTGGGAGTGCAGTCCTTGATGACGAGACGGGAGGTGTTAGCGGCTAGGCATGTAGTCAGATTTGTGCTTGAGCCAGAGAGTATGTGGTCCTCACTGATGAGGGCCAAATATGGTGTCTTGGTGCCTGGAGGGCGGGTGGAGCGTCACCACTCTCCGATATGGCGTGTGATGTGTGCCAGGGCTATGGTGGTGCTTCCGGAGATTAGATGGGTGATCGGTGATGGGTGCTCGATAGATGTGCTGGAGGACAGCTGGGTGACCGATTGGCCGATATGTCGTCTGCCGACCATGGTGGACTCTGCGAGATTAGCTGGATGCAGGGTCAGGGATCTGCTGGATTCTGAGGGGAGCCATTGGAGGGTGGGGTTGATCAGGGAGGTGTTTGGTGAGCAGTTGGCGGAGTTGATTCTGGCCCTGCCTATTCCCTCTGGAGGGTCGTCAGATAGGCTGCTTTGGACACCGACGGGGCGGTCGCGGGTGAGGGCCAGGGATCTTTCGGCGTTGTTATGCAGGACGCCAGCGCGACAGATCGTGGGAGGATGGATATGGAGATTACGGATTCATCCACGGGTGGCACTTTTCATCTGGAAGGTGGCTTGGGGATGTCTCCCGACTAGGAGTTTGCTTGTTCGGCGTGGGATGGGGGTTTCTCAGTTTTGTGAGACGTGCGGTGATATCGTGGAGACCACCGAGCACGTTCTCCTGATGTGCCCTAGAGCTCGACAGATATGGCAGTGCTCTTCGTTCCCCATGCTTGATGTGGCAGTCTCGACTCAGGATCTGTTGCGGATGTTGAGAGATTCCATGGGTAGGCCCAGGCTGGCAGCGGAGGGTATATTGAGGGCGTACCTGTCTTATCACATTTGGTTGGATAGGAACGCACGCATATTTGAGGGGAGGCGGGTGCCTCCGAGGATGGTGGTGGACAGAGCGGCACGACATGCGAGGGAGGTTATGGCGGCTGCCACTGAGATTTCTTCTGGAATGGTCAGGGACACCTGGGGTACTTCTTACGCTGTTTCAGCGCCCCTTTTCGTTACTGTCTCTTGGGTACCCCCACCCCTTGACTATCTCAAAATAAATTTCGATGGCAGTAGGTCACTAGACGGTTTGACTGGAGGGGTCGGCTTTGTGATCAGGGATCACGGTGGTAGGCTGGTGGCTGCAGGTGGGCGTCGGACTCCTGGGATCACAGTGGTTGGTGCGGAGCTGCGGGCTGCTTGGGAGGGCTTATCCTATGCCAGGCAGGTCCTTGGAGCCGAGCGAGTGTTCCTCGAGGGAGACTCTGCGGTGGTGATCGATTGGATCCGAGGGATGGACAGGTACGGTGACGGTCACCCTCTGATTCGGGAGACTCGGAGGATGGCTCAGATGATGGTCGGTTTCCAGATTGGTCATGTGTTTAGAGAGGCGAACAGGGCCGCCGACTGGGTCGCCTCTTTTGTGGCCCGGCATTCCGGGGATGTTTTGTGGACATCTACTATAGACGCTCCTTCTCCTTTGTTGTCTTTTATTTCTTCGGACATGGCGGGTTGTACTCATGTTAGATCTATTTGAATGAGTAGCCGTTTTTACCCAAAAAAAAAAAAAATTTGCAACCCGGCGGCACACGCAGGACCACCCGGAACCGGAAGTGGCATCCCCTACCTACTCGAAGTCTCGATGTGGGATCATTTCATTCATTGTTCCCAGCCTAATCTCACAACGCTCTCATGACGAAATAGCCCCACTGATGTCCTCGAGAGGAGGGAGCCCTCCATGGCTTCGAGAGGGCTAGATGTATTACAGTATTAGGCTAGCCCTGATATTTCCTATCATCTTGCAGTCCAAAATTTTAAGATTTGAAATGTAGAACTACACAGGCTTATAAATCCAAGTATTATAATAGATAAAGACAAAAAAAAATAGTATTATAATAGATTATTTAGTACTATAAAAGTCTATTATAATACAAAAATTTATGTTATTTGATGTTCATGTTATTCCCTTGATAATATAATATTTTTTTCAAAAATTCCTAAAAAGAGTTTATAGCGCATAAAAGAATTATTATTATACAGTGATATGAATAATCGTGTTATTAATTTTTTTTATTTTTCATTCTAATAGCTTAAAATAATTATTATCTTTTTTAGATTGCATGAAACATGCAAGCTGGTGCAGATAACAGTCATTATGATCGTTATAATGATTAAAAATAGTTTTTGCGCATTATTGAGACAATGGTATCAAGAATCAACCATTATATGGAACCGATATCTTAGCCACTCAATACATAAATCTTTTACCTAAGCAACAGATATGTTTTAGAATCTTTTTGCAATCTTGAACTCACACATGCTTTTTCAATAAAAATATTGTAAAAATATTGATGCTTCCTTACATTCTCATGCGCTACCTCCTAATTGCAATAAAAGTGTTTCTAAAATATTTGATTTCTCTCACCTATTTCCACTTCCATCACCTGCTCTTATGCTTACTCTTGATTCTAGCAATCAAGTAGAATACTAAAATATCAACAAATATTCATTAATTACACCATCACATGAATGAAAAAAATGTTTTGGTTCTTAAATATTGAAGTCAATCTTTAAAGCAATAGCCAAATTAGGATTTACCATCGCAGCCAATATCAAAATATGCTAGATCTTTCCTTCTTGCTCCTTTTATTTTCTTTCAAAAATTTCTTTCTCATTAAAAATAAATCAAGATCTTAGTCTCTCATCGTAGGCCACCTATCTAGATAACTAGGATTTACAAACAAACAGGCACAAAAAAAAAAAGAAGAAAAAATGAAAGGGGTGGATTATCTAATTTGAGTCTAAGACTCAAAATATAAATCAATGTTTGGAATAAGTGAGCTTAGAGCCTGTAATATTCTGCAGCCAATATACTGTGGGGTGCAAGATGCACATGATTAGTGAAATTTAAGAAATATCTGTGCAAAAAGTAAGCCGGATCAATGATTGTCCAAAAGGAGTACGCGGAAATATTTATAAGGATAATTACAATGCAAAAGGTTGTGATATAGTGAGTTCCATTATAATCCGTACCAGACCACTAATATTTTTTCTTCAAATCATTCGGAAAATCTTAATGTGCATGAAGTGAACATGAGAAAGTACTTCATAGTTTGATCGGCTTGACTTCGTAGCATTCACAAGAGCTTGTTGTTATGTTCTGAATAGTGAATACACGTATTGACATGTATTTGAAGCATCATAAATAGCTCCAGTGTTCTCCTCCCGTGATCCTCTGGGACAAGAGAACAAGCAAAAGGAGATCTTATTTATTAAATAAAAATTCAGAAAAATATGGAGTTCTTAAAATGAAATTTGTGTGCCAATTTTCTCTACCATCAAGACTACGTTTGAAGTGCAATAAGGGGAATAAAAGTCCTTTAGTCCCATTATTCCATCATTTTCAAGCCAAATAATCATTGGAGCATGCGGACTAAACCACTTTTCAAATAGGTAAAGTAGGCATTTTAAAAAATACCTAGACAACCTTTTACCTTCCAAATCATTTTTTTTCTATTTAACTTAGGAATAAATTATTCAACCATTTAGAGTAGAGTAATTTACTCTAGAATAATGAAGAATAGGATCATATTAACCCATTTACATTAGGCAAGCTATTCCACCTCTAAATGCAAGCTAAGTTGCTTCTACCTATTTTACTAACTAACTTGAGAAACAAAGACAAGTCCTAATTTTGAAATAAAATGTTCTTAAAATTCTGATTTTAATAATTATCGATTTGGAGATTTTATGATAAAGGTAAATCATTCATATCCACGATCCAATACTAATTAATTCGCCTTTTTTTGTTTTTTTTTTTTTTCATTGTGTCTTTTCCTTCCTCTTTGTTGCAGGAAGTTCTTTGCTTGTTTGGCATATATAAAATTTATTTATCACTATAATAAAAAAATAACTTTATAAAATTTTTTAAATATAAAAATAGATTTTATGTCATCATTCACAAATATTTTAACTCAATAAACAGCGAAAAATAAAATTATAGTAAGTATAAGGGAACAAAAGGTAAAACGACAGCAAATATGAGATGATGGTTGTCGAACTTTAAAATAAGAAGATTTTTTTATAAATGCACTCCCTTTTCATTGTAGCTAGATTATTTTGGTCATCTCTTTTTTTTCATATTTTATTTTATCTTATGGAGCCAGATTTCTTTGCATGTCTTCCAAAAAAATTAGGATAAGATCAAGCAAGCATCTTCCCAAAATTATTCTTCTGGGTGAGCAAGAAATGTAACAGGCAAAAGAGCATGCATGTGAATAATCATATTATATATTTATATTAACTTTTAATTATGACAAATAAAAGCGTGCATCAACAACCTTTTTCCTCTTCCGGCGCCACTGAGCACCGTTGCGGAAGCGGTCGGTTTGCATGAGTTACCGGGAAAGATTTAAATATATATATATATATATATATAGCGAGAGAAAATAAACGAGGATTAATTTAAAAATCCGGGGTGGAACGAGGACTAATTTAAAATTCGGCGGGTGGTGCTGTATATTGAGCAGCCGGATCTCCCTCCGGCATTGGGGCCTAGTCTGAGCACAAAGGTGCTCCCTTTTTTTATCCCTTTCCTCGCGCGAGGGGAATTGAAGATAAGGAGGAGTGATCGGATATCGACGGGATTAGAGTCCTCCGGCCGGTATCTGACCAAAATCTTCGTAAGATTCGACAATCTTCTCCATTTCAATCTTCCCCACTCTGGTTTCTCGTTAGATTTGGGTACCTGATGGTGATTTCTTCTTCTTCGAATTTTCCGGTGTCTTCTGACATCTGGAGGTGCCTCCCTATCTCCGGGCGGATGTCGCAGTGTGGCTGGGATTTGTTGAATTACTCGACACAACGATCGAAGTTTTAATCTTTATGCTTCTGTGGGTCGCTCAGGGTTCCAACGCCTGTTAGAATGTTTTGGTTAAAAGTCCATATAATTTTGATGATTTTCAAAAAAAAGTACAGTGTAGAGAGTTTTTTTTATAGATCTTCTTGTACTTCAGTTGAGTACCAACCTTCTTGATTTTTAGGGCTTAGGGCTTATTCTCTGATCTCCAACAACTAAGATTTCTGCAGAAGAAAAAAAAAATGACAAGTAAGGTCACATCTCTTGCGTTTCTACTGCAATAAAGTCCATCTTGGAGCTCCTTTTCAGTGCCTTTTTTTTTTCCAAATAGATTTGGTGAAATCTGCCCTCCTCCCCCCTCTTTCTTCTCCAATCTTTTGCTTTAGTTGAATATAAACCATATATTTCTGTATTTAGAGTGTTTGTTCTCTAATTTTCAACAACTAAATGATTTCTTCGTGCTTAATAAAGTCTATTCTATAATTCTTTTCTCCATGTCCGATTGCAACTACACGATTTCCTTCTATAAGTCTACTCTTGTTATATATTTCCTTTTCTTGTTGTAAGTTTTATACTCAATGTTGAGTTCTTCACCTTCTCTGCATCTTTCTATAATGTGCTTGGGATATTAACCATGATTCTTTTGGAGTTTTGACCCCTTTTCTCTTGTAAGTAGGTTAGATTAATGAGACTTGATCATAAGCTTGACCTTTATTAGAGTACTGAATTAGGAGTGTTAAGAAGCAATTTTCTAGATAATTGGGATTCATTTCCTTTCTTCCTTTTAAGGAAGGCATAATTACCACGTGATTCCTAGTCATGCAAAAGGATTCTGAATAACTTTCTGTGACACATAGGATGCAGACCTTGGTAGGAATATCTAGCAAAAAAGAATTCATGTGACCAAGCCTAAATATCATAGATAAGGCTAGATAATTCATGTTATGGTTATGTTTCACTTTAAAGAGTTGAAAGAAACAATCGTTTTCTCAAATAAACTCTGAAGAGTTAAAGTGAAATATCTTTACCAGTGGTTTGATTCCTTTCCTGAGGACTTCAATGGTTTGGCTTTCTGTCATCGATGAATCCAGCCTAATACTAATAGTTTGGCTTTCTGCCATTGATGAATCCAGCCTGTGAATTAGCTGGAATTTGGAGCTTCGTTCCAGCTAGAACATAATGACAATTTTCACCTAAACCTACAAATTTTTATGCTTTGAGCGACACCTGCATAGCCTTTTGGGTTCTTTCCATATTGCCTGACCGTAGATTTCAATTCCTGTGGTTTCTTTCTTCCATGTCAAGACACCGATCTTATCGTTTTCTCAGAGGTTGGAAAGATTGTTCTGAAACTGAGTGGATACCAGGCTGGTAACTTCGATAGATTTTCAGTGTCCTTTATGAACAAGGTGGCAATCACTCTTCACTCACAGATGTCAAGATAGAGTTCTGTAAAGTAGCTGCTGTCTATATATAAGCATGGATACTATGGCTTCTTCTTGGGTTTGGTTTGCTTTGTGGTATTGATTTCTTCCATTCGATCAACAGGGCGAGAAAGGAGCAGTCGACCATGAAGGCACTCATTCTTGTTGGAGGTTTTGGTACCCGCCTACGGCCTTTGACACTTAGTGTCCCAAAGCCTCTAGTTGATTTTGCCAACAAACCCATGATTCTGCATCAGGTCTGTCTTTTCTGTACTATGATATTGTTTGAGTAGATAGGTGGAAATGTAAGTTTTATCAAGGTAAGTAACTGTTTTTGTTCCCAATGCATAGTTGATTTCTGGCCTTGGAATGTGATCCAATTTTAGCATGTTCTGGTTTTATTTCTCTGTAATGAACCAGTTACATAAATGTAAGAGTAGTTTTTTTGGCAAGACAAGAACATTACCAGAGTTCTTTCTATCTATGTCCCCCCTCCACATTTCATTTAGTTTACTTTGTGATTCTTCCTACTTTAGTTGACTTTGTGATTGTCACTTAAGAGATTGCTTTACCTTTTTGAATGTCAAGAACTGGTTGTGGTTGTGGTATCAGGTTGATGAGTCTTTATGGTCGGATCTTCTTTTTGCCGCTTCAATTCCATTTTGCCTCTTCAATTCCATTTTGCCTAACATCAGCGTATTCATCTAATCTTTAGAAGGGCACACTTTACTAGATGCTTGTCCATAGTTTAATTCAGATTGAATCACTTGGATCCTGTTGTAGATCTCTCACAACAATTATCACTTGAGAAATTATATGTATCCTTTTTAATATTGAGAGTCTATCAAGTAGATTGTTCTCTATGGCCAGATCCTTCTTTCTATAACTTCAATTACTTTTTTTGGGCTAGCATCGGGCTAACCTTCATTAAGGCACCCTTTGGTGGGTGCATGTCTATAGATTCTTTTCAAACCGGACCACTTTAATCTTGTAGATCTGTTGCTTTTTCTGGCAGAAAGAAAGATAAGCTATCAATTTAGCTTTTGTTTAGTCCGTGCTAGTATGAATCTATTCTTAGTTGTTTGCTTATAATGCTTGAATCAACAATTAAGCTATTTATTGTAACCAATGGTTGTGGACACTTTGTTGGATCAGATCGAAGCTTTGAAAGAGGTTGGAGTGACAGAAGTTATCCTGGCCATCAATTATCAGCCAGAGGTAAAATCATGAACTTTTATCTGTATCCACCGGTCCTCTATTCTATTTAGCGGACTTTCTTGCAGTTAAGTTTCTGCATCCTCTAATCTGAGGTCTCTTTTTCCAGGTGATGCTTAACTTTTTAAAGGATTTTGAGAGCAAGCTTGATATCAAAATCACCTGCTCCCAAGAGACAGAGCCACTAGGAACAGCTGGTCCCCTGGCTCTAGCTAGAGACAAGCTAATAGACAGTTCCGGTGAACCCTTCTTTGTCCTCAACAGTGATGTCATCAATGAATATCCATTTGCTGAACTGATTCAGTTCCACAAAGCGCACGGAGGAGATGCTACAATTATGGTAACGAAGGTATTTATCCAAGTCCTGGTAATTATTTCCTCTAACAATTGTTTGATCTGCAGCCTGTCCCTTTTTTGTCTGATAGGTCGATGAGCCATCCAAGTATGGTGTTGTGGTTATGGAGGAGGAAACTGGAAGGGTAGATAGATTTGTAGAGAAGCCAAAAATATTTGTGGGCAACAAAATCAATGCTGGGATCTACTTGTTGAACCCATCTGTGTTAGACCGCATTGAACTGAAGCCCACCTCAATCGAGAAAGAAGTTTTCCCCAAAATTGCAGCAGATCAAAAGCTCTATGCCATGGTCCTGCCTGGTTTCTGGATGGATATAGGACAGCCAAGGGACTACATCACAGGCCTGAGGCTCTATCTGGATTCCCTTCGCAAGAAATCGCCCTATAAGTTGGCTGCTGGCCGACACATTGTGGGAAATGTTTTGGTGCATGAGAGTGCTGTGATTGGAGAGGGATGTCTGATTGGGCCTGATGTTGCAATTGGACCAGGGTGCATCGTGGAGTCCGGAGTAAGGCTGTCAAGATGCACGGTGATGCGAGGAGTTCGGATTAAGAAACATGCATGCATCTCTGGTAGCATCATTGGGTGGCACTCCACCGTTGGACAGTGGGCACGGGTTGAAAACATGACTATCCTTGGGGAGGATGTGCATGTGTGCGATGAGATATACAGCAATGGAGGTGTTGTGCTCCCTCACAAAGAGATCAAGTCTAGCATCCTAAAGCCCGAGATTGTCATGTGAACATGGAAAGTTGAAGTGGTTTAGGTTCCAATATCAGAGCTATATTTGTGTCATGTGCCTGTTATTTTTCTTAATGCTTCTGTCTCTCGCTGCAAGTTTATGGGTAGTTTTTTGTCTGTCTGTTTATATGTATGTTCTATTCTAGTGCTGGCCTCATGATGGTAAGTTTGTCATCTGAGTCTGTAGGTCCATGTTTCTCCATTGAACATGGAAAGTTAAAGACTTTTATTTTGTGATAAAAATTTACGGATGAATATTGTTTCATTTATTTTTCTTTTCCCCCTGCTCCAGGAGCGATAGTGTTGAACGGATGAGCATCGATCATTTGTTGTTACATTTGTTTTGGTTTCAATACCTTCCTCATGAAGGAAGATAAGTTGTCAGTCAGGAGTATTTCAATGATTTGGTGGAACTTTGCATTTGATTTTGATATGTAAGAAACATCTAGTCCATTGGAGCAATAAGAGCTCAGCATGCAAATTTCAGACCTGACTGATGGAAAGGTAAGAATGGTGACTTTTAAATGTTGGCAGTGTTAAAGGGCAATGAAATTTCCAGCCCCTAAAATTTTCATGGCTTGCCGTGGGGTTTGATAGGGATTGGATTGATCATGACGAAGGAGATGGACCGGATGGTACCAAAAGAAAAAAAAGTCCTAATTAGCAACATTTGCCGGAGTTGGAACGTAAAAAAATCATTATAATATTTTATGGCACGGAGGCTGCCCTGCCACGGGAACCTGGTAGCGACCGAGATCTTAATATCTTATGGTGCCAAAACGAACACGGAGGGCACTGGTGTAGGAAACTGTAAACCAGTAGAAGTCTTCCTATTTTTTTAAAACATCAGCATTAGGAAATATAGTGATGCAAATGTTTCGATTCCACTTGCTTTGGAAAAAGAAAACTAATTAAGAGACACCATTTTTTTTTTTCTGGCAATGAAAAAGAAACCAGGATATAACCAGAAAGCCAAAGGGCAGAACCCAAAGAGAGCCACAGAGAATCCAGGGAGTGGACAGCGGTACGTGCATCGCGTGTTGTTCTTAGCTAAAGGACAGAACCCAAAGACAGCTACAGAGAATCTAGGGAGTGGACAGCGGTACGTGCATCACGAGGTGTTCTTCTACCATGTATTGCAGCAAGTAATTATGTACAGTGATTCAGTTCGATCCGTGCAATCTAGCGTCGGGTTAGAATCAACCGGTGGGGAACCTTCCACTGTAGTCCGTACCGTATAATAACGACTCATTCTGTTCTCATCTTACAAGATCTTTAACGTAGCCTCCATAACTGATGACTCTGATACCTAATTGGCTTCCTCCAACGAACAAATGGAGTCCCATTACGGTGCCATTACTCCTACCGTTTGGCTAGTAATGTCATGGGTCCTTTCCAATGGATTACTATGGGATTCATCTCAAGGGGAGTACTTTGGTAAGTAAGGTTTTCTTATTTTGTTCACATCTCGGGAGTTTGATTAGTCTTTACGAGAAATAGCTATAAAGAATTTACACAGCTGTTCTAAATTGATGGAATAAGACATTCTGTCAAAATTGCCACACAAGTTGTGAATTTGGTTAGGTAGACTCACAACTTCTGGCCAAATGACAAGCCACCTCTTACTCTTTTCAAACCAAAGAACACCGCGATTTCGGCCTACTTCCTGGCTATAATTGCGGGTAGTTGTAATTAATTTAATCACCGGAATCATCTAATCAAGCCGATGTGGCCGAGAGCTCTGTCCAGTCTGAAACTCTGAATTGTAACGATGGCAGCTAACTAAACCGTCTTTTATTATATATCTTTGGAAGCGGACTTGCTAAGTTCTTTTCTCTCTCCAGTCTCAATCTAATTAATATCCAGTTAACGACCAACAAACCAAAACCACACCTATTCCTCCCCACCACATCAGATAGAAAATGCAGTCAGAAATACAGCGCACCATAATTATCAGATGGACAGGATCCAGTAGACCAGTCCAATAGTCACTCGCCACATTACCCCATTGTATTTAAACAATTCAAGATCAAATGAGGATGCCTATTATCCACCGTACATATGCCCTGAGATTTGGACTGATTCATTGGACCTGATCCATGTAATAATTTCTTGTATGTCATGTGATCCACGAGGATCGGTGCTAGAACATCCCTTGCGAACAAATGAACCGATCTACGTCGCCATCTATGGAGACCAGAGTTATCATTATCATTCACTTTCGCTTCCCGTCTCTTCTTGCGGCTCTTCCTCTTTCATGCTTTACAACCTTCGTCCATAAAAAACCTTACAAGAGGAAGCATGATGATGCATGACACCAGAGTGTGTATGGAGTCGACTAAACCAGCCCCCTGAAATAGGCCTTTATATTACAGGCAAATATACATCAAACATGTTCTGTGACTCGAGAAGTGAATTGCAGCTCAAACCAATGGACCAATTTTTTGAATTATGGCGAATTTCATTACTTTTTAGCAGTAATTAATAACACCAGAAGAGAGAACATACACGGCCAGTCAAACTGATGCCAGGAGCCAAAACATCACTAGGGATGATATGGCAATTAGCAGCCATGCGATAAAAGCCAATGCAATGGAGACTTCAAACTTGCCGCATGAGAATTGAGGAATTGATCTGCAGAAGCCTGTATCTCTTGCAAATAAAACTGTTACAGCTGCTGAAGAGCATGCTGCCGCAAGTGATAGAGTTGCTGTTACCTGGATTAGGTGAGATTACTTGCTTCAGTGCCACAAAAATATGAAAAGAGAATTTCTGTATCAGCTCAATTTTCAACATCCCCAGGTGTGAACAACAATTGAGAAGGTATTATGTTGTTTGGTAAGAGCATGAGGTAAATAATTACACCATGATAACCAAAAAAACAGGAAATAATGGATTCACCGAACAGTTTGTTCTACGACTCGTTTGGGTGCTTAGCATGGCAATGGCATTTAGCTCATAGTTTGCTTTCTGCTCACAATTATTATGACAGTAGTTGTCACGATTGGTATTCTGGTGATGTTTTTTCAACAGCTTGCTAGCAGGGATAATTCAGCTGAAACATCTTGACAAATTAATTTTAGAACTGAAAATTAATTAGAAAAAGTAACTGAGAAAGGATATGCTATAGAAAATGCAAAAGAAGCAAAAAAAAAAATGTAGGCATAAGATTGGATCGGCTATGTTCTCATGAAGCCATGAGAAGCACAGACTCACATCTGAACATAAGCCACCCAACAGAAATAATTGATGAAACTTCTTGATGCCTCAGAATGAAAATGAGACCAAATAGATACTTCAGATAGAATCAATTCGGATTCATATGCAACAGTGGCCAAAACAATGCACTCAAACACTACTAGATGAAACAGTGATTACTGTAACAAGATTGCAAGTTTATTTGGGACTTAGGTCTCGCAAAGATAGGAAAAAGCCATTCAGTGCTCAGCTTAAAGGAAATCAATGGTACCTAGGGTGCAAATGGGTCAGGTTGGGTTCTAAAAGTTAGACCTATTCTATTTTCGGGGTCAGGTCTGGGTTTCCTGAATTCTAGCCCGACTCGACCTGACACGATCCATTTGAAACTTGGATAATTTTGGGTTTCCAATCCTATGCCCCGCCCTGCCCCAAACCTGCAAAACTATTCGGGCCCGCAGACCGCAAGCTAAACAGGTCAGCTGGGTGCTAAAGGCCCATCCTCTCCCCTACATTCCATCTCCTTCCTCCTCTTTTCCTCCTTCCCCCTTATGATCCTCTCCATCAATGCGTTGAACCTCCGGTACACCTCCCTCATCCTCTTCCCCAGCCCCTAGAGGTCCAGGTTCGTGCAAAAGCTCTCGAGCCACCTACTTCACCAGCTCTCGAGCCTCCTCGGTCTCCCCTACGGCCCCCGACGATGTCGTGCTGGCCGCCATCCTCGTGACTTCATTGTTCATCATCTTGATTATTTTTGAGCTCATGTCGACGAGCTTACGACGTGCCGACTTGTCAAGAATGGGGCGCAGGAGGTCGAGGAGTTCGACACGGCGGACGAGGCAGAGGAGGTCGACGGTCCAGGCCGAGGAGCTCGGACATGCAGAGGCGCTTCATGAAGCACCAGCAGGGACCGTAAGGAGCGAAGGCGAAGCCGACGGCGTCGTAAGCGAAGTGGCGGGCGGCAACGGTCTGGGGGCGATTGGAGATGGCGGTGTCATGGGTCTTGAAGAGCTCACAGGCGAGTTTAGGGGAGGAGGCAATGACGCAGAGGGTGGAGCCAAGGCGGTAGAGGGTTTGGCGGACAAGGGACCCGAGGAGGTGCAGGTTGTCGATGATCAGGAGGGCCACGGGCCCCGGCGAGAGGGGGCGGCGGCCGGACCGGACCTTGGAGAGGGTGGCAAGGAAAAGGACTGAGGCGTGGGCTATGGCAAGGAGGAAGAAGGCCGGGGAGGTGAAGCCTCCTTGCTCCATTGGTTAACAGACTGATAGAGCGAGAGAAAAGTGAGTAATGACTAATGAGCAAGAGACAGGAATGGCAGGACGGCAATATATCACTAGTGTTAACAGTTTGTCATTAATGTTGGCATGACGTGACAGTGATGGATGAATAGACAAGCCACCAACCCAAGCAAAAGTATAGTCGATGCTTATTAAAAGATTCATTAGGCCCCTCTGACCGGGTTCAGATGAAACAAACAGACCCAAATCGGATCCGAATTTTTTGGGTTGGGGCTGGGTTATACATGGACCCAACCCAACCCGAATGACCCATTGGATCAAAAATTGTAGTCGTGGACCCAACCCGACCCGATTTTCTATTGGGTGGGTCTGGGTCCAAAATTAGGATCCGAACAAGGAACCGGGTTGGATTGGGGTCACTCATGACCCAGTCCGACTCGACCCATTTGCACCCCTAATGGAACCTGAAACGAGCCGAATAATTTCATATTATCCAATTATGTTGGATGCCTAAGGTTATTCTAGCTACCCCACTATGTATTTTATACCATGTTACTGAAACACAAACATGCATGACTTCTTGTCTTTCCTTTCACATCATTCAATTTTTTTACAACAAATATTACATGTGATGAAACTTGGACAATTCACAGAATTCCCACACATGCTGCTTGAAGAAGTGTTGACTTCAGTATAGTGAAGGGGTAAGAGGACAAAAATAGTTCCAAGTCCTAGATAGAAAAACTGCTTTCATCAAATATTTTGCTGGCACAACAACAATTCATTGATTTGCCAGTGCTGTGTATTCTAAATTAGTTTTTTGAATTGCACACTTTAATATCCCATAAAGTTGGACCACAAGCAACTTGATTTTTTATTGTTTTCCTAAAATATGATGGAGACGGAAAGGCATTATTGGCATGTCATACAATACATAAAATTCATCATGCCATACCATATAAAGCAGAAATATCGCAAAGATTCTTGTAAAATAGGGAGTGTTACAATGAAACTATAGTGACCTTGCACTGTTGCACAGCTTATCTCTCTTATAAAAATCATCGAAAACATTATCTGTGCAAATGGTTGCATTACAGCTGAGAAGTCCTAATTATTCTGTCAAAGAGTTTTAAAATCTCATTTACTTTCATTTAATAAATGAAACTATACCAGACATGTAGCACAGCAAACTGAAAACAAATATGGGACAGAATCATGGTACAGCAGATGTGGCAACATCACTTAGTTGATCAGCTGGACCTAAAGAAAACAAACATTTTAAATACAAGGAGGTGATAGAGATATTATTTTATAATGTATTCCATGATTATGCCCTATAAGCAGATCCTTTAAGCATTTCCCGTCAGACATTTTAGGTTCAACTGCATTTGAGTATGAACTTGCCAAAAACGAAGTGAAAAACCTCAGTGTTCAATTGCATTTGCATATGAACTTGCCATAAATGAAGTGAAAACCTCAGCAGCCTTACGTAAGGATTCATGATATGAGAAACTAAAGCTGATGATACAGAAAAGATGCATAACAAGTGCTTCTGCTACAAATCTTGATGTATAATTTAGGCAAGCAGATAAAACATTAAATTCTAAGAACTAACTAAATTGTGACACATGTAACTAAAATCAGAGTAAAAGGATGAAACATGATTACCCAGTCACCGACCACAAACAAGCTTACTAACACAGGATTATGCAGATCTCTTTTAATCTTTAAGGCATAGATATCAAGACATGCAAGTCCCAAGCTCCATAATGCTTGTAATCCCATAGAAGCGACCAAATAGCTGAATCCAAAGGCATTATCAACAATTCAGTCAAACACAAAAGTCAATATCATCATGATAGTAAGCTTTACAAAGGATGATCTGCAAATTATTTTATTTCATGATGTCATGCCTGAATCATAAAATATGATTGCACAGAGCTAACCTAGGAATATCAGGTAATAAATTTCCCTTTTTGTTATACTATGCTAGTTAATTTGCTATAAGTACAAACTAGAAACAAATAATCCATATGCCGACTGCTTTAAACAAGTTCAGTACAATCTAGTCTTGCTGATCATTTAAGACCATAATCAGATTTTTTCCCCATCTTTTGGTAGACAGTAATGCATTATGGAACAAGGAGTAGCTCTTCCCCAATAACCCTAACCCACAAACCCAGGTGAAGACGGGGTTTGATCCCAAGTCATTTACAACACCTATCGACAACTTTAACCACTTGGTAAGCTGGCATCGTTATAGTAATCAGAAATGGAGTTCAAGAATCATGTTCATTTTTAATATCTGGAATGGAATGAGTTTATCGATTAAGCATTATAAATCAGACTTTAGTAAGGGTGTGGATAAGAATTTCTTCCATTGATCATGACTGGAAGCAGGAAGCACCAATTCTCCTAATTTGATTTTCTTGAAGATACATTGTTGCATGTAAAGAAATAATATGATAATATATATGTGCATAGCTGGACTACACTCTTTCACGTTAACTCCTTGAATCTATGATAGACCATCCAAATTCAAGATTCAAACCATTGAACATGATTTACACTAAAAAAAAAACCTACAAACCACAATTTATGTTTTTTGGTGGTCTCTTACCTGATCATCATGTAGGAGTCAAAATGGACGGTTTTAATAACATGATACTATATTTTACTATGACTTAATCATCAAAACCTAGTGAATTTAAATCTACTCATATTTTAAGATGTCTAGATCATAATCTATAAAATGGATTTTCAATTTTTGTGCCCTATCATGTGCTTTATCATACTAATGTAATTGATACTGTTCATTTTGGTATACGTTAGAGACCACCAAAATATATGAGCTTTGGTATATAGGCATTTTTCTTGTAGCGTAGATGACATTTAATGATTGGAATTTCAATTTGGATGGCCTATCATTGATTTTAAAATCGTTAACTCCTTTTACAAGTATAGATAGGTAGGCATATACGAGTCTTGCTTCTGTACCTTATATTTTTTCTGTGTCATCGATACATCATAATTAAGGGCTAAGATTGTAACTTAGGACTAGTCAGTACCTTATCTATGACTAGAGGTACCAGTTGATAGAAGGATTCCCAGTGTAATTATGTGGAAAATTGAAGCCCATCCTTTATCTCTCCCTACAAGATCATTATCTCTTCCTTCTTTATCCAATATTCAATATCACCGCCGTTCAATGGTTGAGGTTTCTTTTGGTATTCTTTTTGCTGATTAGAACCACTGATTCCCATATCCACATGCTACCACCTTCTCTTTCTTCTCATCTTTGTGCATCATTCTCCTTTCTCTTATTTCTTCTTTTTATCTATCTCTTCCCCAGACTCAACACTTGCTCAGAATCCCACCTCTGATCTGGTTTTGATGGCTATTGTGCATGGGTAATTTTTTTTCCCACATTTGTGTGAGGAGGAGGGTAGAGAGAGAGGTGGAAGGACGGGCAGTGGATAGGGAAGTGTAAAGATATGGAGGTAAGAATCAGGGGACTGCAGTGACTGGTAGATGAATAGGGGTGAGGAGAGAGAACAAGGAGGAAGGGTGGTTTAGGAAGATGAGAAGGAGATAGAGGCTATCCGAACAAGGGGGAAGGGGTTTTAGGTGAGGGAGTAGAGAGAAAGGGAGCCTAGGTGGGGTGGGCATTCACGTACAAGATGGCCAAAATCACAACCAGCTGAACCAATAACTCCCTCTGTTACCCAATTTACCCTTCGTTCATTGATAGCTGAGATTCAATATTTCAAAATATTACCTGCATACTCCTTCTCCATTCTAACTTCATGCATAAGAAGCAGCATTCTGGGACAATAACCATCCTCCAGTCAGAATTAGGTCTACAATGTAGCTTTCCTGGTGCAAAAAATATATGATGCCCATTCTTCTCGTCTTAGCAACATGGCCATTCTCAACTCTAACCTTCTTCAAATGGACTAGCATATTAGGAAGGTACCATCCTATGTAAATATCCAATCTTTCCAACAACATGCATAATCCTTGAAAAATGATCTCCAAACTTTATGCCTTTTTTAGCAGAAAATTTAGTGAAAGCCACAATCACCTCCACACACGCCAATAGTATAAGCATTGACCAACCTATTTCCCATGATCTGCCAAGTGATGGGGCATAACCCAATCATCTTCAAGTACATATATGCAAGCGTCATTCTGTCTCAACCCCCCAAGGCAGAGAATAAATTGTAACACCAATGTTTCCATCATTTACAAAAGTTTTACTTTTTAACTCATAAACCTACCCAGAAGACCATCACATTGTTAGGTCCATGCCTAAAAACCCTCTCTGATAGTAACTGGACTTCTAAAATCAGCAATGTAATTCAAAAACGGTACTCTTATCATATGTCAAAGATAATTCAATAAATAAGAAGCTTGACAATATGCAATCAGTTTGATATCTCAACCGAAAGAGACCATAAAATATAACAAAACAAAGTAAATAAACCTGGACTTGCATGAGATTAAGCTCAGTGTACAATATAACAAAATTATAATAGAATTAAGCATCTGAGCTCCCATATCACTCAACAAGATATTAGATGAGAAACATAGTTCAAAGGCTACCAAATTAAAAAGGGACCCTGGGAATCGATCATACCAGAAAGCGGTATAGTTGGAGAACCCTAGAGCGGAGACCATAATCCCAATCGAAGCGCCGGCGAAGGCACACTGCCCGATCCTCAGCACCAACCCAGTCCAAGTGCCTGGGCTCCCCACCACCACCTTCATCTCCTCCTCCTCCTCCTCCTCCTTGAAGAACCCTGGATTCCACCAAAATCCCTAGATTTCTTCAATACCGCCTCCCATTGCTGGATCTACATACCAATCCTCGCAGCCCTCCGCGCCTGACGGCCAATTCCACGCTACTTTTTCTCGGATTTCTTCTTCAAAACCCTCGATTCTTTCTTCAGATTCGATGATCGATGTCGGAATTCTCGAACTGAAAAAAAAAAGCCTAATAAATGGACTGTGATTAGTTTCTCTTCGAATATAAGAAACGAATAATGTTCCCCCCTCTCTCCTCCTCTCTAACACGCAAGTAAGCGCGGAGAAAGGTCCATTCCGACGCATAAAATTTCTATACGGGAGTAACCGGCCATCGGGATCCCGGAGGCGATCACATTGCGTCGTAATGGGGAAGAGGTGACGCTGTAAATAGGCGGTTGGAACGTTCAGGGGATGATATCGACGGTGGATCTGAATCCGCACGGGAATTCCATATGAAAGTGGTTGGAAGGTAGCATTGCTGCAACCGAGCACTGCAATATTAGGACAATGTCTAAATTATACTTTTATGCCACTATCACGGATAATAAAAGCAAGAAGAATATTATAAGAATAAAGATTAGTGGCTTGATTAATAGATATACCTTAAGCTATTGGACATTGCCAGTGGTCCAACCTGACCATTGTCTATAGGTTAAGATATAGTGCAGCAGAAAACTAGTTTCAATTAGATACATATGTTGGAAATTATTTAGATAAAAATTATCCAATCATCTTCGAACTTTAAAATCCTAACCCTAATGAAATAAGAATTTTTCATCTATTAAAAAAACTCAAAGTATTAAGTATTCATCTCTGTATTTTTTTTTCTCTAATTCGATGTTTTTTTCCTAAATTTTATCTGATTTAAATATTAGAGGCCCTCCGTTCCGGCAATCTTCATTATTCTTTTTTTTTTCGTTATGTGCCATTATTATATTGGATTTTGGGCGTCTAGGATGCCATAAGCTAAGATGTCATTCAAGTGCTTGCTTATCGAATTAATTAATGCTGGGTGGTGACATTTAAGATCAAAAGCAGTTGAAGGAGGTTGGAATCCGGTCAAAAGGTGAAATACTTGGGAACCTGGTGTATCTTTTTTACTATTTATTTTTTCTTTGACGCATATGGATGCATGTTCGCGTGCATTATATTTTATTCGATTGCCTTCCACCTTCCGCAATTCGATGAGTATATAATTTCTGAACTCGCGGCAACATCGTACCGTTTCTTGCCTCTTTTCTTGAACCCTAGACCTTTGATGGCCTACTGGAAACAGAAATATATACGACAAGCGCCGGTCCATTGTATATAATTTTTTTATAAATATTTTTCTAATATCTGCTTAAAATTTATATTTACTTTTACACTTTACTTTTCACAAATACCTCTAATATACTAATTCTTCTAACACCATTAATAAAAATCATATTTATTATAATTAAAAATAAAAATAAATTTTAAAATTATTTTTTTTGTCCCATGGCAATCGTCTTATAAATTTTTTTATTTTTTTTTTTGCATATCTACCTATCAAGAATATTTTAGTTATTTTAATTTAAAACCGTTAATTATTTAACGGTGTTAGATAGCATGAGTACTTATGCAAAAATAAGGATAAAAAAAAGAGTATGATAGCCAAATAAGTGTTTTATGAGAGTATACATACAATTATTAATTTTCGCAGAATATTCGTACAAAATTCGATATTTAGTTATTTTAATTTAAAACCGTTAATTATTTAACGGTATTAGATAGCATGAGTACTTATGCAAAAATAAGGATAAAAAAAAGAGTATGATAGCCAAATAAATGTTTTATGAGGATATACATACAATTATCAATTTTTGCAGAATATTCGTACAAAATTCAATATTTAAAAAAGTATTTGTGCAAAAAAATCCTTGTATATATCATATATGAGTATAATTATTTATATGTCGGTCAGCTGTATATTAAGCTGAGAAACAGAGTAGAAGCATTGCTTGATGTTAACATGCGCAATTAATAATTAGTTTTTCTTTTGTAACTTTGGACGTAAGAATGTTACTGTGTTAAGCTCTTACATAGATTTCTGTGGACTGAAATTTGTATTAGCAACCTTTGGTGAAAGGAAGAAGGCCCAAATAAGTGGAAACGACACATTAGTGGTCTGGCGTTCCGTTTCCCTTCTGTTCCGCGACTTATTCCCTGCGCTTGAAAATCAAATTCTGTTTTGTGGTTTTAATGATCTAATTTCTTGTAATATTTATTATTTTGTAGCACAAATATTAGTTGGGCACCTAATCTCCTGTTGTTATTCCCGACCTAGGGGAAATTCCAAGTAAAACAAAATTTTCTCTAGAAAAAATAGGGGAAAAAAAGAGTGTCCCAAAAAGGCAATACCATTGAAACATAAAGCAGAAGGATCCTGTGCACTACAATTGCATTGCATGAAAATAGAAGCATCATCGAGCAGACAAATGCAAGTCGAAAGTTTATCAAGTCTGTCAAAAAAAAAACATCTCACTGCAACTCCACGCATCAAGGTGTTCACATCATCTCTTTTAGTTTCACCCACTCTTATCTGTACAATATATGCAGCATACAGGATGGGGCTAAGGGGCATTGCTGTCAAAGTCATCTGGTAACAAGTCAAAAACATACTTAGTCATCAATGAAGCTCAGATGTACTAGTTCATAGAGTAAAATTGTACATTTTCTAGACAATATTTCGCAGATAAAATTCCAAATAGATCATGAAGAACATTTTTGCATATTGGATCATATCAAAGTAAAATTGGATTTCTTGAGTTTGGGATATTCCTGATGAATTCAAAAGATTTCATTAAAATCTCTGCACTTGACCTCTAACAGAGAGTCCAAGACATGGAGTGAACAACATGATCATGCAAATATTTTGCAATGCCTTGGATGCAGCTCAGTAGCAACATTGATGGCAAGGAGATATATTGCAACAGTTTGAGGTAATTCAGAATTTACTGTTCCTAACATCATAAATGCGATCAAGAGGCCAACTTATTTGGAACAAATGGTTTATATACTCAAATAATATTATAAAAAATTTATACTGTAGTGGGTAGGGAGTAATAATGCCAAAAGTATGCAAGCTTAATAACATTATGAAAATAAAATGCCCTTAATCATGATGTGATACCTACCTGAAAAATGGTGTTTGCACAAATTCAGCAGCAGTATGGAACTCCCTTTAGTATTTCATACAGGAACAAATGATGACATAATTCAATCTACATTACATGCATCATGGGAGTCTGGAGCTTACCTGTACATGCTGCTATCAAATATGCTGCATGGCAAGATACCCCTGGACATACAACCTCACACGAAGAAAAAAATTTTGATGAAGAGCGCTAGAGCAAATTGCAACAACAAGGCACTAACAATTAAAACCATCAGATCACTCCCGTCTGTATAAGCCTTTAAGTTTAGTGCAACGAACCAAGATGATGCAGCACCAGCAAGAATTATGACGATCCATCGGACGATCTCAACAGGAGCAACCAATAACAACTGAAATATCAGTTAAGAGAATTCATAATTAGCTGATGAGAAATTGATCATTTTCCTACATTGGAAATAATTTTTACAGTACAACTGGTTTTATGCATAATTAGGATTGCAGTTGCTCTGCAAAATGAGCATAATTTTGTACATTTCCACCATATCTGTTCATCAAACATACACTTAATGATATATAGATATATAGCTATGGCAATACAGTACAATGGAGTAGGGGAAAAATGCTTGCATTTGTCATCCTAAACATTGTCAATGGATTTGAATCAATCTAATCCATCAGATTTAGAATTCATGTCATGGAGCGGCAGGAACCCAATTATTATTGTTGGACAGCCTGGTCTAACTTCCAGATCAAATATCATGGTTCTAGGCAGTGAAAAATTAATAGCTAACAATTGCAAGGAAGTTCCTAGTTCCTAGTGTGATGTTTATCTTATTTAGGGCCTATTTGGTTGAGTGAAGTGGAAGAAAGTCACCTTCAAAGTGACTTTTGTCCACTTTGGGCATTTCACTCTGTAAGTGAAAGATGTAAGGCACTTGGCCACTAAAGTAACTTTCATCCAAAATAATGAGAAAAGGGGGTGAAGTGACTTTAAGCCATCCAGGTTCCATAATCACTTGAAAGCATCATGAGTATAGCCTCCCCCCCTCCCAAAAAACAAAAAAAGGCCTTCTTTTCCTCTAAACCCGCATCATTTTTAGGATGGCTTTTGGACTAACAGTAAGTGCTCATTCATTTAAATAAATCAACAAACAAGTAACTCAACTTGGATGATGAGTCTGCAAGCAAAAGAAAGATTTGAACAGTAAGCATCAATAAGAGACATAAGACACGTATCAAGAAACTTACAGAACTTGGTAGAAAGATGAACAGCGAGTAACCCCACATACACCAGAGACGTATGAGGCTTGCATTACATCCAACATACTGAAGCAAGAAGTAAAATGCAACTGGCACAGCAAGTGCATAACCATATATGACACATGCTGCCCAATCTACATAAGTGACGTCAAAGTTCCATACAATATCTGGTTCATTTCTTTTGCGCATAAGATAAGTTGCACAGTTTCCAAGGGCAGCAAGCATGAATACCAATGTAGTAGAGATCCAAACGGGGCCATACCTATAAATAATCATGTAAGCCACACAAAAACTTGAAAAAGGGGGGAAATATAAATATTTTTCTGCTATTAAATAAGTGCATTAGAATTCATTATATCGGTCGCTGTCGACCAGCAAAGGACAGATCGACTCAATGACCAGGTCAAATAGGCAATGTTTAATTGCAGAGCAACGAGGGAAAAAAAGATGATTTCAATTATTGAAAAATATGGAACAATGATCTAGGAGAAAATGCAGCCATATGCTAGTTAAAGAGGATTACAAGAAGCTAAGCACAGGTGAGAGTGGAAGGAAGTGGAATAAAACACTCTCAATCATTTAAAATGTGACTAGACTAAGACAAAGTTTTTCTACAAATGCATGCTCAACAGACAATTAACTTTCTAAAGAAGAATGAGTTAACATTTTAATAAGGCAATACTGTCTGATAATCAAAGAGTTAGAGAAATGACGTATATACACAGATTAATTTAATCATTGCATCACAACATGAACCCAAATTTCAATAGCTTCATCAAAGCATATTCAGCAGTAAAAATAAAAATGTCCCTATAACCGAAAAAAAAAAAGCTCATTGTCTACATTTGGATGCCGAAAAGCTCACTGGGGGTAGATAGATTTGATGATTAATAACCACCCCAAAATCGTCTAACCACCCTAAAAGTTGTCTGCTATTTGATTGGCATTCCAATGGTGGGACAAGTTGTGCAAAAAGTGAAAAAGTAAAGAGAGAGAAGAGAAAGCTCTAGCGGTTAACTTTATTTCACCCTCCCCCATAAGATAAATTTAACCAAGTTAAGTGGCTTTTGGGGGCATTGACCGAATAACTTTAACCCCCCAAAGCATTTGTCTGGTTAAACTGATAACCTGCCCTTAACCAGCAACCAAACACCCCCTAAGGGATTACTTTCAGGACAAAAGTAAAAAAACAGTGAGAATTTAAGCCAAAATAGCCCAGAGATCAACATGCGTACCATGTAGAAGGGAAAATAATAACACAATGACATTTAACGCATAAGCACAGGGTTATGTTTACTTTAATTAATTCTCAGCACATATAGATTTATGAGAATAGACTTCATATACTTGCAATAAATAAAGACAGCATGAGAATACGAAACAAATACAAGCACTTCAAATGTGACAGGATAGATAACCTAATTTTCATTTGCTTGACAGACAATAGAGATCTAACTTCTGCAACTGATCATGCAGTTCATCCAACATAATATATGGGGAAACAGATACCACAGCAGCCAGCTCACACTGCTGATTATAAAGTGTCAGCTCAGTAAAGGAGGAGATATAAATCAGGGAGAATTTAAGTCAAATTTACCAACCCAGATCAGGGAAGGAGCCTGAGGGTAGTACTAGTAATAACAGCAGTTAATATGTAGGCATCAAATATGTATGATCAAACCTGACAATTTCTTGAAACACAGTTTTGACAGGACAAACTTAAAATGCTCATAAATAGACAAGGATATGGTAATAAAAAAAATTGAGATATTTAAGCTTTGGTTAATATATATTATAGACATTGACAACATGATTTCCTAAGTATAAACAATTTTTGTATGAGCACAAAATAAATCTCATATCCAGATATACACAAGAGTCTTAAAAATACTGGCTTCTATTTCAATATATATTATGAAAAATACACAGTAGTAGAAGGGGAGAACACGTACAAATAGGGGAGAACTGTACATAAAAAAACTGCTTCAAAGGAAAAACATCATCAATGGTAAATTGTAAATCATACACAAGTCGGTAACAATTACAGGGGAGAGTAACTCACAGATCAGGATTGCCATCGATCTTCCTTGTAAAATCATTCATGGGATACACTGAAGTAATGAGTCTATCTACCACAATATCACTATCGACATTGAAATATGGGGTGTACGATGAAATGCTACATGCTCCTTTCCAACTGCTTGTGGTTTGCTCATCTCCACCTGCATCGACAGAAAAATGTTCTATATAAACAAGCATAGATAGTAAAGAAAGTCGCAACAGATATAAACGAGCAGGTACAAGAACATACGACCTTGTTTCAAATCATAATTAATACTGCAACATATTTTGGATAACAGCATGTGATACATCTTTTCCATACCTAAACACATTACAAGATTGAAAATGGACATATGATAAAAGGGCATGCATACGTAGCTGTAGAATATACCTGCTTTTGTACGCCCTTAGTAGGTGTAGAAATGTATTTCTCAAAAAACCAAAAAAAAGTTGGTGCAGAAATACTGCACCTGAATCCACATTAAGATTCATGCCAAAAGTAGTTTCCAAGAACACAAATAGAAGTCTTTGAAGAAAGCACAAATCAAGAACGCAACCCCAATTCTGGCAACAAGTTTCAGCTCTTGCTTCAACATGTCCAGAAACTAAAATTCTGATGATCAAAACTTGATAGTTGTACAGTGACCACTTTCTGTTCTCAGCTATCTTCCCTTCTCATGGTAGGGACATTCATCAGACACCCTATTGTGGTAGGAACCCTCCTTAGACATTCTCTTGACGTAGGGAACCTCTGCCAGGTGCCCTTCATCATTTTTTCCGCTCAATTTTTAGCAGTATAGACTAAATTCGCAACCTCAAGTTCCAGAAACAAACACTGCAAACTCACCACTTTAGACTTCATATATTTCAAATATATTTCAAACATAGGATGAGGCATCATCTTGAAGAAGATGATAAAGGTTATTTAAAGAAGTTCTAGCAGTAAGTATAACATGTCAACGGTTATAGAGAAGCTAGGTTTCAACAACAAGCACAAACAATTCCAGGATTGAATCAGGCATGATGCAAATTCTAAACAAACCCGAGGCACCCATAATAATTTGGCCTTAGTCGATAATAGAAAATAATCCATGTGACTGTTATCCATCAAACTGATCATCAATACTAGTAATAAAAAGAAATGAGATAATTGACTAAAGATTTGCAGGTCTCGTCACAACAGTTCCCAACTTTCCAGGCCCAATCCAGCCATTACACATGATATTTGAACAAAACTGTTTAAAAGCATGCATACCATATGGACTCCCAGGGGCTTGATAGCCTCCATTAGCAGGCGGAGAGTTTTGCAAGTTGGCAGTTGAGGCTGCATATATGACCAAACCGAGTCAAAAATTGAATTAAAAAAAAACAGAAACTGTTATTTAGATTTCCCTCGCTAAAATTAAACGGCAAAAATATGCATAATTAGTTCATAAAAAAAGGCATTATTACATTCACGAGCAGCGCCTCCTGTTTTATCTTCAGCTGCCACGGCCTGCACGCAAATTCAATTTCGATCAATGCTGATTCAAGATTTATAGGAAAGAAGACCAGTTCATATGAACAAGATGGGAGGCGCAAGAATGATTTCTTTCGGTTTCTGAGAAAATACTACTAAAGAAGATCAAATAGAATATGTAAGAAACGAGGGAGAAGATCAAATCCAACAAAGAATAAAGACGAAAAGTTCTTGAAAAAGAAGAAAGCGAAGAAAAGATCATACCACCATGTGATTAGAAGAATCCATGTTCTTCTTGAAAAGGAAAATCAGCGAAGAAATCAAGCAAAGAGAAGGAAAACAAGGGGGGGAAGAGGGGCAGAGGCGTACGGGAACGGAGCCGAGCAAATGGCTGGTAGGGAGGCTCGTGTAATCTTCTTCCATGGCGGAGTAATCTCAGCAAAAGAGAAGCAGAATCAACGTTGTCTATAGATCACCATTTCCGAGCCGAATCGGAGGCCTTTCCTTCCTCCCGAGCGATATCTTTCAACCGGAAGAAGCGCCAAACCGGGTTTTCTAATGCATCATACCCTTGGTAGGTGATTCATGGAAGGCTTTATTGCCAATTTCATCACTGACGGTTTGCAATAAACCGGAACGGGGTACGTTAAAGCCTTAAAGGGTAACCAACAGGTACGGCCCCAAGTATTTTTCCCCTCCCCTCGCTTTCCTCTCCCAATTCCAAGCGAAAACCCTAGCCTCGATATCACCCCACCGACCCCTTCTTTCAGACTGGGATTCTCTCCCGTGCTGCGTACGAGTTGGTTGAGCCGGACCTAAGATGGGGTACCGTGTGGTGAGGCTAGGAAACTTCATTGAAAGCTAGAATTTTGGGAACGAGGACTGGGATGTGTAAAAAGGTTATCACCTATTTGCGGCCCATTCCTATTCATCTGAGACAGTGGTCGGATCATTCATGCCTATCGAGAGACCAACAATACTGCTCATTGAATTACCTTCTTTGAAGCTCAGAATTTTTTTTGAAAGGATCATGTGTTTATTCTCTTTTTTTTTCGACAACTTTTTTTTTTAATTTTGTTAGCTACACTTGTACATGTTTATTGTGGGTCGTCGTCCTATCAAAAAAAAAAAAAAAATTCCCTAGCGGAAGGCAAAACATTGTGGGCAAAAATACAATTTGATGTGGACATATACTTAAATAAAAAGTGTGAAATGGTTTTTTTTTCCACATGGAAAGCGAGGGATGGAATATATACAATATTAAGAGGAGCTTTTGTATGTGAAATAATATGTGATTGGCAAACAAAATTTTATTATATAGCAAAAATATGCAGGCAGCTAATATAGTACTCCCTAGTATTTAAATACCACATGGATGTGATCGTTACACCAGCTCTAATTTTTATCTTTTCTTTAACAAACTTGTTTCCCTTTCATCTCCATCCCAACCATCTCCAACCACTATTCCATTTTTATTTTTTATTACTAGCCTTTTGTTGATGTCGATACAATACCAAGACTTGCAGCAAATTCACAAACAAATGTAGCAAGATACGATGAGAATTATCAAAAAACTAGAATGATTTCATAAGATGCATTGTAGGAGGTGAAAAACGGAACTCTTTTTATCTTTTATGAGTTAATGCAGAGTATCCCAATTCTCTCATCGTCGGGTGCGTATTTAACTCATTTGTAGCAAAATGCAGCCATATTGCACTACAACAATGAGAGGAAAAATATATTTAACGCACACGAGATCATTTATAAAGCATATCCAAGTTCGAGAACTATTATTATTCTTGAGGGGTTGTTTGGAAACTCGAACAAGCAGCAAAAGAGGCATTATCCAATTACGATCACGACAAATAGGAATCCTGTGAGAGGGATAGACTGTGATAGCTCAGGAACCAAACAACTAATCCATAGATGTTCTTTGAAAATAATATTCTCTGAAATTAATTCCATTAGTAAAATAGTGAGGATGGAATGAGTGTAGGAATCAATTATTCTTTTTTAAGGGATATAGCAAATCATCTTTTCAATAATTTTGCAATATCCCAAAATATTAGAAAAACCGATCCGATTCTGATTCCTTGGCTCCCCCCAAACTCCTCCGAATTTACTCTCATTCCCATATATTTTTAAAAATTGAAGGCTTGCTAGAAAGATTTTATAGGCCCGATAAAATTTTCTAGTATCCAAACATCCTCTTATAGATTTTATTAGGAAAGTGAAAATCTCCATTTTCAATCCAACATTATTGCCTTCTTTTTATTACTTATCTCTTTTTTTCATCATTACATATAGCATTAGAGCTCGGCATGTAACTTCATTCGTGAGTCACTTTTTTTTTGCAGTAATTAGCATTCTATCCCAAAAATAACAATGTGCCTCTCACTCTTAATAACATGAGCGCATACAACATCCAAATCAAATTGCAATTCTTTTTTTGTGTTTACACGTATTAGACTTTAGTTGCAATAATGCCGATACTCATAAATGTGACTCCACATCTTTCTCCCTCTACTTGCCCTCCCCTCTGCCGCTTTGGTGATTATAACTCTATCGTCAAGTGACTCTAATTTTATCTATATTTTTATTGTATTTTTATGATAGTTCCTGCGCTTTATCTATTGTAGCATGTATTTTTGGATACCTATGAAATATATTTTTTTCCATGCAGACCAATGAAAATGTGGACCCATCATATCAATAAGTTAACTTTTTATTTTTATTATCATATTTTTAACTATCACTAGGTTACTGTTCAGATTACAGATCTACCTCCCACATAACTGAATGATAAGAGGAGATCCAGCCTTATTCATTAAATGACAGTGAAACTAGAAGCTAGCAATTAGTTTTCTTATGTTTCCCTCATTTTAGCTTTTCATCTTTATTTTTTTATCAGTATTTCATGAGATTCCACGGGAGAGATGACTTGGGAGATGGTGTTAAAAACACTACCTGTTGTTATGAGAAAAAAATGCCTTACAAGTCCAAAACATGAAAATCATTAGTTATTAGTTCATAGATATTATGATTAAGGAACAGCCAATGAGGAATTTGAGCCCAACAATTAAGAAATCACTCAATTAATCTGGAATTATTCCAGAAAAAAAGCTGTCTTATAAGAAAGTATATTATAACATATGGAATTAATCTGAAATAACTTATTATAAAGCAATTTATTCATCCATAGCTTTTGATATGTCAATGATATGATTAAATGTGATTTAATGGGGGAAATGAAATGCAGGGTATGTTGGTGATTATCATATGGACCAAATATTTTATTTTATTTTATTTTATTTTTTTTTGACTACAGCGAATGATTCATACAATACTTATACGGATATATCCAATAAAATTAAAAAACAAAATATTGCAGAGCTCTCGAGGCAGCTCTCCATCTTTTGCCCATGGGGTGCTAGTTTTTTTTAATGCCGAGCATTTGCAAAATCTTCGTCCGCTCTCTTTTGATGATTTTTATTGGCTATCTTTGGTGTCAGTTCCCCCTTAAAGGGACATGTCTAGAATGTGATTCCTTTTTGTTTTTTTTTTGAGAGGAGCTTGGAATGTGATTCCCCGTTTATGAGATATGAGATGTTTTAGGCACTCAAAAAAATTCAATTTTACTTTGAAGAGAATTTTTTTATTTATTTTCTAGGAGTGCTTGGAGATCTGTGCTATGAGCGACTCAACGGTCGATGTCCCGAAGCAAAGAACGATCATTCTCTTGCACCAAAGATACGACCCGAAACCCCACTCCCTACGGAATAAGCTTTTTTTTTTTTTTCCGTAACTCCACTTACCACCTCCACCGCGAGCCCATCCATTCATCTCTTTCCTCCGCTCCCGAAATCTTTATTCATGGCCACCACCACCAGGACTCCGCTACCGCGTCCTCCCGATACGCTACCGGAGATGTCTCCGTCACATTCTCGCCGATACGCCCGAAGCCCCGCCCTCCTCTCCCTTTCCTCCGCTATAAAACCCTTCCCGAAGGTAACGTTTCGCCATCTCCATCTCCTCTCTCTCTTTCAAACACTAGCTCTCCCAAGCTCACACTTTTTCTTCCCTCTCTCTCCTCTCAAAGTTCGAGTTTTCGATTGGGAGGCGTCGCGCGAGCTGCTTCGTCGTCGCGAGATCCGGCACGGCGATGGGGGAACATGCCGTCTCGGATGAGAGGATGCTGGTAGGTGTCGCGCTCCTAGTGGCGCCTGAGTGGATCTTTTTGTTGGAAATTTTTTGTTTTCTTGCTTGTTCTTTTCTTGTTATTTGATGATCGAATTGGGACTCAGGTGATGGTTCCGCCGCATCCATTGATCAAGCACTGGATCTCTGTTCTCAGGAACGAGCAGACCCCCTGCGCCATCTTTAGTGAGTAGTTTTCCGCCTTCAAATCTCGTTCTTTTCTTCCTTTGGAGCCGATTACGAAAAAGGAATTGCTTGATTTTTCTAGCAAATATGTCTGGATTCACTGTACAGAGTGATAGCACCAATGAGGGGTAGAAGTTGTTTCTTTACGTAGAATGGACATTTAATTCGAATCTGAAATTTCTTGTGGAAAATCTAGGAGTGGATTATATATCATCTCATTGTTTGCATGCAGAATACTATTCATGACTGATTTTTTTCTCTGTTTCTGTACAATCATAAATTTATTGCAACTTGTGGGTGTCTAATTATGTTTATATGAACTACGAGTAACGAGACTTTATACATTTCAATGGGTAATAGCATATCATTTATTGAAACTGCTATTCATGAAATTTTGTATCTTTGGGAAGAAAAGACTACTATCATCCTTGACTTTGACAGTAATGTTTTAACATTTTTTCATCTATCGTATATTTGATACTGTTGCTGCTAATTTTACGTTTAACGTTGATACATTCTTTTTCAAATGATGCAACATTACTGATTTCTGCATGTAAGTTGATGCAGAGAAATAGCATATAACTGTTAGAACCAAAGGTACTGCATCGTTCGTTTCTGTAATTTCATTTGGCACACCTAAATGTATTTTCTTAATATATATTTGGCACACCTTAATTGTTGTCAACTTGTTATAGAGAGTGCCATGGCAGAACTTGGGAGATTACTCATATACGAAGCTTCAAGAGATTGGTTGGTAAGTATACTTCTCACTCACTTCATACTTTGCATGAAGACTATAGTCCAAGCACATGGTGTGTACTTATCAAGTGAAGAATCCATGATGACTCTAAATCCTCAACCGGGTTTACCCATTCCAGTCATCGGCGTTGATATATTAGCTTTTGCATGCCACCATGACTTATCATGTAAAATTACTGAACAGAAAATGAGTAATGTCTTTTCCACTTCAACAAGAGGCGATTGGCCATTAAATCAACGGTCATCATGGCTAGACTCTCTCATAAAGATCCAAACTGATGTGATATTTCGCAAAAAGACTCTTGCGCACCTTTTGAATCCAAACTTCTTACATGTCGGATGGTCTTACCATTTGCAAGCATCTATTTTAGCAAGTAATATATTATGAGTTCCTTGACCTTCCATCCCCTATCCTTTCTAACAATGCCTATATTTTCAGACACGTTAAATGCTAGTATGGGCATAACTGACATTTAATGTTTTCCTAGTTATGGACTTTGGCAGAGTAATCTAGGGAAGAAATGCTAGTACTTGTTCCCACGCTCAAGTGAGGGCTTAAAGTATCTCATTGGCCTGCTATTGTGTGTTGAACATGTAATTTCAATTACTTGCATGGTCTCCATAATTGTGCAAGTGTTCTTGTCCAATGAATGTTCTTCAGTTTGTCATGGAAGTCTGTTATCACGGGCATCATTCTGAGAGGGACATACATGCAAAGCATGATGCTCTAATTTCTTTTTTTATTGTATTAATATTTTAAAAAAATGTTTGGTAAGTAAACAGCAACTGGACAGCAAGCAACACAAGGAAATTTTCGATTCTGCAGTTGGAATCATAATCATTATCATTATTCTAACTGCTGGAGTGAAGCTTTGTTGTGTTGCTTCAATTGGAAAACATGAATATCTCTTTATTTGGAACAGTACGATCTGCTGGGCTTCTGAGTGACCAGGAGATTGTCCCTGCATTCTGAAGCTGCAATGATTAAACTGAAATTTCAAAAGCCCTCTTTAATATCAATATAATTAAAGATATATTGCTTCTGGATTTTGATTGCTTTGGCATTATACTCTACATTATATCATGGGATGTGGCTGTTTGGGCCTTTATCATACACTAGTTTCTAGATCTCTTGTTCCTCTCTTATTGGTCAGGTGTTAGTAAGCCTAGCAAGAACACAGTTCTCACTGAAAAACACAAATTAAGTACGTGTTGTGCACATGGTTATCTTTTCCAGATCTTTGACAATTGACTTGTTCTCCTTGCAGCCTACAATTACGGGAGAGATCCAGTCACCAATTGGTCCTGCTACTGTTGAATTTATTGATCCACGTGAGCCTGTGGCGGTCTGTTCTCTCTCTCTCTCTCTCTCTTAACTGTGTCTTCGATTTTAGCTAACTTATTAGAAACAAGAATATGGTTGGCTTGTCCCTTATTTTTGAATTATTCCTTGCCATTCATATTTTGTTAATTGAGCATTCTCTTGTGCATGTTTTGTTTTCAAATTAGCAGGTCATTCCCATCTTGAGAGCTGGTCTTGCTCTAGCTGAGCATGCTCCATCAGTTTTGCCAGCAACAAAAACTTACCACCTGGGTAAGGAGAGGTTCCTTTATTTGGATTTGTTTAGGCTCCGAATATTGTGATAGATTGATATATCCTGTGTTAACGTTTATGGCTCTCCAGATTAATGCTCTGTGATACAATTTTGTCATATGCATATTGATCATGATAAACATCCATACTTGCTATTTAGGAATTCTTATGCTGATGACATTGGGTTTTAGGATCTAAGTAAACTGGATTAGATATGGACTCCTTCAAAGTGCCAGCCTTAGTTTTGTTCATTGTTCAGTTATTCTGAAGCAAAGATGGTACTCGCAATATTGGTTTAAATCAAAAAGCTAGTGAAAATCAGCTGACAGTCAACTTGATGGTTATGATGATGGAAATAGTATAAAAACTAAATGTAAAACCTCATTTGTTTCATAGCAGTATTTGATTTATATGTAATGTTTTTGCAAATGAAGGAATGCGCAGGGATGAGGAAACACTACAGCCCTCTGTATATCTGAACAAGTAAGAGCATATCTTCCTTGCCTTTTCTCTTATATTTGTAAAGTTTGAAAATGTTTATATGGGTTATCTTGTTCTAGTGGTGTCACTTGGAAAGTTCAAGGTTTGAAAACCTAGTTACTCGAGTGTACTTATTCATCATACAAGGATAGAGGGCATGGAAGGATTGAAAGTTTCTTTGACTGGGTTCTTTGAATTCACCTTGTAATAAACTCCCTTATTTTTTAAAAAAATTTAGCCTATCAGTGTCTTTCCTTGTTTAACTTTGTGCTGAACTTAAGTTGCATGTTTATTTCTTCCAATTGCTATCAGTTAATTCTTGTTTTCATTTTGTTGATAGGTAAGTTCTTGCTTGCTTTGCTAATTTAATATGATTTCTACCAAAATACCATCACAACAATTTCACAGTTTCCCATTGGTCATAACTCCATTATCCTATTTTGCTGATTGAGGACATATCCTCATTTGCAATGCGCGTATTTGTTTCAATGATGGCATCAGAATATCTTGAAGCTTGACAACTGGTTAGCGTAGAGTTGTCTATTAACTATGCAGGTGATTGAGTAAAACCTTACCCTAGCCCTTGGCCATTGGCCTTTTGTTGGCATACTTCCCTACCTGTGTGAACTTTGTTGTTTTATGCTATCAATGTGAAATTGAATTAAGTGGGGAGACTTAAGTAAAACCTTCATGCAACAGCGTAGCAAGTAGGATGGTAGCTGGGTTGTTTGTCAAAGGACACGAGGAAAGAAGGGAAAGACCTGAAGAAAACCTAATGCAAGTCATGATTCAAGGATTAGGGAAGCTCGGTTGAAGAAATGACATTTTAGGGATAAAGTAAATGGTAAAATAAATGAACAGGGCTTGTTCGTTGTTGATTGATTCATGGTTTTTACTTTGTGATTTATTTATATATGAATTCATTGTTACTTAGATTAAATAGTTTGATGTTCTTCTGTCGTGCAACAATGTCAGGTGTCCTGTACCTTTTTCAGAAAGGGACAGCTGGGTTTTCTTCATCATGTCTGCTTTATTTAGTTATTTATTTTCTGTGTTCCTTAATGCAGTGTAGTAGTATCATTCATTATCCTGACACATTTGGCAGTAGGTGGTTTTGCAAATAATTGAGGTATATGGTATTACTAACTCATAAACTGGGTTCTGGTAGATGATGTATTTATATTCCTTCGCTCATTTACTGCAGCTTGCCGGATAAATTTCCAGAGGGATCTCGTATACTTGTTGTTGACCCTATGCTGGCAACTGGTAAGCTGTTTTCTTATTGATATAGATTCTTCTAAACATTCTGGTTGAAATTTTTGATTGTGGCAATTTGCATTAGAACCATAACAATTTGATTCCAGTTCTCTGTGGAAAAAAGAATTAGAGCCATGAATAACAAGACTTGTAAAATCCATATGGGATCAATTGGTTGAGCCTCCATAAGTTTTGGTCTAATTAAAAATATGTTCCTCATTCATGGCAAACTTTATCAAATTAGAAAAGCAGTTCATTTATTTCCCTTTTACTTTTGATATTTTTTCACTAAATAGAGCAATGAAGCATACATGAACATGCCTGGCTTGATTTAAATGATAGATATTATATCTAAAAGTACATTTTTCTGACCAGAACTTTTATTTGTAGAATAATTATAATGTCAATCAGAGGCAATTACCACTCATAGTTAGAAAATTACATTCGATGAACATTTTGTCAGGATACTGCATTTCATTGTTTTATGATTGTTAGAGAGGCTGGGCTGGCAATGCGCTAATATATTTCAGCTCTTCAAAATCAAGAAATATTTAAGACTATGACAATCTCTTTGGCTGAGGGGTGAAAACTTTTGGAGTTATCATTAAAGGAGAGTGGGAAGGCTCCTATCTTATTGGCAATTTTGAGAATAGTCCTTTTTTTTCAGTGTATACAATTAATCATCAACATGATCATGATCATTATCATTGTAAATCAGTCCTTTCGATCAAAATGGGATCAGATTTGGTGTCTATCCTTTTCTCTAATAATAGTAAATTTAGCCTTTGAAAAAAGGGTATGGAAAATAAAATGGGAAAACTTGCTTGCACCTCTTAGGTGAACCCAGATATGGATTAGTGTCAAAGTTCTTTTCTGTCAACAAAACATCCATAGGAAAATAATATTTTACTTACATGGTGTAGTGATGATATTATTCAATACGGAGTCTAAATTAGTTGGGTTCCATCTCTGAATCCAGCTAGCATATCCATATGTTGATTTACTAAAGACGGATTCCTAGGATTTGGTGCAGAGCTCGTGTAGCGACCTAATAATGCTAACCTTGATGTTTTCCTGAATTGCAGGTGGCACAATAGTTGCAGCTATTGAGTTGTTGAAGGATCGTGGAGTTGACAGCAAGCAAATAAAAATTGTAAGCACACTAAAACATCCTTTCAGGCCACGTCTACGTATTCTATGCATCTTATTTCTTTGTACAAATCACCATCTTCCACTGTAGATATCAGCTGTTGCTGCCCCGCCAGCATTGCAGAAGCTCAGCAAGAGGTTCTTAGGGTAACATGTTTACCTGCTTGTCACACTAATCTGGGCTAGTTGTTTATCGAACTGATGCCGGTTCTGTTTTCAGGCTTCGTGTATATGCAGGAATAATAGACCCAGTTGTGAATGAGAAAGGGTATAGTCCTCTGATCAGTTTATGCATTACAAAGCACGGACCGATGCTCGCGCACACAGCACAAGAAGCAGGCTTCACTCATACACACACAGTATAAAATTTGTCTTTCATTAACATCTTAATATATATGCATTGCCAGGTTCATGGTCCCAGGGTTGGGAGATGCTGGGGACCGCAGCTTTGGTACCTGAAACTTTGCCTGCTCTCGATGTAGCTTCTCTTGTCTTCCCAAACTATCAGAGACTTTGAGCATGGTTTCTGCCAGTTTTTTTAATGCTGAGCATTTGCAAAATCTCTGTCGGCGCTCTTTTGATGATTCTTGTTGGTTATCTTTGGTGTCGGTCGAATTTTTCCCCTCAATCACCTCTTAGAGTGACATGTCTGGAATGTGATTCCTCTTTTTTTTTTTTTTTTTTTTTTTGGAGAGGAGCTTGGTATGTGATTCCCCATTTGGCATTTATGAGATATGAGATGTTTTAGGCACTCAAAAAATTCATAATTTTTCTGGGTAGTGGCGTGCTTGTCACGTGATTCCATTTTAGGTTTTCTTTGTTTTTATTTGGTAAACTATCATTCTAGGCTCTAAGAATAGGTAAGGATGTGTATATAAAGGAAAATCTCCTCGCTATAACTAAGAAAAGTTGGAATAATTGATTGATTAGTGAACATCTAAAGTCAAAGTCACACTCCAGGCAAGAGTACTAGAGATTAGAGGGATGAGGTGTTAGAATTGGGTGCATGCATCATGAATGCCCAAGTCAATCAAAATTTTTTTCTGAGGTCGTGATAGGTATGTTCTATTCTACTGCTAAGGTGTTCAAGGCTTGAAGCATGATAGAGGCGCTATGGTGTGTAATACCTTGGTGCTAAAAGCGCTTCCAGTCTCAAGGGCTAATTAGAGCTCAAATACTGAGTAAAATTGTATCACCTCGTTGTCGATGTTTTCCTGTCCGTGCGTGCTGTGGGGTATGGCATGGGCAATATAATTCTTCAGAGGTTTACGTTTGATATACCAAGCTGACCTGGACGTTACTTCCGCATCGTCACCAATATAATTGTCATGCCCTCCATACGCCCAGGAGTTTTAAGTACGTTGGTGTAATAAAGAATTTTAAACAAATATTTGACTACGTGAAATTTAAAAAAAGAAATGCTTAAATTTCATAATTAAAACCATAGCAAACGTTGGCTGTCTGCAGTTGTATTTACAAGTCTGTAAATGAACGAAAAAAAATCTCAGAACTCTAGCAAAGTTGGTTGCAGTTCCAGTTAAGCTTCGACCGTTTCTTCTCCTTCTCCATGAGCCTTCCACAGCTATCATATTCCTTTTTGGTTCCTCTCAAGATACGCCGAATCACGCCGAACCGAGCCCCTATATCGAGCCGACCCAGTGGGGGACCGGGTCGGTTCGTGTATTGTATTCGGATTGGGTCCCAAACCACCCGGAACTGATCTTGAGCTGGCTGAGACCAACCGGTTCTGTTCGAAATCGGTGCGAACCGTCCGGGACAGTTCGCACTGAGTCGGGCTCGTTTGGAACAGCCCCCTTCCCCTTTCTTAGGCATTCCCAACGTTCATTTTACTCTGCACTTCTTCCATTCCTTCCGATGGTGTAAATCACACCGATTCAGTACGATTGAAAGAAGATCCAAGCTTAAATAATGGGTGCTTCCTCTCTCCTATCTCATTCCCTCTCCCTTTTTTTCTTCTAAAAAATAGCTTGAAATTTATAAAATAAGAGAAGATCATGCCAAAATTTTTGATTTTGGTTTGATTTTATGATGTATTGCAGATCTACATGATTATATAAAAAAATTTAATTTTCAGATTTTATATAATTTTTTAAAATTAAAAATATATTTTTAGATTAAAAAATAAATTCGGTGTCAATTTATTAAAGTTTTGATTCAATCATGCACACAGTGGCTTAGGCCTAAGTTTAGAAAAAATTGAGAAATAAATAGCCTTTAATACCTACCCATGGGCCTAAAAAAATATATGTAGCATCCATTGTTGGGTTTTAGATAGATCTGAGCTGAAATTAATTTTTTAAAATATTTATATTTAAAAATTATTTTTAAATTTTAAAAAATAAAAATATATAGTTAATACCAAAAATTATAAAAAATTAGTTGTATGTATTACATAATTCAAAAGTAATTTCGAAGTAGAAAACATATTTTTTTTGAATTTATGATATTTAAATAAATTTGAATCGTAAATGGGTCAACCAATCTAGATTCGTTTATTAAATTGGTCAAGTTCAGGTTCGGATCTTTAATTTATTTAATCTATTTTGACCTTTTTAATAATTGGATTGGGTCAAGCTTGATCCATTTAGCCTATTTAAGATCTATTTAACTCTTTTAAAGCTAACTTAACCCATTTCTGTCCTGTTTAACTCGACTTACTAAGCCTATTTAAATTTATTTAATCTGTTAAAATCCTGTTGAACCTGTTTAACCCATTTAACCTGATTCGTTTTGATTAATAAATGGGCTATACTGGTTGGGTTAGGTAATTTATTTAATAAATAGGTCCAGTTCGGACCTAAATTTCGAACATATTTAATAAATAGGTCAAATTTGGGTTGGTAAATTTTTGACCCACTATGCATTCGGCCCGACCTAATCGGATTGCCACCCCTATTTAAGATCCTCTTTGAGGGGGATCAATCTTCCTATTTCTCCATAAAAGAACAACAATAGATCTGAATTTCTCCTTGATACAAATTACAAACAAAGTTGTAAAGAATAGCTGGCAGTTGGATTCTTTCTGACCCTTGATACAAACCACAAACTAAGTTACAAAGAACTGTAAAATTCTTATGCGTATATTTGGAATAGACACATTGTACATTGTCCAATAAAAGTCGAATGTTGTTGAATGTCCTCTACTGGAATTCTAAATCTGATACAAAGGTGAAGTTAGCATACCCTATTAATTGTCAAATTGGGTTTCATGAGCAACTTTTGATCATCATATTGACTTCCAATATTGGAATACTTTTGGGCTTGCCTTGTATTTCTTGTGGTTGGGAAAGATTTAGTCATGCAACAAATGAAATGCTTAACGCCTTTATACTTTTTTTGGCAATTACAAATCCATACTAGACTTGGTAAGAAATGGCTATCCTATTCTGATTTAGAATAAGTAACAAGAAACATTACAAAAACACGGGACATGCGAACACATATTGGAATTATTAATTTTCCTTTATATGCCAAAAGATTCGCTTGCACAGAGCTCTTCTCTTTCCATATAAATACCAGATTAATGATGGCAATAATGTGGAATAATGATTTGAAATCTAGATTTTCCCTTCAAAGAAAATCATCAATAGCGAGAAGTATATTCTTTTCACCATTTCTCTAAAAGTAGTTAATACCATTCTTGCATTCAATGCAAATCATTAATGTTGAGAAACGTATTCTCTATTTCAAGGTAAAATGTTAATAATGTAATTCTCGGTCCATGTAAAGCATATGGTTTATTTTCTAGCATATTTTAGTTAAATTTTTATATTATATTATTGATGTAGGACAACCTACCAATGTAATTTACTATAATTTCAGAGATCAGCAAGCGTTCACAATAGTAATTTAAAATTTAATGGTTGCTAATTTTTACTTCACTTATTCGGAGTTAAAGTATGAGATTAATCAATTTAAGAGATTAGGTTCCAAACAAGTATTATGGTTGTTCTAATCCTAAAATAATCTGATCATGGGATGTTGAGAAACTTTCCATTGTTAGGGTGTGCTAATTTAATAATAAAGATTTTAAAAAGGTTGGTAGGATGGGTGTGGAAATGAATGAATATAAGTTCTGAAATTTTAGCAGCAAAGTAAGTTTTCAATGGTATAGATTTCATACAAGAGAATTTAGAACATAAATCGGTGAGCAAATCCAGAAGAAGGAGGAACCTATTACCTATCGGGAAGAAGAGGATTAGAACGCTTTGTTGGTGGATCTTCAAGCGATGACAAAGATGAAGGTTGCTGCGCAGAAAAATCAGCAAGTTGATTTGTTGAATCTGGATCGTTGTGCGTTGGGGATGAATGCCAATGAGATGATAGATGGCTGGATGATGACCCGAGGAGGAGGGTCTGCCGCTGATGCATGAGCTGATGTTAGATCTAAAGATGGAAAGCTCAGATCTAAAGGAAGAAAGGATTATGTGCGGGCGGATGAAGGAGGAATCCTTTGGAGACTAGGACAGTGGATTACGTTGGCGTGAGGGGGTGGGCGTGAGGACTTCTTTGCTGAACAAAGGGTCCTTCTTAGATGGTTCACGGGATGAAACCAAGGGTAAGGCGTGTGGAAGAATGAAGTTCTTGTTGGTCAACGAAAACCTCTTAGTGGTTGACGAAGATCCTATTCCTATTTGGATTAGGATTGCTCCTTGATGGGACGCCTTTGATGCATACAAATCTGATTCCTTGTTGGAGTAGGAAGACACCAAAATAGGAAAGAAGGTTTGAGAGGCATGGGAGAAGAGAAGAAAGAAAGGGATCATCACACGGCATGAAGAGAAGGAGAAGGGAGAAGAGAAGCCATGCATGACACAGAGAAGAGAGAAGAGAAGAGAGGAAGCGGTGGCCAAAGAGAAAGGAGTTTTCATTTAAACATCAACTGCTCTAATTAATGAGGGTTAGCTTTTATATAGGCCTTACATTAAGTCAAATAATTAACCAACGAAACAATAATTGAGCCCTAACATATTGGGCCATACATCAAATCAATTAACTCTACCAACATTAGACTATTAAATCAATTGATCACACCCAACTTTGGACCTTTATAATTTAGGCCTTACATTGATCAATTGATCTAATCACTTGACTCAACAATCAAATCAACTCAAACAATAACAAAAGTACAACCAAATCAACTCAAACAAAAGCAACCAGTAATGAAATAGAATAAAAATAACACAGACTCAAATAGATCTAATCCAGGGCCTGACTCAAACCGGTGGCTCAAGATCATCTCTTAGCTACAATGATGTCGATCTTAGGTGCGAACGACAGCGAAGAGCTCCGACGGCTCTATCATATGAAGGAATGACTCAGATATCCTCGTCAATTATATACTTCAATAGATGTTTTAATATATTAAAGTACAATATATTTAATATAATTCATTAGTAAGATATTATGATAATTATTACTCAGTACAATATTCTGATACTACAACATGTATATGATAATAAATAATATACTATACCATTTATTATATGCTAGATTATTTACCATATCTCAACTACATTTATATAATTAATAAAATTTGGTATATCTAATATAAGCATAACAAGTACAAAAATTATTGTACTAATAGCAATAGAATACATAATTATATTGATTGGATATAATAAAATTTATAGCAGATTATGTTATATAGTCATTTATTATTATTGTTCGTGTATATTATTTATTTTTTTAAAAAATATTCAAAACACTTGAAATTCTATATACTTATAATTATACACTATAGTTCTCATCTTTTTATTGATAATTCATCTAATAGAAATATAATATTATTAGAGAATTGCTAAATCATATGTTATAGTTCTAAAATCATAAAATATGCCTTGACAATGCAAACCAGGAGCAAGAATATAACTATGCACCAAATTAGACAACGGTATAATATAGTAGATATAAATCAAGATGAAATCAAAGGAATAACTCAAAAGAGAGGAGGAAAAAAAAACAAATATATGATGATGAAAAAATAAGTCAAACAATATATCTCAATAAAAGTTATATCATACTTTACTCTTCATCAAAGAAACTAGAAACAATAACGAAAATAGCTTAAAAATAAAAATAATCACATACACATGGTTTGATATAGGGCGATCCTTCCGTAGGTATTTGTGCTTAATTGGTTTGGAAGATCAGTCGATTATAGAAATATGAGTTAAATTAGTAGATTTATTAGTCTACAAGGAAACATATTATTTAGATGGTTGAATCAATTGACGTTGAAACATACTTAAATTTATTTTTTATGAATGGAATAAAGACAGAATAACCATAAATAACATAGAATTTCCAAATACTACTTGAAATTTAGAATAACTTTTTAAAATTTAGTATAATCTATGCTCGTCTGTATGTACGTAATTTACTTCATAATATTTAAAATATAATTTAGTATTTTTATATTATATATTTAAAATAATTTAAAAATAAATAAAAAATTATACTTATACATTGCGGTGTACGCGCAAGGAGTTTTCAGAATCCCTGTGAAAGCGGAATGGATCCTAGGGCTAATTTTTAAGTTGGATAAGGTCCACCGTCCAAACGATGGATCATTTGAACCGCCATACGCCAAACCTGTACGTATCGTGCTTTTTTTTTTCAAGGGTAACATGCTACGTGCTGCTCTGCGGTTTTACTGGTTTTTAGTTCAACGGTGGATGCGATGCAAGTGATAAATAAGCGTTGCCTGCCGGGTACGTCACGTGAACTGCTACGAGATTCCGCATAGGTCCGAGGTCACGGAGTCACGGACTCCCCGCCGCGTAGCCCGCCTGGATTGGGATTTATTTCCCACCCTAAAACTCGCGGTCGACGCCGCCGCCAGCTCGCATCCCCAGACCCCATCAAAAAAGGACGCGTCGCAGCGAGAAAAGAGGAAGAAAACTCGGGTAAAAAAACAAGAAAAGAGGCCTCTATATCTCTCCCTACTCCTCCGCTTCTTCAATCTCGCACTCTTGGACGCCATGGATCCCACTCGAGCTTTCGTCAAGGACGTCAAGCGCGTTATAATCAAGGTTCGTCTATCCTTCTCTCTCTTACCCTTCTTTGATCTTCCCCTTCCTCTTTTTTCGATCCTGGAACCTTGATTTTTTCTTGCTTTCTTTCATTCTTTTTTCTTTCTTTCTTATCATTATTTCTTGATGACCGATAACCGTAGTTATGGACTGCAAGAAGCATGATGTATTTGTCTATCAAGAAGGGGGTGGTTCATTTCAACTTGCCCCTGTTTTGTCTTTTCTTTCAAGTCAATGGATTGCTATTATTTTCTACATTGCAGTTGTTTTTTTGTTCAAATTTCTGAGTTCACGCTCTTGATTCTTTTCGATGACGCTGTGATTTTTGTTTACTTCCCTGATATTCACTTTCTTCGTCCTCCAAAAGAAAGCAGTGCCTCTTGTTCTTGATTCTTTTCTAGCATGCAGTGATTTTTTTTTTTTAGTTTTGTGAAACTTAGGTTCTCGATTCTTTTCTAGATTGAATTGATTCATGCTATTTTTTTTTCCTTCTGATGGACACGTTCTTGGTTTATTTCAGTTGCTTATTATTGATTGAAGTATTATTTCCTTGATTTATAGTTTTGGATCTGGGCTTCAGAACAGAACTTAGGTACTTCTTGCTTATAGACCTTGTCTCAGTCCCTTCACGGCTTCGATAATATCCTTCTGATGTCTTTCAAGTCGGAATATCCCCTCTCCTTCCCAAATTCTTTCTCATCTTAGTAAATTCTCTCGCAAGGTTATATTTAGCAATGCAGATGATATTTAATGAATGAGAAATTTGGAAATCCGCAAATCACATTAATTAAAAACCTGTTAAGTTTATTCTTGTACGGTCTTTTTGAAAAGAAAATGAATCCCTAGTTACTATATATTGTCCGACGGGAGATTGACTTTATTATACATATACGTTTTATAGGTGGGGACTGCTGTTGTCACTAGAACTGAAGGGAGACTGGCTCTGGGAAGACTTGGAGCTCTTTGTGAACAGGTATGCTTGAACTGTCCCATGGTCGAATGCCCCTTTCCCTTTTATTGCAAACACTATAGTAGTGCAAGATTCAAACTTTTAGATACTCTTCTTATTGAAATGAGACTTTTTTAGGTTAAAGAACTAAATTCTCAAGGCTTCGAGGTTATTTTGGTCACTTCAGGTGCAGTGGGTGTTGGCCGGCAAAGGCTTAGATACAGGAGACTGCTTAACAGCAGGTCGATACATCTCCTTGTTTTTAAGTAAAGCAAGCATTTTTGATACTCATGATGCCCTCATCTTTAATTAAATTTTTTTTTTTCTCTCCAACTAAGATACTTATATTTTAAATTCTGCTTGTTTAAATTCACTGAATAACTAGTTAGATTTTGCAGCTTTGCTGATCTCCAAAAACCACAATTAGAACTGGATGGAAAGGCTTGTGCTGCTGTTGGTCAGAGTGGCCTAATGGCTCTGTATGATTGCTTATTTAGTCTGGTGTGCTTTTGATCTACCAATCTTTTACAACACATGTTGCTTGATGTCCACTATTGATTGAATATCTTTTCTTTGTTTACATGTCGCCCTAGTTTCTCATAAACTTCATTACAAATTCTTAATGCAGCTAGATGTGCCATCATCTCAGTTTCTTGTGACCGATAGTGATTTTAAGCATCCAGATTTCAGGATGCAGCTTATTCAAACCGTGAATTCATTGTTGGCTCTTAGAGTTATTCCTGTATTCAATGAAAACGATGCAATCAGTTCTAGGAAAGCTCCATATGAGGTACGCTTTTCATGTAAACCTTGAATCTGAACAAATTGAATTCTGTTAGCTTTTTTATAATATCTTGCTGTTATAAATTATTGCTGTGTTTAACTTATTTCTGTCTGCAATTTTACTTATAAATACAAACACACACACACTGCCAGAAGGTGGTAACTGGGAAACTTTCCTGTATACTTTTTAGGGACGACCAGTATGGCAGCTTATTCTTTGTTATGCTTATTACAATATCTATATAAAAGGATGCGGATCCGTTATCTTTAACGCTGCAATGATTCTTACAAGCCTGTACACAGGTTGTAGATACTGAGTTCTGCATATGTGAATTGCATGTACCTTCCATAACACAATGCATATTGCATTACACTTGTTTCCCCGAGTTTCATAATATTGTAGGTTGAAGCTGCAGCTCAAAACCCTTGCAAAGCATCATATGTGAAGTGTGGAAATTCCAATTACACCATACCTTTGCTGATATCTCTTACCGTATTGTTGCTAAAATCTGCTGACCCCATTGCTGACTGCTGACCATTTCTTTGTTGCTTTTATGTTGCAACTGATAGAGGATATTGTCAGTTATGATTGTTGAGATGTCACTGGAAAATGGTGGTTCAATGAATTTTCATTTGTAATTAGTGAACACTAATCACAGGGACTGTTCTGTTTTCTCTTTCTCCAGATGAAGCTTTTCCCCTCCTGCTGTTTAGTGAAGATGTCTTTAGAAAAACTGATTCTCAATAATTGAATCCAGAACTAATATGGATCTAATTTTCAGATGAGATCTTAAGAAATGATATATATGATTGGGTCCACAATTATAATAGCAAATCTTCAAGGGGAACTATGATCATATATTGGATTATCTGTGTTTGGCTACTAAAAGATGGGTGGATATGTTGAGAACAGTGAGAGGAGGTGCAGGCCAAATTGGAAGGTGCATACTTCAAGGTCAAGAGGTTTAATATGAGAGCTGGAAAGGAAGTCTTTCATGAAGTGAAAGAATTTAATTTTCATATGGTATGGTAAGTTACCATAAGATTTTAATGGATCATGATCTCATTCTTTTAAAAATTGAAGTACATTGTGAAAAATGTGCTGGAGATTTCTAATAATGATGCTCCATGGAGGATAATTCTATGTTTATACTCTTTTCTCAACCAACCCCAAATAGACGAGGAAATCATAATGTTATCGAATTTGAACCCCAACTTAAAATTTTGTGAAATGCGACTACAGATTGTTGAAAGTATTTTGGTAGAAATGTTAAAAACAGAGAAGTGTAACCCTTAGTCAACGTGCATTTCTCTCTATGCAACAGAAGACTACTAGTATGTTGATGTAAAGGGATTGAGTCTCAATAGCTTCAAATTCAGGATGAGCGTTCAGAATGGGTTTCCAGAAACTTTGAATATGGCATGCTTTGCTTACATAGGTCATGGAAAATTTTAGATAATATGAAATTGCAGATATAGAGCTTCATGCATGATGACGTGCATGTCATCACTTATCTTCGAATATTAAAGGACCAATATTTTTAGTGATACCTTCAAGTAAACTGATAGTTTCAGATTCTTCTGCTTGGGCAAATTAGACAAATGCCTCCCTGATTTTGCCACTAGAATGGAAACTATCATTGAGGCTTACCCAACATTACTGCTGTAGAGTGTAGAAAGCATCAATTAAACATTTGCTGATATTTTGGGGATTCAACAAGTTGAAGAGAAAAGGGGTTGGATGCAATTTTCTAGAGGATAGACAGATGACGTGTAAGATAGAAGAATTTATTACTTTTCATGAGTGATAGATAGCTGATTTAAGGCAATCTTGTCTATTCCATCTGTCCTAAATATCTAATTTATAGATCCTGTAGTTTGTGTTAGACTTTATTAGACTATATCTCGGGAAGAGTGTAGGAGAGAGTTGGGGGTTTCATGTAATCATTCTTGGGATAGAGTTCAGAAAACTAAGAAAGCTTAGAAATGTTGAGGCTTAATTTTCAAATAGAGTTGTTTTAGGCATCCGAGATTTGGAATAGGTGGCTTACAAACACAAGTTGGGAGGAGTTGATTTGTACTATTATAATGCCAATTATCAGGGTTTGGACTCCAACCCTGAGTTTGACTCTACTTTGTTTTATTTTTGTTTCCTTCTTTTACCAAATAACTGCTCCGGTGGAGCCTATATGGAATTAATTTTAAATAGAGGCAGTTAAAGTATCCTCTTATGAGGCCATACATGAAAATAATAAAGGCATTGGCTGGGTTTATTGGTTATGACTCGCATCTGATGGTTGATTTAGATGGATAGGGAATTTCATTTAGGTGTATTTTGGCTAAACTAGGACTCCAGACATTCCCGATCTTGGCATTCACGTGCATCGCACATAGAGGATTCTGGTATTACTGAAATAGATGTCATTGAAATGCAACAATGGGATCAGAAGTGTGGACCCATTGGGAAATATAGTAAAAGGGAATGAGGAATTTTAGATAGTGATTACATTTTTAAGGCAAACAATGCTTTTAGCCTTTAAGAGATATTTGGGTGGAAGACAGAGTTGGCTATTAGCTTTCCTAATATGGACCATGTTTTCATCATTAAATTTGCAAATATCTACCAAGGTGTATTTATGTAGGCTCCTTTTTTTTTCTTCCAAAATCTAAATACTTATTTAGTCGTCTAGAACTGTGATAATTTAGCCTTTCTAGATGTGTCTCCAAAGGATGAGGGAGAGTGTTTTGTCCAGTGGAGGTGGGGAGCTTGCGAGATGTTTACTATTGGGTGTTCTCTGGATGAAATATGAATGATCATGATCCTAAGAAAAAAATGCTGTAGTTTCATGAGTGTGGGAATATCACTACAATATATACCAAGACCTAACCAAGTTCTTGTTTTTTGGAGGAGTCAATGGCTTATAGGATTTCCACCATGGTGTGTACTTTTCTTGATGTAATTTTTGGAATTTAAGAAGACAGAAAGGTTGACTCAATAGGTCAAGCAAACATTTGTGCTGCTTCAGATGTCAACCCTTAGTTGGCTAACTGGCATTTAAGCTTGTCAGGGTTTTCTTTTATACCCCCATACCGAATGAGGAGAAACCCTTTGCGTCACCCACATCCTCAGTTATGATTTGTGATGTTGAGAATTTGGTAGATAATTTGAATGGATATGCAAGTTAAAGATATTTGTAGGAATTTAGCACCTTTTTTTTTGAAATAATTTGTTTGGAAATAACAAGAAAATCTAACTTTAAACTCTTGACTATAAGCTTATAACTCTGCCCACTATCTACTTTGAGTTATCTGTCAAGCTTATTTATCACTGTTTGTGGTCTGTTGCTCTGTCTGATAGCGAATAATTTGCAGGATTCTTCTGGTATCTTTTGGGATAATGACAGTTTAGCAGCTCTATTGGCTTTAGAGTTAAAGGCTGATCTTCTTGTTTTGCTTAGTGATGTGGAGGCTCTATATAGTGCTCCTCCTGGTGAACCTCATTCAAAGATAATACATACTTACATAAAAGACAGGCATCAGGGTGAGATTACTTTTGGCGACAAGTCTAGGTTGGGAAGAGGTGGCATGACTGCTAAAGTGAAGTCTGCAGTTTATGCTGCATCCGCAGGCACCCCTGTTGTAATCATTAGGTATGCCTAGTACCTTAACCCTTATTTTCAACCTTGCCTGTTACTGCAGTCAAAATGCATGTAGTTCAGCATAATGTTAGACTTCATACCATCATTTAAAGGTTTTAATGTCTTTTCTTTGCTTTATAGTCAATTAAAGAAGGAAAGTCTTTGTATGGTCATTCATGTCTAAAGTCACAAGAATTATGGTTGAAAGCATATGCTTGAAAACAGGGTTTCAAATGCTGGAGGGATGGTGGGGCATCCGGCCATCCTAAGTATTAAGATGGGGTACCATCTTGAGTGTTGAGATGGGACGGACAAGGAAATGGATTGGGATGGAATGACATTCACCACCCGAGTGTCCGTATGTGGGATGTCCTGTTCCATGGAAAAATTGGGATGGTGTCGTCCACAGTATTTAAAACCATGCTTAAAAATGACTGTTTTGATTGTTGATGACTGTTGAATAAGATATTTGATGCTCTCTTTCTCTCTCTTAACATGTGTTTTCATGCACATGCGTGTGCGCATTGCATATGCATGTGCACGCTACTTGCATTCATAATATCTGCAATAAGATTATAAAACTGATGTAAGTGCTAGTACTCCTACTAATTTGGTTTCTGTACTGATATAAATAATTTTGGTATTATGCTAATAATAATGTATTGATACTGAAATTGGCACCTGACCAGTATACTATTATGCTACTTGTAGTAAGAGGATTGCCTAAACTTGTGCATATAATAATGCTAATTGCTCATTTTAAACTAGCACCAGTTCTTAATGCTTTGATTTGTTATGGACTTGAGAGTTGGAGATTGGTCTCCCAGCTTTTGGGAGCTTGGATGTGTCACCAGACCCATTGTGGGTCCTGAGTTACAGCCAATGATTAGACTGGTCCGAGGACCAAGTTGCCCTGTGATACTCTTGGCCATATTTAGGTGGTCACAGCAGGACAGCTTTTGTCTGTTCTAGTTTCATCTGTTGTTAAATAGTAATTGTATGTTTCTAGCCTAAGGCATCTGATTTTTATGCAGTTTTGAAAAAAAAACCAATGAGTCTCAACTAGCTTCCTTTTTTTTTTTTTTTTGGGGTGGGGGGTTGGTTACTGTAGTGGTTTCGCTACTGATAGCATTATAAAAGTACTTCAAGGAGAGAGAATTGGTACTCTGTTTCATCAGGATGCACATTTATGGGCATTGCCCAAAGAAGTTCGTGCTCGTGAGATGGCGGTTTCATCAAGGGAATGTTCCAGGCGACTCCAGGTATATTGCATGAGTTCAAGTAGTATGACATACATATTCCTTCATGACACATTCTTTGCCATACTTCATATGTTGTTCCATTGCTTATATTTCCTTTAATTATAGTATCATTTTACTTAATTTGAACTCATTTCAGTCTGTTCTTCAATATTGAGATATCCTGTTCATCTAGAAGTTTTTGTTAATTGTTGTTGTGTTATTTCCAGAGCATATCATCAGAAGACCGCAGGAAGATTTTGTTGGACATTGCTGATGCTCTAGAGGCAAATGAAAAATTAATCAGAATTGAAAATGAAGCTGATGTTGCTTCTGCACATCTAGCTGGATATGAGAAGTCTTTGATTTCTAGATTGACTTTGAAGCCCGGAAAGGCAAGGCATAAAAAATGTATTCTAGTTTATTTGGGCCAGGACTTATTCCCATGGATTGCAACTTAACATTGCTTGCTAGTTTGAGATAACATTTATATTCCTATCCACTTCAACTGATCCACTATCCACTATGCCCTTTATTTATGGTTTTTTTTTTGCACTCTAAATGTGTGTAGATACTTGCTCTTGGTTGTTTTAATCTAATATTTCTTTGTTTGACAGATATCAAGTCTCGCAAAGTCCATTCGTATACTTGCAGACATAGAAGACCCCATAGGCTATGTCTTGAAGAGGACAGAGGTCAGGAATCTACATTAAGAAATATATTTTTTGCTTTGCTGCATTTTTTTGACATATTTTTTGATTGAAAGATTATGCATCATGAATATAAATTTGTGAATTCTTTACTTCAATTTGATGCATATAGAATATTATATTTGTTTTCTGTCGTCATATGTTGCCTGCAAATTCTGAGGCATAATATTCATCCAGCTTGCAGATGGGCTAGTCTTAGAAAAGACATCATGTCCCCTGGGTGTTCTCCTGATTGTTTTTGAGTCGCGACCTGATGCCTTAGTTCAGGTAAAAAACATGTTATTCCTACTTTTACTTTTGTATTCTCCTCCCCACCTCACCCCCCCCCCCCCCCAAAAAAAAATGCTGATAAAGTAAGAATCTTTGATATTTCTTGCAATGCAACATTAACTATAATAAGTCTACTTAAAGATTTAGCCATCTGCAGTATATGCACATGTTTTCTTCTTTCCTTAGCAAAGAAACAAATCCACCTTTGTTGAGGTACTGGCTGTCATGTCTGTAAACGCATCATGTCTCAGAAAATGATTGAAAGCATTTCTTTTTTTTACCTTTTGTCATGGACAAGCAAATTATATTGCTTAGTTTCACAACTTTACCTTTGGAGGAAGTCGAAATGGAAAATAAGCCTAGATAATCAGACAAATGAGAGGCATTTCTAGAGCGTGGTCATTCCAAACTTCATCTTAAACCTCTCATCTATGTCACATAATGAGATTTTTCGCTCATGCAAATCATTTTTTCTTCATATTTTTATGATCTAGCGTTGCTTGAACAGTGTTGAAGAAAATCCATTTGGTGACACCTTTAACCTTCATGAGATGCATTGCTGCGTCCATTTTATTCACACCTCACACCATGCCATACAATGTTCGTCAGCCATCTGCTGATATAACATCATGTTGGAAGCAGAATTTAGATATTGAGATATTGGAATGGAGAAAAGGTCAAGAGATGAAATTAAACCAATGTGGCAAATCCTGTTTTTTAAAAAAATGTCAAATTTATGAAGAAACTATGCATACAAATTAGCTTTATGATTTTCAAGAGAGAACAAAGAATGCATGGATAACTAGGTGTGCTACAAATGGAACAAAAATTTTTGTTTACTACCGTGACATCGAAGTTATATGAAACTCCTTTACAAGGCATAACTTTAATCTGCTATAACTAAGATTTTTTCTTGGATTTCGATGTATATCCCTGTTTCTGATATTCTGCAATCTCTGGGCATCTCTGTAAATGCATCCAGTATTCTGATTATCATATGATCATTCAGTCTTGTATTTAGTTTATATTTAGGTAATCATGTGGCAGTCATCCAAGTTGATTTCTTGGATGACTGCTGATGCAAGAGTTCATGTTTTTATAGAATCACATAATGTTTCATATGCCTTTGTGTTCATTGAGCCTTTCATGTTTATCTAGGTTGCAGCATCTGAAATGCATTTCAAACTTTTGCTTATCCACATAGCAGTGCCATAGGTCAATTATGTGGATGTTCTTAAGTCCAAGACTCAACTTGTTGTCAAGTAAAGGTGGTACTTGAAATTTTACCCAAAAAAAAAGTGGTACTTGAAATGAGATACCATATGATTGCTGGGAAGTAGTAGTCAAAGGAAGCAAATTTGGAGTTATGAGGGTCTCTCACCAGTATCTGGTTCTTCAGCCTATCATAGTCACTCTTATAATGAGCCCTTTTGGTTGCATATATTAAATGTTTCTCAAAAGTAACTTGCCGTTTTATTTACTAACAACTCCTTGATAAATTTGCATCAAAATAGAATTATTTTTACTAGGTACACATATGCAAGAATGCATGTGTTCACACGTTTGTTTGTGTCTAGATTCTAGAAACCCCATTTTTGTAAATTTTGATTATGGAATTTTAATGTCTGCCACCTATATTTGTGTTGCTTTTCAATAGCCATATCTGTTGACCATATCTTAGATTTTATTCATACATCAGTAATTTTTATTTCTGTATATAAGTGTTATAGTTCTCATTCATTTGTCATTTTGCTTTTGGAATGATTGGTATAGATTGCATCTTTAGCAGTTAGGAGTGGGAATGGTCTTCTTTTGAAAGGTGGAAAGGAAGCCATGAGATCTAATGCAATCTTGCATAAGGTTTACTTCTTTGATACCTAGTTTCTCTAACTTGAGGATTGTCAATTTTAAATTTAGATGTTTTTCTCATTTTGTTGCAAAGTGTTTGTTTGATGTTTCTTCTGCTAGGTTATTACTGGAGCTATTCCAGATACTGTAGGTGAGAAGCTTATTGGGCTTGTTACGTCAAGAGATGAGATTCCTGATTTGCTAAAGGTAAGCTTGTTTCAGGGCAGAAGCTTAAAAGAATGTTTTTCTAAAAATTATTGGAGTTTTTTTTTTCACTTTGAAATTGCAATTTTTTTCCAGCTTGATGATGTCATTGATCTCGTCATTCCAAGAGGTAGCAATAAGCTTGTTACTCAAATCAAGGAATCTACTAAGATTCCTGTTCTAGGTCATGCTGGTAAGATAATTAATCTTGCTATACCTTAGAAGTACAATGCACTATCAGAACAACAGTCCTATTGCAAGATGCATTTTTTTTCCTATGGTTCTTTAATTTATGTTGAAGGTCAAGTTCACATGTGGTTTCTATCCTCCAGATGGCATTTGTCATGTTTATATTGACAAATCAGCTGACATGGACATGGCAAAGCGCATTGTATTGGATGCAAAAATAGACTATCCTGCAGCCTGTAATGCTATGGTATTTTCTAATTTTTTTCAAGATGATTAGTTTGTTGCTCAATGATTTTATTTTTCCAATGCAATTGTTATCATGACTAACTATTTTTTGTTTATCGTAATTGCAGCTTATTGTGTTCTTGTACCTTGTAAATTAATTTCTCCAGGCAATTTAAACCATTAAGCCTTGTCCCAACTATATGGGGCTGGCTTTGCTATTCCTCACATGCCAATTGTTCATGTTGAGGGCCACCTCTAGTTTTACCAAGCATTTCTATCCCTTTTTACAACTTCCTTGCATGTGAGCTGAGGTCTTCCTCTCCTCTTTAGATCTTTCAACATGGATTTAACACTTTGCATTATCAGGGCCTTGTCTAATTTTGCCGCAAATGCCAATGCCACTTCATTCGATTTTCCATTACTCTTCCATCAATTAATTCAACATCTATGTTTCTTCTAATTTAGTCATCCTTAAGCTACACTGTTTTCCCTTTACCAAAAGTCTTATCTCTAGATTCTCACTTCCAACAATATTCTTTATTGCCCAACATTTTGAACCGTATAACAGATCGAGCTTAACTGCTGCCATGTCAATTCTTCCCTTAAGATGCCAGGGCATGTATTAAACTATTAATCATGTAATACGTGTATTTTTCATCTAAATCTCTATTTTTTCCCCACTTGACAGCCATAACAAGATACATTGTAGAAGCACCTCTCTCCAGTCTGTTTTTTCACTCTATTGAATTACAGGCCATTGATTCATGTAGTGGACCCCAACTAGTTTGGGACTAAAGCTTGGTTGAGTTGAGTTGAATTTCAGACCATTATCCTCTAGAACATTCTTCTATAATCCCAATTTAATATTTAATCTTGTCTCTTCACATCAATCGAGACTGTATCATCTGGAAATAACATACAAACCTATTTTGTGAATTTATTCGCCTTTGAATTTAAGTTGCAGCTCTTTCTGCTTTTTGCAGGAAACAATTCTTATACACAAGGATCTCTTGAAGACCAAGGGGCTAAATGATCTAATAGTACAACTTAGAGGTCAAGGTATGTTGGCAACCCTCCATCAATTGAAGTTTGGCAAAATTTGTAAGGCACAGTTTTTGGGATGGATTAACATATACTTGCCACATTGTTCTTTTGTTGTATTTTTCATTGGCAAAATGTCTGATATGCATTAGTGAAAATGTGAGATGGTTCTGTTATATTTTTATAGAAAAACAGCTGCTGAACGAGATACCATACAATCACAAGCAACCTTTATTGTGAGCAGAAGGGTAGTAAGCTACAATGTGTGAATGGACAGGTGCAAAAGTTGAAGTCTGATACGTAATGAAATGTTTGAAGATCCATTCCTAGAATATTTAAATATTAAAAGTACTAGGTGTAAAAGCAAAATTAAGAAAATAAACTTTCCATCATTTCTGTGGCATTATTTTGAAGTACATTTTCTTGCTTCTTTACTTTTCTAATAATTTAATAGATATAAATTTATGTGCCGTTATTTTTCTAAGAGTTGAAACATTGACATGTGGTGGTCTGGTATCATGGAACTAGAAATCTTTGTTCGGATGGTTCTGAGAACCCAGGTAACAGCATCTTGATTCTTAGAAGTACTTGTCAGTTTGATGTGAGTAATTTCACCATTTGGATTTTGTTCTATATCTATTGAGAGATACAAAGAGTAAAAAATCTTCACCAAAAAAAATGTTGTGCACCAATATACTTCCCTTTGGATTAGTTACTACTCAGAGTTCTAGTATTTTGTTTCTGGATTTCTGCGGTTGAGTCATAGAATTTCTAAGTTTCCGCATTACAGTGGTTCATTTATAGATTTTGTCATGGAAAAAGTTTGATCCACAATGTACAAACTCTTCTATATTACACTATTCCAGAAAGCATGGCATCACCCAACGAATGATTCACTTGGAAACTCGTTAACTATCCTCCTATTGATGTCTTGAAGCTCTGATATGCCTGGATAGTTTTTTTTTATCCGGTACTACTTTGCAGCTGTTTCTTAGGTTTGTTTAATTATTTATGTAAAATAGGGATTAAAGGGTTGTACTTTACATTTTCCTCCAGAGTAGAAAGGCATGCTATTGCGGTGTTATTTGCGTGTACTCCATAAAGAATATTCCAAATAATTTAGTGTGGTTTAAGATTTTACCTACTGAACAGCATGATCTTTCTCTGATAAATAATGCATTTTATCATATTAGTATTTTAGATGGCTATTATCCAGGCCTTTTGCTTTTTTAGTACAATTCCTGCTAAAACTACATAGTTTGTTTTGAGTTCATGATTTAGGAGTTGCATCAAATGGGAAAAAGGAAATGTGTAATCATACTGCCTTTCTGTTTATTGGTTCCATAGGGTATTTTTGAGAATGATAGATAAACTGGAGTGCACCTATACCAAAGCAGACTGTATCATCACTTGTTGAGAGAATTCACAAACTACTAAATTTGTTCTGATATGTATGATGGATCATCATGTAACTCAGTTTTTGGCATCGGCAATCCTCTTAGATCATGTTTAGGAATGGACATCCTTGTTGGACTGAAAGGAAAATATTGCTTAAAAGAAATCAGCACATGATCAACATCTAAGATATTCATCCATGTTTAAAAACATAGTCATAAAAATTTCCTTGAACTCAATTTTTCTGTGGTAATTCTTTATCCATTTCTCATTGCAGGGGTTACTCTTTATGGTGGACCTAGAGCAAGCATTGAATTAGACATTCCACAGGCACATTCATTTCATCATGAGTATAACTCGATGGCTTGCACTATTGAAATTGTTGATGATGTACATGCTGCAATTGACCATATACATCGTCATGGAAGGTATGTTTTAGCATCTCTGCAGCACCTGTGTTTCCTAGCCTTATTTTCAGCAGGGGTGTGTTTCTATTCGGTTTTCATTGCCATCTCAATCACATAATAGTGTTTTCAGTATTTAGACTAATGCAAAAGTATCTTCAATATCAGACACTCTGAAAATTTATTGTTCTGTTCCCTTGGTATTCTCCAGTGCACATACTGATTGCATAGTTGCCAAGGATCTTGATGTGGCAGGGATTTTTCTCCGTCAAGTTGACAGGTACGACAAGGGAAGTTGTTGCCTTTTCATGTGGTTTATTAAGTTGCATCCATACCTTTCTTTCCTATGCATCCTTTCCTGGGCTGCATTTTACATTTTAAACATTTGCCTTTTCAAGAAAGAAAAGATTTCCTCTTGCTTATTTGAATCATCTGCTAGTTAAATTTTATTTCAAGTATTACATATTATACTCATTAACTACTGCATGCTTCCATTTCTTGGTTGGACATTTGCTATGTTATACTCCAATAATATTGAAACAGACTCATGAAGCATTGCTTTGCAATTTTGAAATCCTATATGGATTCACATTGCCCTATATTTTAATTATTTAGATCAGTATTATGTGGGTTATCTGGTTTTGCGCTTTCAATCAACTCATTAGAAGGTCATATTTATTTAGTTGTTGGTCTTGGTCAGGCCCATTTTGACAAGTCGGCATGATCTGGTTTAGAAATGAGCAATTTAGGCAAAAAGACTAAAGAACAAAAAAGGTTGAGAGAGAGAGAGAGAGAGAGCAGGGATAAATATAGAAGACTTAAATGGGAATAGAGATTTTCTTTTTTTTTCCCTCTTGAAAATCATCTCTATGGTGGACTACACCCTGGATAGGAGATTCATATAGTGATCCTTAAACTTCTAGATTTGAACATTGAAAATGATTTTGAGCTCAGTTCAGTCCAAACTGGTTTTGCCACTCAGTCTACCTAGTTGAATAATGTTATTTTTATATAGTGTATTTGTATTTGCAGGAATTCTGTTTTATAGTGTTTTAGAATTTGGACGGGTCAACCAGGTTTACCTGCTCGAGCTGCCACAGTCAAAAGTGGTGCAGGTTGGGTCCAAATCTGAGGTTCTGCAAAACATGTTCAAACCACCCAGGTCTGGATCGAATGATCTGAAGGTCAATTGGTTTATTGGAACTCTGACCCCAGTTACTCATCATTACTCTGGACTCAAGCATTGACTTGTGCAGCTGTGGTGGCTGTCTTGGCAACAGAGAGGGTTTATACTTTTTCCCTTTCTTGAGAAAGATGCATATGGAGCTTAATATTAGGGTTAGATAGGTGCAATTTGGGATTGGGATCCTAAATTAGGGCATACAAACTAAGGTTCCCTTATGTGCCTTTTGTTTGGGGATAAGTAAGTGCATGTCGAATAGCTGATGGAATCAAAGAACATGTTTAGCCTTTGATTGAAATGATAGCTTGTGACCTGGCCATCAAAATGGCCTAAGCTGGGCCAACAATTTAAAATCACTGGTTTTGTTCCTTCAAACACACATCAACATTCATAACATAATGCTGTAGCGGTTAGTTGCTTGCTTCTTGTTGTCATATGGTAGCTTCAAGTCTTGACATGTGCAAGCACCCTTTTTTTGAAAATGCTACGAATCATATTAGTATCGAGACCTGCTTGTTCATCCAAACCATATGGTCCAGTCATTTTGAGTCATTTCCATACTATTATTTGGGTTTACCCATTGTACTAATTTAACCAACTCTTATTAGGTTGGACCCCAATCTGACCAATTGGACTGATCTTGATTTTTAAGACTTGATCAACCCAAATTGTTGGGATTTGGCTTGTTCTTTGGCTTACAAGTCTTTTATCTGAGAAGGATATGTGTACAACTTAGTTTTGGAACTTTGTTTCTCTTGTAATTTTTCCTAGGGGAGGCAATTGTCATGTTTGATTGATATTCTTGTGCTTCCTTGAGCTCTTTGGTGCCAATTTGTCAACCTGTAAATAAGCTAAAGTGTGTCTCGGCATGGGACTAAACCTTCAAATTAAGGCACACCAACTAGAGCCTGTTGGAAAAAAAAATATAAAAAATAAAAATAAAACATCACTAATATGTTATCTATTGGTGAGACAAGAGGTGCATGTGGAAGGGGTGGATGTGGAGGTGACTAATCATGTTTGGTATTTGTAGGATACTAGGATATGTTATCCATCTGCTTATTAATTTGTTTACAAGTTTCCTGGTGGTGGTGGCTGCAGTTACTACGGTTGGAAGAAGCGCCAAGTTTCATGTCTTGTTGATTTGGTTGCTAAGTTATATAACTGTTACCAACGACCGATTTCAGTTTATCACTGTTCTATTTTAAATTTCTTTTATGATTATTTGCAAAAAGTAGCGCCAAGTTTCATGTCTTGTTGAGTTTATAAGGCATAAAGATTATGATTTTTTTTCTTTTCCAATCCCAACAGTGCTGCTGCTTTTCACAATGCAAGCACACGCTTTTGTGATGGGGCTCGTTTTGGACTTGGTGCAGAGGTACGTGGAACAACTTGTTCGAAATGTCTTAGTTACATAATTTATTGCCCTTTCATTAAATCTTGTTTGTGGCATTTGAAGGTTGGTATAAGTACAGGTAGGATACATGCTCGAGGCCCTGTTGGTGTTGAAGGACTGCTAACCACACGATGGTACATGCGAGATGATGTTACTTTTCTTGCATCTTGTGATTTTTCTGCTTTTCGTGGTTTCTTCTGGTTTCTTAAGATAACCCGAGCATTCATTCGAGAGTATTTGCTTTTAATATAATAGCCAAAAGAAACTAAAGTAATTGACAAATAGCATAGAGGAGGAAGAAAATGAGTGAAGAAATTATAATCTGCCGGGTCGCAAACCATGCTTAGTAGAAGTGGTTGTCAGAAAATTTTAGGACTTTGCCATTCTGTTCTCATGGATGTGTTATTATTTGATAACTTTGGCATGATAGAGTTCATGCTTGTTCTTCATATTACTATGGCTTTGCCCTCAGAGCCATCTTTTTTATAGATACCCTATATGACTGAGACAGGATAGCTCATCCTATCAAGTCCTCTTTCTTTCAGTATATATTTTGTCCATTTCTTTTCAAAACATGTCTGGATATCCTTATGCATGTATTCCAGCTTAACTGTGTTATCTTCATGATGTGAAGGATTCTAAGAGGAAGCGGGCAAGTGGTGGATGGAGATAAAGGGGTGATCTACACCCACAAGAATCTTCCACTTTAGTAAGTTTCAATCATACCTTCTCGCATGATGCTAATTATTTTATTCTAACGAATCTAATATATTTTAAAGATTGTGCTTTGATTATATCGAATTACAATTTTGTGAAACATTATGGACAAGGAATGTGGCTAGGGCTGGAAGTGGGCCGGGCCGGGTCGGGCCAAACCCCTACCCGAGCCCGGCCCGAATTTTTTTTCCGGGCTTTGGGCCGGGCCGGGCCCGAAAAATTTTTAAGGAACAAGGCCCGAGCCCGGCCCGAGCCCATTTGGGCCGGCCCAGTTGGGCCCTAACCTGGGCCGGCCCGTTTGGAATGTTTTCTTACCTTGATGTAGTAGGCCTTCTTTATCTCAGCAGCAGATGCATCAACATTCACACCCAAAGTATCATAATACTCGGTTTCTTTCACCATGGCTTTAAAATCTATCTACCTAACAAGAATCCAGAAAACAGCTTTACTTACCAGTCTCTACCTAACAAGAATCCAGAAAAAAACCATGTGAATATATGCAAATACCTAAAAGTATGAATTACAAACACCCACCTGGAAGGGGGAGTGGAAGAGGGAGAATAAAATCCCGCAATTTTAACAGAAAGCTTTGAATATCAGCTTAAACGTGTTCATATAGATCTTTTCTTTCATCTTTTCTATGCACATAGTACATCAAATAACAATATCACACAAAGATATGTACAGATTCAAACCCCGACACATTAAGAAAAGGAAAGCCTAAAAAATTTCCCAAAAATATCTGAATAAGCTAAAGATAAGCATCCTAAGTGGAATTAAAAAGTAGCCAATGTCAATGCTCGAACATAAATGAAAATCGCTGAATAGCATAAGATAACCCAAAAAATTTAAAAAAAAAAACTTGAGACCTAATGTTAGAAGATACAAACAGTGCGGAATAAATTTACAAATAACATAAAAGAAGAACAAATAAAAAGAAAACGACACGAAGAACAAATCTTGTGTTTTCCCCGAACAATGAAAAAGGAAAATAGGGCACGGACAACTTAATTGAATAGGAGAGGAGAAAAACGGAGGGGGAAGACCACATCTCCAAAAAGGATAGGAAAATCGCAACGATTAGAAAATAAAGATCAAATCACGGCTTATTTATGCGATTTTTTTTTTCAAAAATAGAAAGAGGAGACAATACCTCAACAACAGGCAGGCAAATCTTGTGAAGCTTCCCAAATCTTTAGAATTTTTGGATCCTTTTCTCGTTTCCTCCCGAGTCCGTAAACAAGATCTTGACGGGAGCAACCGCGGGGGGGGGGGGGGGGGGGGGACTTGGACCCTTGGTTGTGAAGGAGCGGAGGGAGAAGAGGAGGCCGAACATGAGTTTCTGGTCCTGCTGTGCGTCGAGGGTGTGAAGCGGAGAGAAGAGGACACGCCGGAGAGAGTGGGGGTGGGGGGAAAGGGGGTGTATGAGTATGAGGCGTTGGCGGGAGAGAAGAGCACACGCCGGAGCCGACGACGACGAGCCTCCCCCGCTCTCGTCTTGCCTCTGCGCTCGACGAGCCGACGACGACGCCTCCACCGGACCCTAGACGACGACGACGAGCCTCCACGCCTCCACCGGACCCTAGACGAAGAAGATGATGGTCGACGAGCTCTGGCGGACTGGCCCTCTGCAAATCGCGCACGGCTAGGGCTAGGGCTGGAGCAGTGGAGGCTCTGGCGGCGGCTCTAGGCGGCGGCTCTGGCGGACGGCTAGGGCTGGAGCCTAGAGACGATGGTCGAGTGTCGACGAGCTCTGGCGGACGGCTAGGGCTGGAGCAGTGGAGCTGGAAGTCGGCACGGGCGCACGGCAACCTTGAATCCTTGATAAAATCCCCAAATCCCGTAACCCCTAAACCGGCTAGTCCCACTCCCAAATGCAATTCGGGCCGTGAATTTGGGCTTGGTTCGGGCTGTCATTGGGCTCGGGCTTGGTCCGGGCCAGGGTCGGGCCAATGGGAAACCCGAGCCCGGCCCGAAATAAAATTGGGCTTAAGTTTGCAGCCCGAGCCCGGCCCGAAATTCATTGGGTCGAGCCCATAGCCCGGCCCGCAGGCGGCCCAGCCCGATGGGCTTCGGGCCGGCCCGAGCCCACTTCCAGCCCTAAATGTGGCCCTTGATAGGAATAGATGAGGGAACGTGATTTACAGAAGGTGATGAGATAAGGGTTGTTGGTTATTGTTGTAGAGGTTGTTTTTCAGCATGGCAATAACTTCCTAATTTGTGTATAGAGTAATTGTAGTTATTCTATCAAATAAGACAGATGCTTTATCACAGAACATCAGATTAAAAAGAGAGATAAGTCCTTTAGCATAGAAACTACAAGTAAACAAAAAAAGAACTTACATAATGATTTCTGTGTATGTATTATAACATAGTGTACATATAATGTGCATTTTATATTATATTCTGACTGCACATCTTATTGGACTCAGGACAAACTTATTTTGAGGATTTAATGTGACGCATTTTTGGAATCTTAAGAATGTCAAAGTTCTTTTTTTTTTTTTACTTCCAAGTAAGATAATCAATTTGTCTTGACGTTTGATATTATCTAAAGTACATTTGAAATTGCTGGCATAAAGTTTTTCTCCTTTCTTTCCTTTTTTCCTAGGGTGTTTTTTTAAAAAGGATTGGGGGGGGGGGGAGGTTATTTTTCCTAATGTCTAGACTTTCTTGATGTTGTGCTCAAGCATATCTAACTAGCCCTCATTTTTGTGAATGAATTGATATTCAGTTACGGAGTAGCTAGTTTATGCCTCGTAGTGATTAGCATTATATAGATTCATATTCATGTGACTATAGTTTTATGCTAGTCGTCAACCTACCGTAACCTTCCTCCTTTATCCAGGCTTGGGACTGGCTATGTATAAAATATAGGTGGAGTTTAACCACCTAATATACATCAGTAGTTTAGATATATATATTAGCAGATGGAAAATACTAAAGAAATAGTAACCCGAGTATTAAGTGGTGAAATTTGCTAGAGAAACAAATCGCTTTTACTGATAGAGTATTGAAGGAAGGAAAATGGGGTTAAAATAGGAATATGAATACCATGTGGGAAGAGATTGTTAACAATATTAAGAAAGTAGCTATAGAGGTACTAGGATATTGAAGAAAAAAATGCCCGCCAGCAAGAAAACTTGATGGTGGAATGAAAAAAGTTCAATTGGCGGTTTGGGCTAAAAAAGAGTGCTATAGAAGACTACCTAAATGTAGGAATCAAGAGGTATGCGAAAGCTATAAAGTTGGCTAAGAAGGCAGTTCAGAAGGCGATACAATAGGCTAGATTCAAAGTGTATGGAGGGTTATATTGTAGATTAGAAATTAAGGGTGAAGCAAAAGATATCTATAAGATTGCAAGATTAAGAGAGAGAAAAACTAGAGACTTGATTGAAGTTCAATGTATGAAATATAAAAATAAATAAAGTTTTGGTTAAGGAGAACGAGATCAAAGAAAGATGGATTTATTTTGATAAGCCATTAATGAAAGTTATATAAACAATTTTAGGATGTTTTACTAGTTCTGTCGAGGATAGAAATGTTAGGTATCTACATAGAATTAGGATATTTGAGGTAGGAAGCTATGAAAAAGATGAAAATAGGACAAAAAGTTGGACCAAATGAAATTCTTACTGTGTTTTGGAAGTGATGAGGTGATATGGGAGTAACTTGGTTGACTAATTTATTTAATAAGATTTTAAAGACCAAGAAGATGCTTGATGAATAGAGGAAGAGCATTATATTACCTATTTATAAGATTAAAGGTGATATTTGAAATTGTTTTAACTATTGTGGCATTAAAATTGTGACCATACAATGGAATTTTGGGAGAGGATGATTGAGCACAAATGGTGGAACAAAAATATTAGAAAATCAATTTGATTTTATGCCAAGAAGATCGATTACGAAAGCTATTTTTCTTTTTTGGATGTTCTCAGAGAAATACTGAGAAAAGAAACAAAATCTTCAAAGGGTTTTTATTGATTTAGAGAAAGCATATGATAGAGTCTCTTAGAAGCCTTATGGTGGGTGTTAGAAAAGAATGGAGTTTTTGTTAGTTATATTAATGCGATTGAGGACATGTATAATGGAGTGATTTCTAGTACGAGAATTACTGGTGGTAATACAGTGAGTTTCCAAACACAATTGGTTTACACTAAGGATTTGCTTGAAGTTCTTACATTTTTGTGCTAGTTATGAATGAGCTTACTAGGTATATTCGGGACGACATTTCTTGTTGCGTGCTATTTATGGATAATATAGTCGTATAGATGAAACTAAGTTTAGAGTTATTTGTAAGTTGGAATTATGGAGGAGTGCATTAGAATTTGAGGATTTCAGGTTAAGTAAGATTAAGACAGAATACATGGAATACAGTTTTAGTAAAATTAGAAAGAGATGAAGATGGCATGATAATTGAGGATCATGAAGTTCTTCAAAGTGAGTATTTTCGGTAGGATTTGATTATTCATAAGAAATGTGGGATTAAAGAGGATGTTATCCATAGGACTAAAGCAGGGTGGATAAAATGGAGTAATGTAGCTGGGATATTATGTGATGGTAGCTGGGCTTCAAGATGTAACTGGTTCAAAAGACGAGTCACATCATTTAGGATGGCAATTTTGTCTGCCCATAGAGGCCTTCCAGGATCCAAAATGGAGCACAAGTCTGTAAACCTAAACACACAGCATTAAACAATCGGTTACAAAGTACAGGCATGACATATTTACAAACTGAAAAATCGGTAAATATGCCCATATATAGGCCCATGAATGCAAAGTACAGGCACGGCATATTTACATACTGAAAAATCGGTAAATATGCCCATATATGGGCCCATGAATGCACTGCACAAAATGCACACATGGAAGAAGAAGAAACTGATTTCCTCCAAAAGAAGGTTTTTTAAATGAAATTTTTTGATCAGGTAACATCAGACATTAAGTTGAAAGGTATTTATTTGCTCTCGAGTAAATTATATGAGCCACTACTTAGATTTGGCAGGACAATATTTCTTTGTTCTCCTTATCATGGTTACATAATGATGCATCCTGCCTTAAACTAATGAAGGATCAAACTCAACAGATGCTGTTCTTTATATAGCACAGATGAGAAGATATCCCACGAACCCATATTGGAAAAGAAAGAACCAACTAGGATATTATTATACAAAGGAGTTGCACATGGATAGAAAGGAAAGAGAAAACACTTGGTCTACAAATAACACATATACATAAGTCACTGGCATCATGTTACATAAAATTCAGTAATCAGCAATATCAATTCCCCAAATTGGTGAATATGCGTCGTCTTAAGCCTAGCATCAAGACTGCCTTCTGCATTACAATATATAGTGAACCACCTGGTGGGGGAATTGCTCTGGCTCTCCAAGAACTAGCATCTGTTGTTACATAAATAATTCAGCTCAAGTTTACTACTAGTCATAAGCATTGAGATTAGCAAAAAGCCATTTATCCCATTAAATACATCTACAGCCATCTTTGATCACAAGAACGCACACTTATTCTGAACTACCCTCTTAAAAGTATGAGATTAAACCCAATAGCTTGTTTCAAAGCCAATCATCAATGTCTGACAAGCTATAACGCAATAGTTAGCAATGCTTTCCTGACAAGGACAAGCTGAATTTATAAGGGTTACTGAAAGCCCCTGTAAGACAAAGCATCTCTAGTTTTCCTATGTCAAGCTTTCACCATTAGTTCTGACCAGCAAACAGATTTTGGCTTCAAAGCTCTAACATTCAATGATCTGCAAAAATCACAGAGTCGTTTACCTACTCTTCCAAGGATTTCTTGTTTCCACAAATAATACACGTTCTTGAAAATTTATAAACATGAATATACATACCGGATGATGATCAATAGTTAACTATGCCATTCAGATTTATCTTTAGTTCTTCACTAAACATCATCCCTTGTATATGACAGGTTTACGGTTATCATGGAGAAAGCAATAATTTCTCAAGATAGCAGCGTGCCACCCACGTCTTCAAATGCAATAAAGCAGCATTAGCACCCCTTAAAGTTTTGACATGATTAGAAGAAACAACTACCTCTTATTTGCTTGTATAATTTTGATATTATGGTCGACTATATAAGCACTGTAATTGCAAAGATGTGATCTTAAGGTAACCCTTTGCTTCATCCTAGATGTGCTGGAGGTCAAACTTGCCTCTTACTTGTGGAGGACCATAATTTTTTATTACATACTCTTGTCAGCAAGCATCGTATTTTCTCGGGATTCTTAAGCGGACGCTAGAGTTCTACATCGTCACCTTTTCTTGGCTCGTCTCTTAATTTCAGAGGTTTCAGTGCATTTGTCATATTTTTCCTTGAAGATGCCACTGGGCTAGGACAATGACATATATCACAGGATACTTTCCTGTCGATAAATTGCATACTGCCATTTCTTTTTTTTTTTTTCCTTTTGGAAGGTAGACAAAATACACAAGGCTTAGCAAGTTCATACTAAATACAATAGGCACATACACACACGCGCACGTACGTGCATAGCGTGCGTGCGCACACGCATATATATATTAAAATAATATGGTTAGAGAAAATGTTACAAAACTGAACTAGTTACTAAACAAAGCATACTGGTTTAGTAACAAACAATTAAATAGCCAAAATAGAGTACAAGGCAAGGAAAGGCAGATAAACAAACATCAGACAATATTTATGGCTGGAAAAAGCATAGAAACAAACATTGATATATTTATTGACTTCCCCTTTTGATGGTACGCGGTAAAACAAGGATGGTAGGATCAAAACACATTTGTAGTCGGGAAGTGAAAGCTGGCTTGTACCGTTTCTTAAAGCAAGCATCACCTGCACGGTGGTCCTCCTGCGAAACGCGAAAGCCAAGGATCATGCTGTTGATATAACAATAAAATGAATAATAACATAGAAGCATAGCAGTACTTGGAAAACGAAAAAAATGCTCTCTAATGCTATGGAACATAATATCAATAAACAAGTTGGCCAAGCAGCTGAATTGTAAGAAATTTCGTTCTGCAGTCTTTTCTAGAATTTGTTCACCTTTCATCCAAACAGAATGTAATTGGGGCTTTGTGCTTAAATTCATTTCACTTACCCTAAATTACTATCACGACATTGTGATACTTGAACTTGAAAAAAGGAAACCTTATACCTCTAAAGTGCTTACGGAAATGATATAAATTCTATTCAAGAAGCAAAGAAGCACTTCTGAAAATTAACTCAAATATCTCCTTTGTTAGTTGTTTGATATTTTTTTCCAACTATTAAAATTGGCCACCAGATAAAGCGATTTGAGGTGCTTCACTTAAAAATTTCAACAAGTCAAAAACCTGAGCTCCGTTCGTCATCGAAGAGACCTCATGATTCAACTTCTTTGGCTCAAAAAATTTTAGCTCAAGAAAATCCAAGAAAACGAATACATTTCAAAGGAGAAGATAAAAATAGATAACAACATTAATTGACTAAAAAGATTCCAGTTCATTAATTACATGACAGGGATGGAAAACAAAAAAACTGAAGCAATCACATCAAAAAAAAAAAGAGGAAAGAAAAAGAAAGCGATAGATTACCTTGAGGCGCTGGTGCCGTCGACGATCACGGGATCCCAAATGAAATTGCAGGCAGCAACCTCCTCGACAAGCCTATTCATCCACCGTTTTTCCGAACCGAACCCATCTTCCCAAAATCCCCTTCTCGAAATTTAAAGAAACTGCTACCGATTGGCTTAATTAACAAAATAAATTCGTAGCAGAAAAATTAAAACAAAAAAACCCCAAAATTAGAGAGAAAGAGAGAAGTCGAAGGAAGGTAGGAGCAGAAGCGGCGACCAACGATTCAATATCTTTGGAGAGATTTAAAAAGGGAGGGATGGAAATGGAGAGAGCAGTGGAGAATGGTAACGGGGTGATGCAGAGGGCGCGAGTTAGATTGAGCCGTTTCCGGCGTCCTTTTTTTTCTTCAAAAAAAAAAGTGATCCCGCTCCCCAAAAGACGCACCGCCAATCGGGTTGGATCAAAAATCCATCAATGTACCCATTCGATTGGATCTAAAATCCATCAATATAGACATAAGCTGAATCGTAGGCATACCTATCATCTATCGGATCGATTCGGATCGATGCCGAACGGGCCTACGCAACAAACGGATGCGCTCCCTATAGCGAACCGGTGCAAACCAACTGGTTGAGGGTTGGTACGATCATCTTATTAAATTAATAATCCAAATAGATTTACAGTGAGCTAAATCTAAAATTAGATGAGTTAATGGATAGCGTTGCCAACCATAATGATAAAAAATTAGCATTACCTTCCTATTGACATAAAAATTCCAATCTATTTATGAGCTCCAACATAAGTTGTAAATGGTATGGGAATATACTTGGCAGGCCTAAACTGCACTCTCATTACAAAAGATCACTGCTTAATTTATCAATGATACGTGAAAGTTGGCAATTGGTTGTGCGGTATCTGAGACGCTCGTCCATACATCGACACTCCTACTTTATATAGCAATGAGGTGACTGATAGTATTATAGCAATACTCTTTAAGTCATCACCGTGCAATGCAATAAGTACGCTATATGTCTTTACGAACGAAAATGTTCATCACCGTGTAATGCAGTAAGTGCCAGTACATCATCTACTAATAAGGAACCGAGCAAGAACGGCAAGGAATTCAAAGAATCAAGAGAAACTTCTCTACATAAAATGATCAATCTCCTGCACTTGTGTGAGTTCAACTATGTACATATATTAAATGACAAAACTGAAATCTATGATGCCTGCACAGTAGCACACAATTTCTGGTGACAAAATCTCACCTGGATTTTCTAAATTATCGGCTCTATTTTGCCCTTTTCTCATAAACGTAGCACATACATCAACAGAACCGAATCTACCAATACTTCAGACGATCCTCTAGTCCTAGGCCTGCTTACACGTTGATCGGCTGCTATGTAAAAATCCAATTATCACAAACTATTTGCACACTACAAATTTTGATTATTCTGAAAGCAGAAAACACCCCAAAAAAGGATTATAATTTGCTCGAAATCCCTGGTGACACTTCAAAGTAACTGGCGGAGCTGTTGGTTTTCCCTTCGCAGCGACTGTACTTCTTTCATCAACTCATCTTGCTTTTCTAGGATTGAGGTTAGCAAGCCCACCATTGCGGTCTGTCATGATCATAAAAACATGAGGTGACACACTGTTAAGAGATGGCAGCAATAGGATTATCATCATTATAAGGGTTACCACTAGATGTGTATATATACAAGGTAGAAGCAGTAAGTACATTACAGGAAACTTTTAACTTAAAAATTTGCATAGATTTAAGTGTGAGAACCATCGTTAAGATGTTTCGAGCCATTTACACCACAAGCCATATATGGCCTTGGCAAGAAGAGTGCTACATACAGGTTTTAGGGTCAAAAGAGTGGACCAACTTGCTTAAATGGAGCTGCTGCAAGTGATTTTAAAGACCATTTCTCTCTTGATTGCTTGAACAGAAAAGGTGTGTAAGAGCAGATTTGGATGAGGAAGCAAGAAACCTTAGGACTCAGAATTTAGGACGTCAAAGCATCTATATAAGAAAGCACTTGTTCAGGCATTGCATAAAAGTAATACATATTGTAGGAATACTTAAATATAGTAGTTGTAATTATGATTAAACCAACTGATCTTAATAAAACATGGCATCAACTGAATATATTTAATTTTTGGGGCAAGATTTCAAAAGGTGTAGGAAAATAGGAAGATGGTTTCAGGTACTGAGGTTTCCATTTTGGAGGACTGGACCATATACATAACAATACTATGATCTGTATAACTGAGCTAAATTGATGGGATAACACTTGCTCTTTATGTTTCTGTTAACAGGAATACAAAGCATTATAACTCCCATTTAAATTGGTAAAGCTCAGCCAAGATTGCCATGATTCTCGTAGGTTATGCCATTTTGCTCTTTCTAATACTAGATATCTTGTATCTCATGCTAAAATATGAATCAAGGCATCAGCTTTCTAAAATCAGAGGCATATGCGTGAGAAAGGAGTCTGCCATCCTAGCTAGTGTAAAGTTTATGGCTGAAAATGCAATAGGTTCTTTTTTAACAAAGATGTAATGCATATTTATGCCAAAGAATTCTAAAAAGTGCTTGCATACAGATATGTCAGAAAAGCTAAAAATAAATCATCATTATGATCTACCTCCTGCATATGGAATTGTCTTAGCAGCTCAATGTGAAGATTCCTCACATCTTCATGGATCGACTTCTGCAGAGATCCCAAAGTCTCTTCAAGAGTGTGCTGGACTAGCTGAAGTGAAAATGAAGAAGTTCCTTGTTGATCTGTTGGCTGACCTAATGCTCGCATAGATTGAGATGACACTCCCTGCCACAACAAAAATTATGCACAAACATCAACTTTCTCATGCAATTTCGTAGTGCTGTATAAGCGATGTATTACATGTGTATGTATGGGCATGCATGTCTAATTACATTGATTGCAGGAAGGCTCCCGGTCCCCGAGGCATTTGATGCTTCTTGCCCCGATAGCAGGCTATTTAGCAATTCTTCTCTAGTTTCTGCTCCTGTTTTCTTTGATTTTGGTGAACCCACTGCTGAAGCTATTCCCTCACTGAAGGAAGAGGTGGTGCTTATTCTCTCAGCATATGTGGAATACCTCCGAGGGAAAGTTGATAGCGACGTTCCTGGCAACTCAAGATTAGATGATGATGATGATGGCATCATTTTAGTCCCTAACGATGTGGAAACAGAGCTAAGATGGTAAGCAGATGAGGATTCCATGATTACTGAAGAATTTGCATGGTTTAAGGCAAGTTTATTCTGCATATTTGTAAAACTTGTGCTAGAAATTGTTGCAGAGTTCTTGGAGTGACTGGACGATGAAGATGAATCTTGCAAGCCTGCAAATATTGGTCCAGTGGCTAATGACACAGAAGGCACAAAGCGTGACAGTGAAATTGGCTGGCGGTGAGTTAATTTGTCCAGCAACGCATTTCCACCCCAGGCTTCAGGAGTTGAAGAGAAAGATGATGTTTCACCCTTTGAAGAGGCAACTTGTGTGGCAGCTGATGATATAACAGAAGAACTGTCCTGCAATGGTGATGATCAAATTTCAATTAGAACTTTTCCATGGGCTCACTGAATTATACAATAGAATGATATGCCATAAGGTCTACAGAAAGAATAAGAAAGCTGACTGCTGCGATGCCAATGCTTTTTCACCTTACATTCTTACAATGTCTCACATGTTTCAAAACTTACATATGTTAGCAGAAAAAGGAACGGCGCAAAAATAAATTCATCAACTAGAGTCATCTCATGAGGACCATAACTAAAATCGTGTCAATCATGAGTGCCCTTCATATGATAGGACTTTATATGAGCTATCACCAAAATTTGCAAGCCATTTAAAAGGAAATGGTCAAACTGTTGCAGTTGGTTGATGTGTTTCTAGCTATGGATCATCCACATAGTGCCAATAGGTTGCAGTCATGATCATGGTAGACAGAGATAACATTCACTTCACACCTAGAGCTGCCCTTTTTACATAAGCAATATGAAAAGAGTAAGAATCAAGTATTAAACCTGTTTGGATGTTGAATTTGATCTCCAATCTGATATTGGATGAGAATCAGTGCTGCCTTCAGTAAAGGGAAATCTCCTAAGTGAAGAAGGAAACACTGCAGATTTCTTGTCATTGGGCATGTTATCCTTTGTTGCTTCATCACGGTCATCCCACCAATTGCCAAGAGAAGGTGTAATTGGCTGAACATCCACAAGCGGAGAAAATACATCCATATCATCATCCTTTAAGTTATAACTAGACCGAGGTGCATGTAGCTTTGGCAAAGATCCACTTGACCAAAGTCGACTCCGCTGTGGAGTTTCCTCTACAGCAGGTGTTGCTGATATTGACCCATTAGTGCTTGCTGTCAAAGAAGAGCGAAAGCTAGGCATCGTTGCAGAAGGGAAACTCAATGCTGCCATAGAAGGCAGGGGATCTGGCATAAGAACAGAGTCCTCACTGGTACCCCCAAGAAGAGCAACTTCAGCAGTGCAACTATTCTCATTTACAATGACAGGCTTTGATCTTTGCCAGCACAAACTTGTAACTGCCTGATAAGAAGATGAAAATAAAAATAAAAAAAAGGATACTAGATCCAATCATAATGGATGTATGTGCAGAACAAATTACAAGAAGGCCATTTTACCATGATAGAAGGATTACTATGTGGAACACAAAATACTCAAGAAGTAATCACATATGTTATCTGAAAGAAACCCAATTAAGAAGGTGCTATTAAATATAAAAACCATTAATAATGTGTGGTTATGGTAGCAAATTATGTACACACGAGTTATTTCACATATAATAGGTAGTGATCAGATTTAAATGGCAATAAAAACTTACTGCAAAGATGTCATTAGCAAACAAAATGGTTAGCTACAGTAGAAGAAACTCGCTGATAGATTTATTTTTTTTTTTAAAAAAAAGAAGTTATAAATTTCACTGTGGCATGTTAGATCTGAATTTATTTTATTTATGTTGACCCTGAAACTGATTTTCTGCCATGTAGATGTGCAAAGTTTTGTTGGTGATCTCTGCCAGTCATGATACTTCTAACAAGCATAAGCACTTGATTTTCAGGATTGCTAATAAGAGGGGTCGCGAAATCAATGATTGGAACATAATGCTGTTCACGAGGATTGCCCATAGTTGAAATGTATTCTTGCTTAGTTATTCCTTAAAAAATCTTCTGCTATTGTCAATTCTGCTGGACAAACATCCTAGTGAAAGCAAGGCAGGACAACTAGTTTGCTTTGATTTATTTGATCTGATGTGCAACATACTAGCACATGATAGATGCTAGCAAATCTAGATATTCTTAAAAATAAATTTCTACATGTCTAAGGATGTGGAATCAGAATCATGAATATGAATGATACTGGAATAGCCACACAGAAATAAGAGGCTTGCTATTGGATGGTACTATTCATCTGATTATTTATTTTATCGTTGCATCAATAGACAAACTCATAGGGTAGATATTAACATGGTAACCGTAGATGGAATATTTTACTGGAAATCCACACAAGGTAAGAAAGCTATAGAGTTTCAAATAAGAAAAGTGTAAGAATCCACAATGATAATATACTTGTACAGGAGTATAAAGTATTATACATTACAATTGATTCTATCAACAAACTAAACTATCATATATATACAGAAGCCTGGTCAAAAATCAATAGGCAGGCAAGAAGTTAAGAAATAAAGAAGCTAATCCCAGTTTTAAAGATTTTGAGTGTTATAGCATATTTAGAGAAGATTGGTACCTCAGAACTATTATACGCACGAAGAACAGTAAAAGGTTGAGGTTTTCCCCGAACATCATAGAACACTACACGTCCATTGTTTGTTCCAGCAGCCAGTACATTGCCATCATCATGATATGCCAGCGATGAGAAGGGTGCCTCATAATGAGTGCATGATGTGGACCTTCTTGTCCCACAATCATACGTATACAACTTTTTATCTAGACCGACACTAGCAATTATCTATAAGAAGGTAAGGAAAATGTCAAGAGGTGTCAACTGTATATCATACCTATAAAAATTGAAGAAAGTTACAAAACGAATTAAGGACAAAAAGGAAAAAAATAGTTCATATCTTTACCACATGTTTTAACTAATGAGATAAACTATTCATCGAAATCAGCGATACACAATTGAATTAAGAGAAAGACGAGACCTTGTCGCTTGATGGTGAGAAGCAAACGCCAGTTGTTGGTGCAGAATGCTGTTTCAGCCAAGAAACCTGTTGCCAGTGAAAGTAATGAGCTAAAACCCTCATTTAAACCGTAGCAACTAAGCATCAAAACCATATGAAGTAACTGGAAGCACAATGACTTTCAGCAACAAAGGAAAACAGTTTTCATCAACCAATAAATAGGGTACAGAAAGTGATCTGATCATAGCAGTGTGTCTATATCTTTAGAAATTGTATAGCATGAAGAGGGTGAAAAGAATGAAGGCCAATGTACGATTGATATTCATTTTCCTTCAGTTAAAATTCATGGAACTTTAAACTTCAATACATCGGAAGATTGAATACCTTAGAAAAAGGGACTTTGACAGATGGACTTAACACCAGGGAAAAAGAGATGGACTTTAAAGACACTCCATTTATTGATTTTCAGTTCAAAGTTTTCAAAAAAATTTAAATGCCTACACATTCACATGTATGTATATATAGAATTATAGCTTCATATCTGTAAAACACTAGTGTGATCTGCTAACACCACCAAAAACAATCTAAATTATCAGCTTCCCTAAACTCCCAGACCACCTAACAATCTGGAGAAAAGATATCCTGTCATGACTTAGAAGCAAGGTATGAGAGCATCAAACTATGGCAGCATTTAGAATTTTTACACAGTTGCAGAACCTTGTTTGCACATAGGAATAGGCTCCAACAATTTGATGTTATCAACTTACAATATTATAACCACATCTTAGTTACACAATTTAGATTGTCATTTTTTACTAGGGAGTAATAGGAAGCACTGACATCACACAATTTTAAACCAGCAGGAAAACCAGCAGCATCACATTTCATTCTTGGAATTATATGCAGTGAGATTCAGCAATATCTTACAGACCTTTGGACTGCGGCCAGTTGTATCCCATAAATGTACAGATCCATCATCACCTGCTGTCACCAAAATGTGCCGACTAAGTCGAGAATAATCAAGCACTCTTAATACCTGGTCTTAGAGCATTAACATGATTGAAACATCAGATTCAGAAACAGCTTGTTTAAACATCTCTACACATGAATAAGATTAAGTACAAAAAAAATCAACTAAAAGAAGAAAGAAAAGAAAAGACAACCAAACAACCTGCCCATTTGGGTCCTTGAGTTCAGCAGCCCGTGCTCCAGAAGCAAGATTATGGAGAATAAGATCCCCCTTTACACTGATGGATGCCAAATGCTCATCTTTGCAATTGTACATAACACCAGTGATCGTATCAGTGTGACCACTCAGCCATTTGATGCAGCGTTTTCTTTGTAAATCCCATATTCTGACAATATGACCACTTCCACCAGAACAAAGATATCTAGAACCTTTGTTACTAAAGCTGATGGAAACTATAGCCTCCTGCAAATGAACGAAAAGGATTTTCAAAGAATGGTTAGAGAAATTGTGATAGAAAACAAGATCTAAAAAAGTGATGGTGTTTGATAATATTTATGCAGATACGGCATCAGACCAACTTTACGGCCACAGCAAGGTTCAGAATTTGGTCATTATGGCCAAAGCAAGCTGGTTCAGATTTGGTTATTCAAGAATTGTTCAATATCATTGATGCAATATGGAATTCTGATTTGTCTTTGATTAAATAACAAAGTATCAGGTTGCAATCCGTAAAAATTAAACAGTGTACGCATGTATGTATGTTGGACAAACTGAAATTAGAAGTTGACACTAGAAAATCAGTCCTCTGTGACAAACAAATAATTATCCGCATCTTGAAATGAAGGAAGATCAAAAATTTAGCAGATTCAACAACCCATTAGTACAATCTAGCATATAAGTTAATCCCATGAAGGTAGCCGTGCAATGATATAATGCCCATCAATAAAAAAAGTGCTACGAATATGGAAAATGTAGACATCTAGTGGCATCAGTTTCCCCAGTACAATCAATGCTATCAGTAGCTACTCTCATGCCTCATATATATTTCAATTATTTTTCAAATTATGAGTCAATAGGTGGATCAGCAAGAGCATAATCAAATCTGCACGCAAACCTTTGAATATGTACATCATATAATGTGTGCTACCTTACTTGAAATAAACCAGCCTAACTTCTTTTCTCATTACAAATATGTAACAATTATTAGCATTCTGAAGGTGCCAGCAGCAGAGTTGCTAAATAACATCTGTCACTAGAGACTGGGTTTGATCTCCACCTCAACCCAATAAAAGAAGGTGGACCTCTGCATCTACTCCTGCTCTCTAAGAAAGAATTAGTATTAGCTTTCTCAATGTCTTAATTCTCTCATATGCCATCTTATTTTTCTCATACCATATGACATTTGACATTTTATTCTTCTAGTTTTATGTTGGTATATCTAGTAATTCCAGAATAGGAAAAAAGTAACCTTAATGCTCAACAGCAGAACTAAAGCCAGACACATGACAATAACACATTGTCTGATGTGCAGACATTATTAGTATCCCCTCAAATTAACCATAAGAAATGCTATGCATGTTTTAGAGTGCAAAATGACAGTCGAAGAGGTTTCTAATGATTTTTTTCGCATGCAGAAAACTTGACATGGTTGCAAATCCTGTATAACAAAAGTGTCAGGCATGCATAATTAACACAAAACAACACAAACTTTTGTGGAATTGTAACCCAAGAAAAATATCCTAAACGCATAGCCGAATCCATAAAGCGACACTTAAGAAGTACAAGTAACCTGAAATTTTAGGGTTTTCTGTTGCATATTTCTTTGCTTTTTGTCTTTTCTTTTTCATTTGATAGCCCACCTTATCATTGGGATAAATGGAGTTGGATAACTTGTTCACCCCCTCCATAGTTACAACTTATTATTAATTTTTTCTAGCTTTACTCATTACCTAGATGAGAGTATCAAAATGAATCAATTACTACAAAGTTTAACTCCCACTACCAAGGGGAAAAGGCCTACAAGACCATATCCCTTCTGGATAGATATGATTAGTTCAAGATAGTATTACAGCTCATTTTTTAAAGCAATGTTAAGACTTCAATCAAATTTTGAGAAGGAACAAGTACCCATGGCTCAGGACCAATTTAGATATTTCCAACTCATCTTGCACAAGCACGTTGTAATGCCATATATGTTAACAGCTTCACCCAACCTTCCAGGTATTCCAGTCATTCCACCCATATTGCAGTGTCTATGTAACATACTTTTTATAAAGCAAGTATTGTACAGAAAATGAACTTAGAACATTGCACCAATGCATAAACTCACAAAGTAATAAAATGAATCAATTTAATGGCAAACATGTTAAGTCTAAAATGTTCAGGGAATCAAAAGCCCATTCATCATGTAAATACTGAAATGAACATATACAAATAGGAAGTTACTTCTATATCATCACCAAGATCACCCCCAGAAAGAGGTATCACTCCCATGCTTTGACCATTTTTATGCCACAGGGAGATCTTCCTATCATCCCCAGCACTGGCAACCACTAGATCTGCAACAACAACAACAACAAAATAAAAACTAAGACGAAAATATCAATGTTAACATAACTTATCATGTGGATACATCTACAAGGTGTTTTATCATCTTCTATATTATCGCAATATATGAAATTAAAAGTTGTTCCTCCAGACATCAAAATCCTACCAATAACAATCCTACCAGACACATCCCACATCAAAATCAAGACCTAATATAATCTGGTCACAGCCAAGTCCAATTGGCATTTAATATTAACCAACATGTGTAGTAACCTCTGACTGTTTAACAAGAACAAATTAGTTATGTAAAAATAAAAATATCTCTTATTCATATTTAGAAAGTTCATTCACCCTCTTATGCAAAAAACATTGATCATAGGCAAGACATGTATATATGATGAACAAACATTGCAATGCCAAATTTAATATCAGGAGATTCATGACATGTTGCTGATATGAGAAATCTCTCCATACCAGCTATAAGTGGTATGAAGGATTAATAAGAGATTTGAAACTAAATATCATTACGCATGTTACCCATCATACATATGAGAGCACATTGTTGTTAAAAGGCAAGTCCACATGGTGTAGGATGGTTTAGTAACATCAACTAAGTTGTACTGTTCTAATAAAGCAAGTTGTCAACAATCAGTGACCAAAAACTAAAATGGGATTCAGAAAATGAAAAAATAAGAATCTACAGCTGAACTGGAAAATTAGCTAAACCAGTGCAGCAAAAACGCTAAAAGTTAAAACAAAATCAGAGAAAAAAGGGAAATGACAAAGCATCGGAAAACAAAATGCATATATCAGCTAAGATGACAGAGAGAAAACAAAAACATATAGATTTAAACAATCAATCTTAGAGAGAATAGTGCAATTTAAGTGGAATAAGTTAAAGTTAAAAAAGGTCCAGAAGTACTCACCAATGCTTCTAGAAAAGGACCACAACTAGGTAAGATTCATGTTTGCCATCAAATGAAGCAACATTGAAGCATATATCATATAAGGGGGGATTAAGCTGCCTTTCTTCTCGTTCAAAAGCAGTAAAACTTTTTGTGAAATGGATACAAGTTATGCAAATAACTCAAAACAGTTTGAGTTGATAGAGAAGAGGCAACCTGAGAACAAATTGATGGAAAGGAAGGGTTCCCAACGTTCACACCAAACAGCTGAATTAGGTTTTCTGACTATTATAGTAGTAATATTTTCTTGGTTGTGATGTTTGAGATGTGCTTGTTGGGCTACAACATCTACTTAGTAAATTAGATCACATGATAATATTTAACATCGTGCAGTAGTTACAATTACAAGTGGCCCAAGAAGCACATCTCAAACATCATCACCAAGATTTTTTTTTAGAAGAAAGATAGGTATCCCATCAGTTCATGTCATGACAACTGAAACCAAGCAAAAGATTTTTTTTTTTTTTTTGCACGAAATTGAGAGCAAAACCGACTTATCCATAAAAAGATATATGATTTTTATCCAAAAAATTTTAAAAAAATAGATGATCAGAGAAATAAAGCAAGAAAGGGGTTACTGGTGTGGTTCCATTTGAGGGAGTTCACTTGGGATCCAGGGGAGGGAGTGTAGCTCAGCACGCACGGATCGCCCGAATCCACCGTAACATCGAAGATCTTAACAGTGTCCCCTCCGCACGTGGCCAGCAGGGACGCCGACGGATCCACGAAGCTCATCTTCCGCGCGAATCAGCAACCGAATCCTCGCCCTATTAAGCAACAAACAGTACCTGATTCGAAAACTCAAAGATCAAAACAATGCCCTAATTTTTTCCTTCTAAAAAGCAATGCCCCTAATTTTCGACGTCGAGGGGAAGATAGAGTGAGATCAACAACCCTAGTAAGAAACAAAGAGAGATCAGAATCAAAACCCTGGTAACGAGATCAGGGATTGTCTGATTCAAATTCTCTCCTTTTCTGGTTTCCTTTGCCTCGCAATAAAGATCGCGACGAGGGGGATGGAAAGAATTGAAGGAGCAGAAGAGGGAAGGAGCGGATCCCAGCGGCCGACGGCGACTCGGTTGGGGTTTTCAAATGGGTTTCGGATTTTCCCTTCGTTTTCGTTCCGTCGGAACTACCAACGGTCATGTTTCGGTATGCGTCGGGGACGTGCTATTGGATCTTATGCTCATCCGGAATCCCTGATGGAGGTGGATTTGGAAGCTAATGGTTCTAGCAAGGGTGCGCAAAAAAAAGCAGCCAACTACTAACCCGATTCGGACCGGTCTTTCCAATTTAATTTAGGAATAATCATTCAAAAAATTGTAAATTATTTAAAAATTTTTATTTTTTTAAATTTTAATTTAGTGCAATTAGTTCAACTTAGATTCTAGCTATGAATTCTGTACGGCTACCGTGACGAAATCGTCCCGTAATCAGTTTATATTGCAAATAAGATGATGTGTACAGAATTTATGGTCAGAATCCGAATCGAACGGGGTTAAACTAAATGCTATTATTTTTCTGGCGGAAGCTTTATGGGAAACGTAGACACACAAGTTGGATCTAAATGCAACAGGAACCTGGCACGTACAGTGGACGTGAAAGGCTGCAACTAAACTGGGACACAACACTCGAACCACGGTTCAAGTGGGGTCACCATGTGTTGGGATAGTTTTGAAATGGGAAAAAAAAAGTTGAATTTTTCGAGCTTCCCCACACAGATTTCTGGGGTCTAATTTCAATTACACTCCTTCCTTGTCATTCAGGACTTGCAGGAAGATTTGCAAACTAGACTATTCTTGCCAAGGTTGGTGTTGAGGTCGTCCTCTGACCTCAGACTTTAGCCTCCACCGAACTAGAACAGGAAAAGAATACTGTATCCCCACAGAAGGTATTGTCCGCTTTGGGGATCGGTGGCTCCGAGCCCAGTAGGCTCGCTGGAGGGCGCCACCCTTCACGGTTTTTTCCTTTAAAAGGCGCCTCCTGAGGAAAGGATAATTGAGCCCTCCATTTAAGGTACAGACCTTTTCGCTATTCAGTCGATGTGGGACTAAGTCCGAGATCCTTTATTCCCACAACATCAGCATGATAAAGACAGCTACTTCCTTCGCCTGAGCTCGGAAACAGCTCGAACTCGAAAGTCGGGAAGTAGTATTGGGAGAAAAATAGATCACTCAAAGCACATGGTCAAATCGCTGACACTTGATGATGAACGTGACGACGGCGAACATGCTCTCAGAGCGCCCGACCTCATCGCGCTGGATCTCCGCACTTACGACCTCGACCTCGGCATGACTCACGCAGGCACGGTCTCGGCCGAGTTAAGCCCGATCGACCTCAAGACCAGGAAAGACCCGGTCAAAGGAAAGAACCGACCCCCACTTCACCGAAAATCAAGTCATCTATATCCGGGATCAAACCCCGCGATCTCCGCCCAATGGTTGTCAATATTTAAATTCACACGATCTCAACGGATTGCCAGCTAGTCCGAAATCTCAGACCGTTTACGGTAATTCATTGATTCGCACGATCACGCCCGATCATAGGTAACCGCTACATCCCCTCCTATAAAAAGGAGGGGAGCTCTAGGCAGGGGACTCTCTCTCTCTCCTTCCTCTCCTGCCGAAAATACATCCTTATATCATTTCTCTCCATTATTCTTCTCCATTAAAAGCCCCTCTCTGACTTAAGTATCGAAGTCCTACGACGGAACCCCCGGCCACAGGCTTCTTGCAGGTCCATCGGAGACAATTGTCTGCCGCCGTACTACCAGTCGGAGCTCCTCCTCCTCAGTCCGCGGTCATCTTCGGGTCCGATTTCCAGCAACAGTTGGGGTATAAGAAGGAAAGTGGGAAATGTTATCCGCAAATTGCCCTGCACAATGGAAAAAGTCATTCAGGCACCAATAACAACATATTCTTAAAATCTTCGAGACCTATAAAGACCTCAAAAGTCTCTTCTCGTCTTCAAGGGCATGAGCTTATTCGCAATGTCACGGAAGTGGAATTCATTCCATCGTCACCTTTGCACCAAAACAGCATCGAGAAAAAGAAAATGGGCCTATGTCTGTGGGTTCGTATCAGCATTTTTTGTAATAGAACTCCTTTTTGTCACATTTGGTTGGTGGTTTTATTTTCATGAGGGAGAGAGAGTGGAAGATTGTCGGTGATCATTTAGAAATTCATCTAAGGCGGAGATTGTTAGAGAGTAAGAGAGGAAGAGAGGGAGGGAAATTTCAATCAACAATCTAAATTCTTTAGGAGGTAGATCTCGACTTCTAATATCAACTCCGTCTTCTGTCGTTCCGCCAAATTTTTTCGAATGGAGAGTTATGCTCAATCAAAATTTTACCAAAAAAAGAAATTTTCAGTTTGATTGGCTCGTTTTCGTTTGAGACCCTAAACAATAGAATTTGAGCTCGATCAATAGGGGCACCACCCCATAAAGGATGGAAATGATAGAATTTAGTCGCATTATAGATCTTAAAAAATTGTCCGATTAAAAAGAAAGATCATCTTAATGGGGCATCAAATGATCAATTTATGACCTCTAGAAGTTTGATCTACGAGTCGGCTTTCTGACGTGACGGATGTCATTTCTGAACCTTGTCCAACCTTACTCATAATGTTCAAAATAGTCCACATCAATTCTGAGGATCTTTTTGAATCACCACTAATTTAGCAATGGGCTCTTGTTTTAGCACGACTTAAAAGGGAGGGGAAGGAGAGTCACATGGATGGAGCGTTTTGAGATCTATGCAAACAGATGAATGACAAAGGATGAAGTATTTTGAGATCTATGCAGACAAATGAATGACAAAGGATGGAGCACTTTGAGATCTATGCAAGCGGATGATGGTAGAGGACAGAGAGCATTCAGATTGTGCAGGTGCATGAATGACAAGGATAGAGTGCTTTGAGATTTATGCGAGCAGATGGATGATAGAGGATGAAGTACTTTGAGATTTGTGCAGACAAATGGATGATAGAGGATGGAGTTCTTTGAGATCTATGGAAGAAAAAAAATGAAGGATGGAGTGCTTTGAGATCTGTGCGGCAAATGGATGATAGAGGATGAAGTTCTTTGAGATTTGTGCTAGTGAATGTATGATAGAGTGGAGTGCTTTGAGATTTGTGCACGTAGATGGATGATAAAAATGAAGTGTTTTGAGATTTGTGCAAGTGGATGGATGATAGAGGATAAAGTGCTTTGAGATTTGTTGAAATGGATGGATGAGAGAGGATAAAGTGTTTTGAAATCTATATAAGAAAATAAATGATAAAGGATGGAGTGCTTTGAGATTTGTCTAGGTGGATGGATGATAGAGGATGGAACATTTTTGAGATCTATGCAAGTGAATGGACAATAGAGTGCACATGCTTTAAGATCTATGCAAATAGATGAATGACAAAGGATATAGTGCTTAAGGATATGTGCAAGTAGCTGAATGATAGATGATGGAATATTTTGAGATCTTTGTAGGCAAATGGACGATAAAGAATGAAGTGCTTTGAGATCTGTGTAGGCGGATGAATGACAAATGATAGAGCCTTTCGAGATTTATGTAAGTAGATGGATGACATAAGATGGAGTGCTTTGAAATCTATGCAGGTAGATGAATGACAAAGGATGAAGTACTTTATGATTTGTGCAAGCGAATGAATAACCATGGACGGAGTGCTTTGAGAACGCATGAAAGTCACAATTCAACCTCTCTGAATTAAGGGTACTTTTATCTTTTTTCTCACTCCATTAATGATGTCAGTATTCAGATAGATGGCTGGGCTACATTGCAATGAATTTAAAATTTTAGTGGTTAATTGATATTTTTTAAACTTTTGGGATTTAAGTATAAATGGCCCAAACTTGGAGGAGTATCTCTGTAATTTTTTTTTTTATTACCTTCACTAAATTTTTGATTGATAACATTATTAAGTAACTTTTTTAAATAGAAAATGGCTTTTACACTTGTGCATCGATTTTCTTGAAAAAATTATAAAAGCTACAATCTTCTACAGTACAAGTTGAAGGTTAGACTTTTTTAGAAACTTTAATGTAAAAGGGTACATAATAGAGTTGTTTTTTACTTAAAATAGTTATTTGGTAGTAATATCGGACAATAATCTAATAAAAAAGACATTATTGCAAAAATAATATAAAGTAAGATATATACACACACATGGTAGTTTTTGAAGTATAAATATGCAACAAATTATATATATTTGCAAGCATACACACATATAACAGAGACAATGGGAGGCTTCAATGCCATTACAAATTGCAGCATAATGACAGTTTTCACTCATAATATTGAACTTCGATCATATTTATATGTACTAATAAGAATTGTTGTAAGCGAATTTGAAATCTTTGTAATGCAAATCGAAAGATATATTTGTAGACTAGGCACCCAACCTCATGATGATGATGATGAAGAAGAAGATCCCAAAGGAGAATAAGAGGATCACAAGCAAGAAACCAGGAGAAAGAAAAAAAGAACAAGGAATAGCATCCAGTTCTCAAATCAAAAATTTAAAATAATCTAATCCATTTATAGCTGAAACCAAAAATCCTATCAATCCTAAGCCATTGGACGTCATAATCCTACTCTAATTAAAGAGAAAATAAGCTGTCATAATTAACCAATAAATAAAATGAGCTCCAATACGATCCATAGTCTTGTTATCTTGCCGGTGCTTGGATGCCTCTTCGTGGACTTCAGCGTGAGTCTCGAGAGAAAGTGGGGCGATGCACTCTATTCCCAGGTCCTTGCTCTCAACCCTTTTCTACTCATGTCCGTTAAGGAGTTTCATTTGGAGCAGGACACGGGCTTTATCGTGACTAATCTATGCATTTTAATGTCATTCAAAGTAGCATTGCAAAACTAGTCTAAAGTATTGTACATAACCAGAGGTCACCATATATTCCCAGCTCCACCATTTATTTGCTTATCTATCTATTTATTTATGTATTTATTTGAGAAAAGGCGACAGCCCACCATTGATTCATCATATATTTGATTATGTGTTGATGGGAGTTCTTAATGAGCGATGTGCATACTGGATATTATTGACATATATTGCTCTATCATGGTCCCAAAGGTGCTGAATGGTCCTCCATCCAATTATATTATAGCTTAAGCTTTTGGGCTGGCAAGTCCGTGCAAGGTGGTATCAAAACCAGGCATATTGTATCGCAGCTTTACCAGCGACGTGAGTCCTTCAATGATGATACCAAGGTCGCATAGAATCCAGTCAGGTTGAGTAGGGCTTGGGCCAAGGATGAACCCCTCCTCTCCGAGGAGTGCATTAAGCCAATTCGAGACTGAACAGGAGAAGATGTCATAGCCCCGCATTGACCGAATAGAGGGTGACACATGAATTTAAAGCTTGAGCTTTTTACCAGTATAAATGCAATAAAGTCTTTTTTTTGGCTTGCAATCCAAGGCATGGTTTCCTTCAGATATTTCTGCAAGCTAACATTAAATGAGAGCACCGATTGAACTAGAAAATTGGTAATGAGTGGAATGTAAAACTTCATTCTTGCATTCTCAAATCTCAATATATAGTGTGGCCTAGAATAAACGCCCAGTGTTTTTCAGCCCACTCTGTGACCCACCAAATAAACTTAGATTTTCTCTTAGATAAGGCCAAGAATCTTGCTCGCCACTGATCGTTCAATTTGTCCGAAAAATAAGTGGACTTCTGTCGTTTTATAGTTCAGAAATCCATCCCTGTCCGGTGGAGACTTCGTGTCCTCGACGCGAGGCTCCTGATCTCGCAAAGTATTCTAAAACTTCTCGATGCTAGCTGGCCTACACTGAGACCCTCGTCCGTTGGGGAGACTGGCTTAGGTTGACGTAGTCCGAACGTGGACCCCAGAAACCGAGCAATTTCCCCCGCTGATCACGCCAGGTGACCAGGGCGACATCGTTGACTCCAAGTCAACAAAATGCCTTGTAGGATAGTTTTGAAATTAATGAAAAAAAAAAGTTGAATTGAATGCTCGGGATGGAATTAACGAATTAACGTCTCGTGTATAAGTGTCACGACCCCCGCCCCGTTCCCGGCGGGCCGCCGCGACGGTCCTAGGGTGCGGATAGGCATAAGGCCACCAGCCACCACGTAGAACCCTACTACCTATCAATCATCCATAAATTCTGAAAAATTTTGGCATGATGCATGCACAAAATGATCACCTTTTCTATGGTGACCTGTCAGGATTATCTCAATACATATAACACACTACCTGTCAGAGCAGCAATCACATAATCTGTCACATAATAAACCTGGACAATATATAGCAATACATTATCACAGGCACACAACTGATCTGCACACACATATATATATACATACTTCCCAATCCATCCATGGTCAACCCATATCCACAACAGGATCTATGACTGTAACTATACACTATATACAATAGAAGGTTTATAATACACCAAAAGGGTATAAACCTCTATCTACATTATACTATACTATGGAGCGGCACAGCTAACAGGCAATCATTAATCCTGCTCCTCTCTATACAATACCTGCCCTGCAATCAAAAACACCAAACTGGGGAGTGAGTATATAAATACTCAGTGAGTGGAGTAGAGAGTACTATGCACATGAGACCAGATATAATCATGGCTCGAGGTGAAATCTCAAGATCAATAACAAGATGAATATGATCTCAACATAGAGAATATGGAGTAAGTCATCAATATCACCACAATCAATCTCAACTCATCTGAAGCATATATGGAATAATCAAGTAAACATATATGCTACTTATGAATATGCTCAACAGGTCATAGTACTGAATCATATAAATCAGGTGTCAATAGGCTGAATCATCAATAAGACAGCTATCGGAAGGTGGGTTTTACGCCCCAGGCGAACCAGCAACAACTCCCTACTGCCATATGCATACATCGAATATGACACCACACCAATATGTAAATCATCACTAGACAGCTGTCGGGAGGTGGGTTTTACGCCCCAGGCGAACCAGCAACAACTCCCTACTGTCACATGCATATGCAGGATAAGACACCATACTGATAATGTAAATGCTAGACAGCTGTCGGGAGGTGGGTTTTACGCCCCAGGCGAACCAGCAACAACTCTCCACTGTCACATGCATATGCAGGATAAGATACCACACTGATCATGTAAATGCCAGCCAGTATCCAGAACAGAAATCCATCTCACATCTACATACTAAACGGCACCTCGCGGGAATTCTACATCCGCGGAAAGCCATACTGCACCTCGCGGGGTCTTACTATGCCCGGCGGCAAGCAGAATATAAGTCGTAGGACCGGCCGATCCTACGCCTAGGGCCGTGTCCCCCCTAGGAAGGGACTGGGCTCCGCCCACCCAGAAGGCTACTATGTGCACAAAGGCCGATGTTCAACCCCATCGACTATAGGTGTCCTGCAGATACTGTCAAGCCATGCATGAATGCCATAATGCACACTCCCAATACTCTACTAAAAGGAGCATAATTAAGACTACCACTCACTCGACTCCGACCCAATCATAAACTAACATCAGGTTTGGGAGTGAGGGGTCAAGGGTGTGCAATGCAACTCAATATACCACTGAAATGGGCTCTACAAATCTTTGAAATAGAGGAAATGAAATCAATTTGCAAAAAAAGTCATTTCACAATTCAGATCTAATTTAATTACTCATAAAGAGTATAATCAAGGCTACCACTTACAAGTCTTTGAAATAGAGGAAATGAAATCAATTTACAAAAGAAGTCATTTCACAATTCAGATCCAATTTAATTACTCATAAAGAGTATAATCAAGGCTACCACTCATAAGTCTTTGAAATAGAGGAAATGAAATCAATTTACAAAAGAAGTTATTTCACAATTCGAAATCAATTTGGTTACTCATCAACCCCTCGTAATTCCTCTCAATGTTCCCTCAAATGTGTGCACAAGATAATCAAGTATGGAGAAACAAAATTATAGAGGAATCTACTACAATATCAATCAATATGCACAAGTGGAATCAATTCACACTTGGCGGTATTCATGAAAATGAATTAAGGATGCTCATGGTGCAAAGTACATGACTCCCACTCACCTGTCAATCCGGCACGGCCTCGATACGCCTCTAGAATTTTACAGTAGGCAGCAGGGGACTTCTTCCTCTTGTTCCCTAGCTTCTTGCCCAACTGTGACATGCATTTACAATACATTTAGTTTTGTATCAAGGGCTATAATCTACGTGCCAATTATAATATAGGGAACTTTAATTGATTCAACTCCCCCATTTCCTAAATCTTTTCTTTTCTTTCTTCTTTTTCTTTTTAATTAATTAACTTACCATTTATATGTATTAGGGACTCCCTTGCATGAGTACAAGGTCCCTTTTAGCTTGATCTAGGCTTAATACCCTATTATAGCATGAAATCCCCTATTTTCCACCTGGATGAACAGTAACCCGAACTGACAGTGGGTTACTTCATCCCGGTTTTGATCCACTTTCAGGATTCCAAATTTGATGAAATTTTTACCTAACATTCTACGCTCATAGGAAATTCCAAAGAGGTAAAATGCATTGCTATCGGAGGTCGTTTGACCCCCTAAATAATTCGCCGAAGTTGGGACTTCGACACAATTTTTCCGTAATACCGGAAAAATTTGTCGAAATCCGATTCTTCCTCTTTTAACCGCCTCTACAACCCTTATCCGACCCCTCTAGACTATATCCACCCTTGGTATAGCCTAATGTCATCAAAAGACTAGATAGGGATGGATATTTACCTTTTTTTTTTTGGAAATCGAGGTCCTTGCGTAGAGAAGAAGGAGATCTACACTTTTCCCTTCAGCTGGAAGTGCAACCGGGACTCCCTTCCACCTCGAATCCCTCTTCCTTCTTCTTTTTTCTTCTTCTTCTTCTCTTTTTCTTTCTCTCTGTGTCGTCTGAGAACCCTTCCCCTCTTCTCTCTGTTTCACTCCCGTGAGCCAGCTCAAACCCTTCAATTAAATCACATCAAAACACTATTCACCCTTTTTTTAATATTATTAATTTTCCATTTTGCCCTTGCCACTTCGATATATCTGCAATTATGCCATTATCTTTTGATTCCTTCCCATTTTGCCCCTAACACTTCAACGCATCTACTATTATGCCATTAACTTTTGATTCCTTCCAATTTTACCCCTTATATTAATTTTAAAGGACTATTCTATCCTTTTTTTATATAAAAAAAAATTAAAAAAATTTTGGGGTTATTACATCCTTCCCCCCTTATATAAAATTCGTCCTCGAATTTAAAAGAGTAAATTATCTGATTACTCAAAGGGATGAGTATATCTACTCTTCATATTTTGCTCGGTGTGGTATTGGAAATCAAATGAATTGGGAGTGTTTTACCTTCTATTTCTACCACACAGGTAGGATACACATACTTCGCTTTTATACTATCCCCTACAGGTGTACTATTAGCTAAGAAAATATGCATTAATATCTTATCCTTAGCTAACTTTTTAGCAAAATAAGGGGATACAAATGAATGGGTAGCTCCAGAATCAAATAACACTCTAGCTTTAATCTTTTCAATGAGGAGCATACCTGTCACAGCTGCATTTGATGCCTGTGCCTCCTGTGGATTTACCGTGAACACCCTTCCTTGCCCTCTGCCTACTGGAGCTGACAGTTGAGATGGTCCAGCACTCTGCTGTGATGTTTGTGCTTGACCTCTACCTCTGCCTACAGGCTCCCTACTACTAGGCCTGTCCATCTGCACAGAAGGATAGGATGCCAAAGGCACAAACTGCTGGGTGGCACCCTGCGGGCATTCTCTGACAAAATGACCCGGCTGTCCACATCTGTAGCACACTCCCTGACCCATTCTGCATCTGCCAGGGTGCTGCTTCCCACATATGCCACATACTGGCCATGATTGGAACCTAGATTCAGTTCTGGCCATAGTGACTGGAGGACGAGGTACTGATGGTAGAAAAGTATCTTGTGATTGACCTCTTTCCCTCCATTTCCTCTTACGTGGGGCAGGTGGAGCTGAGCGTACAGACTGCTCCATCGGGCCCTCCGAGAGATCTACTCCCTCAGATCTATCTCTACTGCTTTGCCCTTTCCCCATACTCATTTTTCTCTGTTCTCTTTCAGCTCTTTCCTCTTTGTTTCTGGTCTCCCACTGTTTTGCTTTATCAATCAGCCTAGATAAGGTGGGGACCTCTACTGCCAGTACTGCATTATAAAGCGGGGAAATCAGACCCCGCCTGAATCTTTCTATCCTGGCAGCTTCAGTGGGGATGATGTAAGGAGCATACTTCCCCAATCTAGTGAACTCACGAGCGTACTCAGATACGCTCATTCCGGGCATCTGCTTCAGCCTCTCAAACTGAAGAGCCCGATTCTGCCTCTCAACCGGAGACAAAAACTCATCCATCACTGCTTGCCTGAACTCTTCCCAGGTTGGAGGATTCCTACTGTACAATTTGTCCTCCACTTGTCTCTGGTACCAGTCCCAAGCATCTTCCTTCATTGTAAGCCCTACAAGTTCTATAGCTCTTGCATCAGAACAGGGCAGTCTCCGTATCATCTTTTCAGTCTCCTCCAGAAATCTCTGAGGATCTTCACCTTCTTCCCCCTTAAACTCCGGGGTTCTGAGCCTCAGAAATTCTTGTACAGTAATCCCCTCATCATCTAGAGCTCGCCTGGCCAAACTTCTTGGCACAGGTACAGGAGGTGGGATGGATACTACTGACGGGGCAGGAGATTTTTCCCGAGCAATCTGCTCCCTCAGAGCCTGATTCTCCGCCAGTAACTGTTCCATCAATGCATCTCTGCTTCCTACATCTCCTTGATCATCAACCCTCCGTCTATTAGCAGGAGGAGGTTTTTCTCTTTGGGGCTCGACATGTGCAGAACCCGCATCCAATGCTATATCTGGCTCCATCCTCCTTCCAGGACGAGCAGGTCCTCTCCTTGGAGGTATTCTTTATATCTCTCTAAAAAAGTCAAAAAGAGAGGATGGTCGTTACACACTGAGTCATGATATATTTTACTGAGTTGTAAATGACTCATAAAATAACATACAGAAAAATCCTATGCTCCATAGTATAATCCTATACTTAATCCTGACTCATCCTATTGCTCTGACAGGACTCTTGTTTAACCTTTGCTCTGATACCAAGCTTTGTCACGACCCCCGCCCCGTTCCCGGCGGGCCGCCGCGACGGTCCTAGGGTGCGGGTAGGCATAAGGCCACCAGCCACCACGTAGAACCCTACTACCTATCAATCATCCATAAATTCTGAAAAATTTTGGCATGATGCATGCACAAAATGATCACTTTTCCTATGGTGACCTATCAGGATTATCTCAATACATATAACACACTACCTGTCAGAGCAGCAATCACATAATCTGTCACATAATAAACCTGGACAATATATAGCAATACATTATCACAGGCACACAACTGATCTGCACACACATATATATATACATACTTCCCAATCCATCCATGGTCAATCCATATCCACAACAGGATCTATGACTGTAACTATACACTATATACAATAGAAGGTTTATAATACACCAAAAGGGTATAAACCTCTATCTACATTATACTATACTATGGAGCGGCACAGCTAACAGGCAATCACTAATCCTGCTCCTCTCTATACAATACCTGCCCTGCAATCAAAAACACCAAACTGGGGAGTGAGTATATAAATACTCAGTGAGTGGAGTAGAGAGTACTATGCACATGAGACCAGATATAATCATGGCTCGAGGTGAAATCTCAAGATCAATAACAAGATGAACATGATCTCAACATAGAGAATATGGAGTAAGTCATCAATATCACCACAATCAATCTCAACTCATCTGAAGCATATATGGAATAATCAAGTAAACATATATGCTACTCATGAATATGCTCAACAGGTCATAGTACTGAATCATATAAATCAGGTGTCAATAGGCTGAATCATCAACAAGACAGCTATCGGGAGGTGGGTTTTACGCCCCAGGCGAACCAGCAACAACTCCCTACTGCCATATGCATACATCGAATATGACACCACACCAATATGTAAATCATCACTAGACAGCTGTCGAGAGGTGGGTTTTACGCCCCAGGCGAACCAGCAACAACTCCCTACTGTCACATGCATATGCAGGATAAGACACCATACTGATAATGTAAATGCTAGACAGCTGTCGGGAGGTGGGTTTTACGCCCCAGGCGAACCAGCAACAACTCTCCACTGTCACATGCATATGCAGGATAAGATACCACACTGATCATGTAAATGCCAGCCAGTATCCAGAACAGAAATCCATCTCACATCTACATACTAAACGGCACCTCGCGGGAATTCTACATCCGCGGAAAGCCATACTGCACCTCGCGGGGTCTTACTATGCCCGGCGGCAAGCAGAATATAAGTCGTAGGACCGGCCGATCCTACGCCTAGGGCCGTGTCCCCCCTAGGAAGGGACTGGGCTCCGCCCACCCAGAAGGCTACTATGTGCACAAAGGCCGATGTTCAACCCCATCGACTATAGGTGTCCTGCAGATACTGTCAAGCCATGCATGAATGCCATAATGCACCCTCCCAATACTCTACTAAAAGGAGCATAATTAAGACTACCACTCACTCGACTCCGACCCAATCATAAACTAACATCAGGTTTGGGAGTGAGGGGTCAAGGGTGTGCAATGCAACTCAATATACCACTGAAATGGGCTCTACAAATCTTTGAAATAGAGGAAATGAAATCAATTTACAAAAAAAGTCATTTCACAATTCAGATCTAATTTAATTACTCATAAAGAGTATAATCAAGGTTACCACTTACAAGTCTTTGAAATAGAGGAAATGAAATCAATTTACAAAAGAAGTCATTTCACAATTCAGATCCAATTTAATTACTCATAAAGAGTATAATCAAGGCTACCACTCATAAGTCTTTGAAATAGAGGAAATGAAATCAATTTACAAAAGAAGTTATTTCACAATTCGAAATCAATTTGGTTACTCATCAACCCCTCGTAATTCCTCTCAATGTTCCCTCAAATGTGTGCACAAGATAATCAAGTATGGAGAAACAAAATTATAGAGGAATCTACTACAATATCAATCAATATGCACAAGTGGAATCAATTCACACTTGGCGGTATTCATGAAAATGAATTAAGGATGCTCATGGTGCAAAGTACATGACTCCCACTCACCTGTCAATCCGGCACGGCCTCGATACGCCTCTAGAATTTTACAGTAGGCAGCAGGGGACTTCTTCCTCTTGTTCCCTAGCTTCTTGCCCAACTGTGACATGCATTTACAATACATTTAGTTTTATATCAAGGGCTATAATCTACGTGCCAATTATAATATAGGGAACTTTAATTGATTCAACTCCCCCATTCCCTAAATCTTTTCTTTTCTTTCTTCTTTTTCTTTTTAATTAATTAACTTACCATTTATATGTATTAGGGACTCCCTTGAATGAGTACAAGGTCCCTTTTAGCTTGATCTAGGCTTAATACCCTATTATAGCATGAAATCCCCTATTTTCCACCCGGATGAACAGTAACCCGAACTGACAGTGGGTTACTTCATCCCGGTTTTGATCCACTTTCAGGATTCCAAATTTGATGAAATTTTTACCTAACATTCTACGCTCATAGGGAATTCCAAAGAGGTAAAATGCATTGCTATCGGAGGTCGTTTGACCCCCTAAATAATTCGCCGAAGTTGGGACTTCGACACAATTTTTCCGTAATACCGGAAAAATTTGTCGAAATCTGATTCTTCCTCTTTTAACCGCCTCTACAACCCTTATCCGACCCCTCTAGACTATATCCACCCTTGGTATAGCCTAATGTCATCAAAAGACTAGATAGGGATGGATATTTACCTTTTTCTTTTTGAAAATCGAGGTCTTTGCGTAGAGAAGAAGGAGATCTACACTTTTCCCTTCAGCTGGAAGTGCAACCGGGACTTCCTTCCACCTCGAATCCCTCTTCCTTCTTCTTTTTTCTTCTTCTTCTTCTCTTTTTCTTTTTCTCTGTGTCGTCTGAGAACCCTTCCCCTCTTCTCTCTGTTTCACTCCCGTGAGCCAGCTCAAACCCTCCAATTAAATCACATCAAAACACTATTCACCCTTTTTTTAATATTATTAATTTTCCATTTTGCCCTTGCCACTTCGATATATCTGCAATTATGCCATTATCTTTTGATTCCTTCCCATTTTGCCCCTAACACTTCAACGCATCTACTATTATGCCATTAACTTTTGATTCCTTCCAATTTTACCCCTTATATCAATTTTAAAGGACTATTCTATCCTTTTTTTATATAGAAAAAAAATTAAAAAAATTTTGGGGTTATTACAATAAGTTGCCTCAGAGAGAAGACGTCCAGATGGCAGAGCTGCCGGCACCCTTGATCACGAATTGGCCGAAGTCATTTAGTGTGAAGGTGCATGCATTTATTAGATTATGATTTGTGACTAGGAGTAATTAGAAGCACTTACATCACACGACATGGCATTAGACCAATTTTACGGCCAAGCGAGCTGGTTCAGAATTTGGCCATTACGGCCCAAGCAAGATGGTTCAGAATTTGATTATTAAAGAATGGGCAAGAAACATTGATCATGGGCAACACATGTATATATGATTTATGAACAAACATTGCAATGTCAAATTTAATATCAGGAGATTCATGACATGTGGTTGATATGAGAAATCTCTCGATGCCAGCTATAAGTGGTATGCAGGATTAATAAGAGATTTCAAACTAAATATTATTATGTATATATGTTACCCGTCATACATGTGAGAGCACATTGTTGTTAAAGGTCAAGTCCACATGGTGTCGGATGGTTTAGTAACATCAACTAAGTTGTTCGGTTCTAATAAAACAAGTTATCAACAATCAGTAACCAAAAAAAAAAAAAAAAACTAAAAGGGGATTCAGAAAGGGAAAAACTAAGAATCTACAGCTGAACTGGAAAAATTAGTTAACTAGTGCAGCAAAAATGCTAAAAGTTAAAAAAAAAAAAAAATCAAAGAAAAAAGCGAAATGAAAAAACATCAGAAAAAGAAATGTATATATATCAGCTAAGATGACAGAGAGAAAACAAAGACATATAATTTAAACAATCAATCTTAGAGAGGGTGGTGCAATTTAAGTGAAAGAAGTTAAAGTTAAAAAAGGTCCAGAAGTACTTACCAATGGGTTTCGGATTTTCCCTTCGTTTTCGTTCCGTCGGAACTACCAACGGTCATGTTTCGATGTGCGTTGGGGACGTGCTATTGGATCTTATGCTCATCCTGAATCCCTGATGGAGGTGGATTTGGAAGTGAATGGTTCTAGCAAGGGTGCGCAAAAAAAATCAGCCAACTGCTAACCCGGCTCGGAACGGTCTTTTCAAGTTAATTTAAAAAAATTATGACTAGCATGACCAAATCTACATATGATCAGCTTATAATTTTTATGTGGCTAGCGTGACTGAATCTACATATGATCAGCTTATATAGCAACAGAGAATGATCCATTATGTGACATCACGTGGCAAGTTCGTTGCACAGCCAAATAGAAGTCATGATCAGAATTCAAATCGAACGAATTTAAAAATTTAATGATTTGATTGTAATAAATTAAAATTTTGAAAAAATTTAAAACATTTAATTAATTTAGATTTTTTACATAATTATTTTTTAAATTTATATTAATTTTTTCTTAAATTTAGTTTGCAATCAGTTTGAGAAATATATGAATCAAAAAAATTTAGTTGGATCTCTCTAAATTCATCACAGCAATTCTTGGAATATTGCGAGATACACTAACCATCCCCATGTTACATGGGTTATGCTGATGTTTCATATATACATTACACAATTCTTTTGTCATCAATAATTTAATGCTTAGTAGATAATTCTCATCTGAAATGATAGCGAGGGCCTACACCCCATGAGATCATATATGTAAACATAATCAAAAAAATTAGAGGGACGTACTATTGTTTTTCGGGCAGAAGCTTTATGGGAAACGTGGACACAAAAGTTGGATCAAAATGCAACAAGAACCTGGCACGTACAATGCACGTGAAAGGCTGCAGCTAAAATAGGGTTGAACTCTCGAACAACGGTTCAAGTGGGGTCACCATGCGCTGGGATAGTTTTGAAGTGGGAAAGAAGGTTGAATTGAATGCTTCGAACGGAATCTAACCCTAGCATTGCTTCACCTGTATAGGTTAATAGCTTATATAAAAATTAACATTATTTTCATTTCGACGTGTCGTTTTGAAACTGACCGCGTTTCCGTGACCCAATACAAGAATCTGATTTACTTTATGCGTTCTCCACATTTGGATCGTATAAATATCCAGCCAAACTACGTAGATCAAGTTTAAGATACCATTAGATCATTGCATGATAATAAGTATGCCGAGCGTGGAAGAATCAACATCCACTATTGTCATGCCTCTTCTGTACTATACAGGGCTCTTCGTCTTTGAATTACCACTACTTCATCTCGAGAATGGATGATTGTGGCTCGTCTCCTTGCCTACTTTGGATGGCACCAAAGTGACGTATTCGGCATGGAATATAATTTTCTCTGTTTTAGATGAATGACAACCATCCGTTTCAAGGATAGAGACATGGTGGCTATTCAATGATGGAAAGCGCCAAAATAAGCACCGCACAAGATAAGAACTCGAGCACGGCCTCAAGAGGATTTTGAGTCTTCGAATTAATGGCAGTGGCGGGTTGGATTTTTTTTTTTTCGAGAAGGGAGGTAAGGTGGTTTTTCAAAAAAAGCCAAAGAGGTGTTGCTGAAAAAAATATTAGGTACATCAGCCTTGAAAAAGATTTTTCTTTTTGACTTCAAATATAAATTGAGGAGAACAACTTCGACCTCAGCTGAGCAATAAATCAACCAATATTTAATGCCTACCGTGTTTGGCACTCAAGCCACCCATTAGACACCGAATGCGATGCTTTCCCATTTAAATGAATGATAGCTATCAAACGACGGATAGCTCCATAACGTGAAAGATAAGCACCGCAAAGGGTCAGGACTCGTGCTTGACCTTAAATATCGTATCGATTCACTTGGAAAAATCAGCTCCTAAGGGGTCGACACAATAATTCAAGGTCCAGCAACTATAACATAGGATACCGGACCCAAAATCTATGATCAAGGGCATGTGTTGGTTTGTATTTCTTCTTTGCAGTTCTACTCAGTTCTCTGCTATGAGAAACCCTACTCTTTCCACCATCCTTACCCTTCTCTTTCTCGTCTTCCTGCTCCTCCTTACTTTCGCATCTCCATCACCTAGGAGCTCTCTGACAAGACATTCTTATCTTTCTGTGGAGGATGACTCAGACATCCTCATCTCACCAAAGAATTCATTCACATGCGGCTTCCACGAAGTTGGTTCGAATGCCTTCACCTTCTCGATCTGGTTCTCCAACTTGAACTCCAAGACTGTCGTCTGGACAGCGAACCGTGACAATCCTGTGAATGGTCATGGGTCGAGAGTTACGATGTGCAAGGATGGGAACATGGTTCTAACCGACTATGATGACACGCTCATTTGGACCACCAGCACCAACTCAACTCAAGCTCACACGCAGCTTCTCGATACTGGGAATCTTGTTGTGAAGGATCCAGATGGTACAATTCTATGGCAAAGCTTTGATTATCCTACCGATACTCTTCTCCCTAACCAGGCATTCAATAGAAATTCTAGGCTGGTATCTGCTGCTCCTAACAGATCACTCGCTTCAGGCCACTATAAATCTTATTTTGACAGCAATAATATTTTGATACTCAAGTATGATACGCCGGAATTTGCTAGCATCTACTGGCCTGATCCCAGACATCTATCGTGGGAGAATGGCAGATCAACCTATAATAGCAGTAAATATGCAGTCCTTGATGACATGGGGCAGTTCGTGTCGAGCGATAACTTGGCGTTCAAAGCTTCTGACTTGGGTCCAGGGATTAGGAGGAGGCTGACTCTGGATTATGATGGTAATCTTAGGTTGTACAGCTTGGACGAGTCGACCAAGACGTGGTCGATTTCGTGGGTTGCTCTTTCATCGGTCTGTCTGGTACATTCGCTGTGTGGTAGGAATGGAATCTGTGTCTACACGCCGACACCCCAATGTACTTGTCCTCCTGGTTTTGAAGTGAATGACCCGAGCGATTGGAGCAAAGGTTGCAAGCGCAAATACAGCATCACCTGCCCCAAATCTCATCAGGCTTAATTTTTGGAGCTCCCCGACACAGAGTTTTATGGGTATGACATACATCACACTACTTCCCTGTCAGTAAGGGCATGCAGGAAGATTTGCAAAATGGACTGTTCATGCGTAGCGTTTGCGTATAGGAAGAGAACCGAAGGATGTTATCCAAAAATTGAGCTCCACAATGGAAAAAGTTATCCAGGCCTCGATGGCAACATATTCTTAAAATTTTCGAGATCTGTAAACACCTCAAAACTCTCTTCTCGTCTTCAAGGGCAGGATCCAGTTTGCAACGACACAGAAGTGAGCATCGGGAAGGATATAAGGCGAAGGAGAATCGGGGGAAAAACATGGGCCAATTTCTATGGGTTCATATCAGCATTTTTTGTAATAGAACTCCTTTTTATTACATTTGGTTGGTGGTTTATTTTCAGGAGGGAGAAGCAGTCAGCCCCCATGGAGGAAGGATATAGGGCGATGTCTACTCAATTTCGAAGATTCACTTACAAAGAGCTGAAAAGGGCTACTCGAAACTTCCAGGAAGAGCTTGGGAGGGGAGGCTCGGGAGCCGTGTACAAGGGAGTCTTGGATGATGAGAGGGTGGCGGCAGTCAAGAAGTTGGAAGATGTGATCCAAGGAGAGGAGGAATTTCATTCCGAACTGAGCCTCATAGGGAGAATATACCACATGAATTTAGTGAGAATGTGGGGATTTTGTTCAGAACGATCACACAGGCTCCTAGTTGCTGAGTTCGTGGAGAATGGTTCGCTGGACAAGGTTTTATTTCACGGTGACGTTGTTCTGAGATGGAGTGAGAGGTTTAAAATTGCGGTAGGGGTGGCGAAAGGATTGGCCTATCTTCATCACGAGTGCCTTGAGTGGGTCATCCACTGTGATGTAAAGCCTGAGAATATATTGTTAGGTCAGAATTTTGAGCCCAAGATTGCAGATTTCGGACTGGCCAAACTGTTAAATAGAGGTGGATCTGGACAAAACTTGTCACGTATCCAAGGGACGAGGGGTTACATTGCTCCAGAATGGGCTTCGAGTCTTCCAATCACCGGGAAGGTTGATGTCTATAGCTATGGAGTAGTGCTTCTAGAGTTGGTGAAGGGGGTTAGAGTTTCAGACTGGATAATTGGTAGGGGTAGGGGGGAGGAGGTAGAGATGGTACTGAGGAGGTCACTTGAGTTGCTCAAAGAGAACTTGGAGAGTGGACAAGAGTCATGGATTTGCGACTTTGTTGACTGCAGATTGGATGGACAGTTTAACAGCAAGCAAGCATTGATGATGGTGGAGATAGCAGTCCGCTGCCTCGAAGAGGAGAGAAGCAAAAGGCCATCCATGGAATCTATAGTCCAAATGCTCCTTTTATCTGATGACGAGCTAAACTCCCATGCAGAATCTTTCCAGTAAGTTGGGCATGAAGTCGTTAATCTGCAGTCATAATATCAAGTAATGTATCTTAGTCTTAGTCGAAAGCAATCCTTGTAGGAAGCTGCTAAGGCAAATTACGAGCTTGTATCCAGCGTTTGTTCTCCTAGTTGTAAACCCGTCTGAGTATTAATGTGTCCAGACTTTCTGTAAGTTAACAAGGAATAAATGAAGCTAGTAGCAGTAATTATTTTCTAATTATTTACCAATATGATAACTTTGGATTAATGTTTTTCTGTTCCTAGAGCCGAAAGTGGTTTCAGCAGTGGCAAATCCATATGTCAGCGGAGACCAGGATTAATAAGAAGCACTTACATATATCACACAATTTTAAACCAGCAGGAACCCAGCAGCATCGTATTTTTTATTCTTATAATTATATGCAGTGAGATTCAGCAATATCTGACAGACCTTTGGACTGCGGCCAGTTGTATCCCGTAGATGTACAGATCCATCATCACCTGCTGTCACCAAAATGTCCCGACTATGTCGAGAGTAATCAAGCACTCTTAATACCTGCTCTTAGAGCATTAACACGATTGAAACATCAGATTCAGGAACAGTTTGTTTAAACATCTCCACATGCACGCCAATAAGAATATGAACAAATAAAAATCAATTAAAAAAGAAAAGAAATGAAATGATAACCAAACAACCTGCCCATTTGGGTCATTGAGTTCAGCAGCCCGTGCGCTCCAGAAGCAAGATTATGGAAAATAAGATCCCCCTTTACACTGAATGGTTAGAGAAATTGAGATCTAAAAAAGTGATGGTGTTTGATAGTATTTATGCAGACATGGCATCAGACCAATTTTACGGCCAAGCAAGCTGGTTCAGAATTTGGTCATTATGGCCAAAGCAAGATGGTTCAGATTTTGGTTATTAAAGAATTGTTCAATATCATTTTATGCAATATGGAACTCTGATTTGTCTCTGATTAAATAACAAAGTATCAGGTTGCAATCCATAAGAATTCAACAGTGTATGTATGTATGTTGGACAAACTGACATTCAAAGTTGGCATTTAGAAAATCTGTCCTCAGCGACCAACAAACAATTATCTGCACCTTGAAATGAAGCAAGATCGAAATTTAGCGGATGCAACAACCCATTAGTACAATCTATCATGTAAGTTAATCCCATGACGGTACCGGTGCAATCATATAATGCCTATGAATAAAAAAGAAGTGCTGTGAACATGGAAAATGTAGACATCTAGTGGCATCAGTTTCCCCAGTACAATTAATGATATCAGTAGCTACTCTCATGCCCCAGATATATTTCAATTATTTTCATAATACGAGTTAATAGGTGGATCAGCAAAGGCATAATCAAATCTGCATGCAAACCTTTGAATATGTACATCATATAACGTATGCTATCTTACTTGAAATAACCAGCCTAACTTTTATGCTCATTACAACTATTGAAATATTATTAGCATTCCGAAGGTGCCCATGGCAGAGTTGCTAAATAACAGCTGACACTAGAGACCTGGGTTTGACCTCCACCTTCACCCAATAAAAGAAGGTGGACCTCTGCATCTGCTCCTCCTGCTCTCTAAAAAAGAATTAGAGAGACACAACACAATAACACATTGTCTTAATTCTCATTCTCTCATAAGCTATCTTATTTGTCTCATACCATATGACATTTGACATTCTATTCTTCTAGTTTTATGTTGGTATATCTAGTGATTCCATAACAGGAAAAAGTTAAATTTAATGCTCATGCTCAGAACTAAAGCCAGACACATGACAATAGCACATTGTCTGATGTGCAGATATTATTAGTATCCCCTCAAATTAACTTAAAGAAATGTTGTGCGTGTTTTAGAGTGCAGAATGACAGTTGGAGAGGTTTCTAATGAATCTTTTCGCATGTAAAAGCCTTGACATGCTTGCAAATCCTGTAAAAAAAAGTGTCAGGCATGCATAATTAATCGAAAACAAAAACTTAATTTACTCGAATTGTAACCCAAGAAAAATATCCTAAAAACATAGCTGAAACCATATAGCATTTAAGAAGTACAAGTAACCTGAAATTTTAGGGTTTTCTGCTGCATACTTTTCTTTGCTTTTTGTCGTTTCTTTTTCTTTTTCATTCGATGGTCCACCTTACCATTGTGACAAATGGAGTTGGATAACTTGTTCACCCTCTCTATTTCTAGCTTTTCTCAGTACCTAGATGAAAGTAACAAAATGAATCAAATACTACAAAGTTTAACTCCCACTTGCTAAGGGGAAAAGGCCTACAATACCATATCCTTTCTGGATAGATATGATTAGGTCAAGATAGTATTACAGCTCATTTTTTTAAAGCAAATATTAAGACTTCAATCAAATCTTGAGAAGGGAGAGGCAGCTATAGCCCAGGATTAAATTTAGATATTTCCAGCTCATCTTGCAGAAGCACGTCATAATGCCATATATGTTAACAGCTTCACCTGATCTTCCTGGTAATCCAGACATTCCACCCATATTGCAGTGTCTAAGTGTAATGTCCGGGCCCAGAACCTACTAGGCCCAATAAGAAATGGACCCAGTTAAGGGTTGGGCCCAAATTTCACTGTGGGCAGTGCTGTATAAGGATTGAAATAAAAAAAAAAAAAATAAAAACGAAGGGATAAGACCGACAGGGAGGGGTGACCCTCACCCCTGCTGACAGCCGCTGCCGGCGCGCCGGAGACAAGGGGGGCGGCGGCCAGTCCCGAGGTATGGAGGAATGGAGAGGGAAGGGACCTCTCAGAGGGGGTCTCATCCTTAAACAGTCCTTTAAGCCTATGCCGGCAACCCCAAAATGACAGACCCCCTAAACACCGAACGAGAGAAAGAGAGAGAGCCCGGAAGCTCCAAGAGGAAGGAGGAACCCCTAAATCGGCAGAGGTGTTGGAGAGGAGGCACCGCAGGTCATCCCCGGAAATGGTAAGCTCCTGTTACCAAAATAAAAATAGAGGAGGGACTCCATGGACCTCAGTTGCAGTCACTGCCGGCTCTCGGTAGGGGGCTGCAGTCGGCCGGAGTCCATTCCCCTTCTTCTTCTTCAGTGGGATAGGGGGTCTCAGTGAAGAAGAAGAAGGGAGGAAAGAAAAGAAAATGAAAGAAAGAAGAAAAAGGAGAGAGGGAAGAGGGGACTCACCCGTGTGTGGCCGCGGGCATCGGCCGCAAGCGCGGCCGTGGGCTCAGCCGCAGGCGCGGCTGTGGACGCCGCGAGCTCGGCCGTGGCACTGCCGACTGTGGCTCGGCCCTCCCAAAACCCCCTTCTTCCTTCACAGGGGAAGAATGGAGAGAGGAAGAGAGAGGGTTTGGGAGTGAGAGAGAGAGAGAATAGGGGGTGGTGCCGGAGGGAAGGACCAAAGAAAAGAAAGAAAGAAAGAAAGAGAGAGGAGGAAGAGGCCGTAGATCCGGCCGGAGGAGAAGAAGAAGACCGGAGGACCGGCCGAAATGGCTAGGGCTTCCAATCGGAACCAAGGAGAGAGAGAGAAAGGAGAGGAGGAGGGGACTTGCCGTGTACGGCCGTGAGCGTCGCCGGTGCGGGCTCGGCCGGGGAAGCCGAGAGCTCGGCCTCGGGCTCGGCCGGGGAAGCCGAGAGCTCGGCCGCGGGCTCGGCCGGGGATGCCGCGGGGCTTGGCCGCGGACGCCGCCGGTCGTGGGCCGTCTCCCTCCGCTCGCCATCCTCCCCTCCGCTCGCCGTCCTGCCATCGTCGGAGAAGAGAGGAAGGGGGAGATCGGGAGAGAAGGAAGGAAAGAGAGGAGGAGGGGAGGAAGCTTCGGGAAGGAGAAGAAAAGAAACAGTGAAGAAAAAGAAAGAAAAAGAAAAAGAAAAAAGAAAAGAAAAGAAAAAAAAAAGAAAGAAAAGAAAAAGAAAAGATCCTATCGGGTCAGATCTGGGTTCGGGTCCGAAACCCGTTAAGCCTAATTGACCTATATGAACCCCATCTGGTTTTAAATCGAGCCCAAAGGTTCCAAATTGGGTAAATTGAACTTGGGCTAGATCCTTGGATGGGATCCAGGCAAGTAAGTTCATAGTGTGATGAACTGAGAAATTATATAATAAATAAATAAAAAATAATGTAATTCCTATGATGTTGTTTTAGGTAATTAAGGATTAGTCACCTGGACTTGAGCAATTTGGAAAGCGAATTGAAGTAAGTAATCTACCTTAATCTTATCGTAGATCTTGTATTACGTTTTATAAGATGAACCAGTGTTTTTCATACAATTTGAATTGTATACATGATTTGTGAAGAAAGTAAGTAACTGGTTTTAATCTTGTTGTGAATCATGTATGTAAGTAGCCTGCCCTAATCTTTATGGATCATACATGAAATTTAACATGTTATGCATGTACTGTAGGCTAAGAACGATATGTGTATCTGACATGCTCTAGTTACACAAGATATGAGGATATATGCTTTATATTCCGTTATGCCTACAAAATACTGGGATTACATTACATGCTAAGATATGAGTTATGAAATATGAACATTTCTTAGCATGAGTGTAAAGAATGATAATGATTTGCCCTAGCTGCATATTGCTTGTAAGGGGGTACCTAAGAACTACTAATGCTACGGGCCGAATGCAACTGAGCCGGCCTTGCCAGTGGCCGATAATGACTGAGCCAGCCCCGCCAGTGGCCGACTAATAACTGAGCAGGCCCCGCCAGTGACCATTAATGAATTCGCCGTAGCATCTATGAGGTACTACCTATACTGAGCATTATTTATGAACTCTTAAGAGCTACTGACCCAATGTAACTGAGCCGGCCTTGCCAGTGGCCGAGAATGACTGAGCCAGCCCCGCCAGTGGCCGCCTAATAACTGAGCCGGTCCCGCCAGTGGCCAAGAATGACTTCGCAGTAGCATTTAAGAGCAGGACCACGGTATGCCGGGGGCACGGTTTCATGTGCATGTTTTATGAAAATTTTGTGATTTGCAATACTGCTTTGTTTAAATTGCATACTTTATGAAAATGATATTTGAAGCATGATCATGAGGCTCGTTTCAGAGATTGGGTATATGAGGCGGGTGCTTCCAAATCCTGCAGATGTGTTTTTGGGGAGAAGTAAAATCGGTGAGGGGTGAAGGACGCTTGCGTGAAGCCCCGGAACCGGCCAACATCTGGCAGGGGAGCCCCGTGTTTCCCCCTCATGTGGGCCCGATAGTCACGTGCCCTGCGCAGGCGGGCCGTGACATTTATGAACGTGCCTGACCAAAGCATACATTGTTTTACAACGGGTTTTGAATATATCGTTATGAAATGTTGTATTTTGCTATAACCGATATCTCCTTTAAATTGCATACCTATTATGCCATGATGATGATTAGATAAATATGCATGTCAGCTTCTCAAACCCTGCATAAACATGGTTACCGTTATGTTCGATCCGGTAAGATTATGTATGATTACTTACTGAGCCGTGTAGCTCATATCCGTTCATTTACTTTTTCTTTCAGATCCTTACCACTGATAGCTGCCAGAGACACGTTAATTTGGTATCAGGGCTTCTTTCCTTTGGGGTAAAATAAGTATACTTTTGTGTACATAAACTATATAGAAGCTCTGTATTTGGGTACTGACCAGCATGTTGTACTAAGAATGCTTTCACATGAAAAGATTTGGTTGGTTTGACTACCCTGTTACCCATGTATGAGGCTGCGTGCTATTGTGGGCGGTAGTCGGCAATAGCACGGCCGTGTCACGGATCCGGGTCCGGGGCGTGACACTAAGTAACATACTTTTTAAAGCATGTTGTACAGAATATGAACTTAGAACAATTGCACCAATGCATAAACTCACAAAAAAATAAAATGAATCAATTTAATGGCAAACATGTTAAGTCTAAAATGTTCAGGGAATCAAAAGCCCATTCATCATGTAAATACTGAAATGAATATGTACAAATAGGAAGTTACTTCTATATCATCACCAAGATCAATCCCAGAAAGAGGTATTACTCCCATACCTTGACCATTTTTATACCATAGGGACATCTTCCTAGCTATAATCCCCAGCACTGCAGACCACTAGATCTGCAACAACAATAAATAAAACTAAGATGAATATATCAATGTTATCGTAACCTATCATGGGCATACATCAAACAAGATGTTTTGTCATTTTGTATATCGCAATATACTAAATTAAAGATTTGTACCTGTTGGGGGAAAAACGAATCGCCCCAAAACGCATTGACGCATCACCGGCACGTGACCGAGGCGCCCGACCTGAAGGCGCCCGCCCCCAAGGCACCCGATCTTGACATCCCCAACTTCAAAACGCTGAGCCGACCTCAGAAGGCCGACCTGGCTGTTCACACGCTGTGGCCACACCCTGCGACAACCTTTCTACGCCATGCTCCACCCGCCCGCCATGCTACAATGTACCAGGGACCATGCCCTGAGCGACTGTCAGCAATTAATGCGCATGGCCTCTGCAGATCTCCGGCTTACTCAACAATTAATGCGCACGACCTCCGCAGGCCTCCGGCCTACCCAAAAACTCAAGCCATCCACAGTAACTCATTAATGCACATGATCATGCGGAATCATGACGGTAACTCGCCCAGTCACATTTCAGGTAACTCCGTATCCCCCTATAAAAGGGGAACTTCTCTCCTTTAAAAAGGGTCTTTTCCCCCACTGATTTTCAGGGTCAATATACTGGCCATTCTCCTCCTAAGCCCCCTCTTGACTTAAGCATCGGAGGGCCGACGCTGGAAACCCCGGCCACCGGCTTTTTGCAGGTCCCTCGGAGGACACGGCGCACCGACATACCACGCCACCTGCCGGAGCTCCTCCTTCTCGGCTGAGCGGTCGCCCCCGGGTCAACTTTCCAGCAACAGTTTGCGCTAGAGGAAGGGCCCGAGTTGTGGCCATGAAGTTGAGAAGCAAAGGAGTCTCCAATGCCTCCGGGCGTCCCCCAACAAGCCCTGGACACTCTGTCCAGAATTCACCACCACAACCTCCGATGGACCTAGTCCCCCCCAAGTCCAGCCAGAACAGTTCAACATCCTGGTGCAACAAGTTCAAGCCTTGGCCGCAGCCGTCCAAGGACTGCAACGTGCGGAGGCCCCACTTATGCCACCTCCACAAGCCCAGGTCCAGCCAGTGCTTCCTCCAGATGAATCAGCGCCCCATGGTCAAAATCTCCATGGCTCCTCGAGAGCCAACAACGAAGAACGGTGCTGCTACCAAGGCTCAGCCCGAGCGTCTCCCCGGAGAGAACCGCTAGGGAGGAACATAGATAGAAGGCCGCAGCACTCGGAAGCCGAGTCAGCCACGGACCAACCCGAACCGGAGCAGACTACCATGGCAATCTCCCAGGGTGGAGAACTCGACAGGAAGGTCGAGAAGCTTGAGCGCTAAATTGAGGCGCTCCACAGCAGGAAGGCAAGGCGCGAGGGTGACTTTGAGTTCACCACCAAGTCCCTCTTTTTTCGCTAGATCGAGGATGAGTCGGTCCCACCGAGATTCAAAATGCCCCAAGTGGAGCCCTACAATGGAACTACCGATCCCCTCGACCACTTGAAAAGTTACCGAGCCCTCATGGCATTGCAGGGGTCCCGGAGGCTGTACTCTGCAAGGCCTTCCCAGCGACTCTCCGAGGAACGGCTCGGTTCTGGTTCTCTGGACTGAAGCCGAGCACGGTATCCTCTTTTGAGCAGCTTGGCAGGCAGTTCGCCACCAACTTTGTTGCCAGCCGACGTCAGCGGTGAACGTCGGATTCCCTCCTTGATATCAAGCAAAAGGAGGGAGAGTCTCTCAAAGACTACCTCGACCGATTCACCGCCGCAACCTGGGAGGTTCGCGAGCTTGACCAGTCGATAGCCATGTCAGCGCTGAAGACTGGAGCTTGGTCCTACAGGTTCCTCTTCTCTATTGAGAAGAACTTTTCCGCCGACTTCACTGAGATGTTGGCCCGAGCTCGGAAATATGCGAAGGCCGAAGAGGCTATCGCTTCCAGGCAGGGTACGACCGAGTAGGCTTCAAAGAAGCAGAAGAGACGCCGTAAGGAGCGCGGCCGCCCGAGAAGCCGGTCCCCCCGCCAAGATAAGAATCCGCTTCGACTTAGGATCCCACCTCAACAACGGACGCAGCTTCGACCGAGATCCCCACCTCGGCCACGGGCTCCCCCGGGGAAGTACGAGAATTATACTCCCCGGGCAGAGATCCTTATGGAGATAGAAGGCCGAAACTATCTCCGACCTCCACTTTCGATGCGGGATACAGGGGTTCGGCACAACCCCAGAAAATATTACCGCTTCCACCGGGACCACGGCCACGACACGGAGGAGTGCTTCTAGCTCCGAGATGAGATCGAGGCGCTCATTCGTCGTGGGATACTCAACCGGTTCGTGCAGAACTGGCGTGAAGAAAGAAGACCAGTGGAGAATGTCGCGCCGCCCGAAAACCCAAGTGACAACAGACCCATTGCAGGCACCATCAACACCATTGGGAGAAGCTTAGCCGAAGGAAGCTCGATTGAAGAACCAACCGAGGGAAGGACCCCTCCGAAGCGTCCGCGCATCTTCGAAGCCATCTCATTTTCGGACAAGGACTTAGGAGGAGTTGAAACTCCTCATGATGACGTTGTGGTCATCTCTATGATTGTAAATAAATTTGATGTAAAGCGCGTCCTAGTTGATAATGGAAACTCGACAAATGTTTTGTACTACGATGCCTACCAAAAAATGGGGATGACGGAAAGCCAGCTCTGGAGAATGAATGCCCCACTGGTCGGATTCACTGGACATTCGATCCCGGTCGAGGGCGAGGTCAGCCTTCTTGTTACGATCGAGCTCGCCCCTCGAGAAAGCACTGTGAGGAGGGATTTTCTTGTGGTCCGCATGTCTTCGGCCTACAACGCCATCCTTGGACGACCAGGGCTTGACGCCCTCCGAGCTGTGGTCTCGACCTATCACCTGCTCATGCGGTTCCCCACCGACCACGAAGTAGGCGAAGTTCGTGGAGATCAGTCGATAGCTAAGCGATGCTATATGGTGACTCACAAAGCAAAGCAATCGGCTAAAGCACCAAGTCAGGAGGAGCAACCGACCAAGACGCCAACCCAAACGTTACATCAGACGCTGCCTATCGAAACCTTGGAAGTGCGGGACGACCCCTGGAAGGAACGGGTAAAACCTGGTGAGCTTCTTACCCAGATCCCCTTAAAAGAAAACTGCCCAGAGCTAACCGTGCAGGTCGGCTCCGGCCTGAGCTCCCGCAAAAGAGACCACCTGATCGAGTTCCTTCACTCCAATATAGACGTCTTCGCCTGGTCGCCCGCCGACATGCCGGAATTAGACCCCGAGGTCATGGTTCACCGACTCCAAGTGAAACCGACCTGCAAACCTGTAAGGTAGAAGAAACGGGGCTCCGCCCCAGAGCGACAACAAGCAGCAGCCGAGAAAGTGGACAAACTTCTTGAGGCCAGCTTCATCCGGAAGGTCTCCTATCCAGATTGGCTCGCCAACGTGATCCTCGTGAAGAAAGCTAATGGAAAGTGGCGCATGTGCATGGACTACACCAACTTAAATAAAGCCTACCCAAAGGATAGCTTTTCACTCCCCAGCATCGACCAGCTTGTTGACTCCACCTCGGAACATCAGTTGTTGACCTTCATGGACACCTTCTCTGGATATAACCAAATCCGAATGGCGCCAGAAGACGAGGAGAAAACGGTTTTCATCACCGACAAGGGCATTTATTGCTACAAAGTGATGCCGTTTGGGTTGAAGAATGTCGGGACGACCTATCAGAGGCTGGTCAGCAAGGTCTTTGAAAATTAAATAGGCCGAAACATGGAGGTCTATGTGGATGACATGCTGGTGAAGAGCCGAGCGGTAGAGCACCATCTAGCCGACCTCGACGAGGCATTCTCTACCCTTAGGAAGCACCAGATGAAGCTTAATCCTGCCAAGTGTGCCTTCAGAGTTACCTCGGGCATGTTCCTTGGGTTCGTGGTAACCCAACGGGGAATCGAAGCAAACCCTGAGAAGATCCGAGCGCTACAAGAGATGGTGCCACCGAAGACAATCAAGAAGGTACAATGGTTCACTGGGCGGGTCGCGGCCCTGGAAAGATTTGTTTCCAGATCGGCCGAGCGGTGCCTCCCATTCTTCAAATTCCATAAGCGACCGAAGAACTTTCTATGGCCGGAGGAATGTCAGCAAGCTTTCGAAGAGCTTAGGCGCCTTCTTGCTTCCCCTCCACTACTCACGAAACCCCAGCACCCAGCAGGATGAGCTCCTCTATTTGTACCTGGCCATCTTCCCAGTCGCGGTAAGCTTAGTCTTGATCCAAGAAGAGAACAAGCTCCAAAAATTAGTGTACTATACCAGCCGGATCCTGAGGGATGCTGAGGTCCGATATTCCAAACTGGAGAAAACAATCTTTGCCCTGGTCACCTCGGCTCGAAGGTTCCGACCCAACTTCCAGGCCCACACTGTGGCCATACTGACCGACCAGCCTATGAAGCAAATTCTGCAATGGTCGGATTGCGCCGGGAGGATTGCGAAGTGGGCAGTCGAGCTCGAGGAGTTCAACCTTGAATATCGTCTGAGGCCAATGATCAAAATCCTGGCACTCGCTGACTTTATTGTGGAGTGCACCTTGTCGGACGATCCCGAGCTCGCACGCACACCAGCGAAGGAGACCCCAAGGCAACCGTGGGTTCTACATGTGGACGGCTCCTCGACCTCGGGGGGTAGCGAAGCGGGCCTCATTCTTACCAGCCCAGATGGTGTAGTCGCGGAGCAGGCTCTACGCTTCGAGTTTTCCGCCTCGAACAATGAGGCAGAGTACGAGGCGCTCATTGCTGGGCTCAAACTGGCAAAGGAGCTGAAAGTGGAGGACCTAAAGGTCTTCAGTAACTCCCAACTTGTCGTGAGCCAGATTTTGGGAGACTTTGAAGCAAGAGAGCCATCGATGCAGAGATATCTTCAAAAGGTGCGAGACCTCACGTCCACCTTGGGCTCCTTCAATATCCAGCACATTTCCAGAACAGAGAACCTAAGGGCAGACCAACTGTTGAAGCTGGAGACCTCCCGCATGAGCGAGCTTCCTAAGACAACAGTACTCGAATACCTCCAAATGCCCAGCATAGAGGAGCCCGAGCCAACCCTCTGCATTGAGACCGAGCCGAGCTGGATGGACGAGCTCGTCAGCTATCTCCAGAACGAAACCCTCCCCAATGACGAGCTCGAGGCGCGCCGAATCAGGCGTCAAGCCTTTCGATACATGCTATATGAAGGCAAGCTCTACCGCAGGTCGTTCACCTCTCCCCTCCTCAGATGCCTCCGCCCGTCAGAGGCGGACTATACTATGCGAGAGGTTCATGAAGGGATCTGCGGAAACTATTTGGAAGGCCGAGCATTGGCCTACAAAATCCTGCGCCAAGGATACTACTGGCCCACACTTCAAAAGGACGCATCGAACTTCGTCCGAAGGTGCGATCAGTGTCAGCGGAACGCCAACATTCAGCGCCGACCCTCGGCCCTACTGACTTCAATCAGTGCCCCCTGGCTATTCGCCCAATGGGGGATTGACATCCTGGGACCATTTTTTCTGGCCATCGGGCAGAGAAAATTTCTGTTTGTCTCCATCGACTACTTCACTAAATGGGTCGAAGCCGAACCAGTGGTCCGGATCTCCGAGCAGAAGATGCGGAATTTTATCTGGAAGTCAATAATCTATAGATTTGGACTCCCCCACATTCTTATATCTGACAACGGTCGTCAGTTCGACAATGCCTGTTTCAGAAAATTCTGCTCCGAGCTCGGCATCGACCACCGTTTCACCTCGGTCGCCCATCCACAAACAAATGGAGAAACCGAGGTGACGAACCACACCATTTTTCAAGGGCTCAAGGCTAGGCTCGACCGATCCAAAGGGCAATGGGTCGAAAACCTATACAATGTTCTCTGGGCTTACAGGACCACGTTCCGACTTCCCACCGGCGAAACTCCCTTCAACCTGGCATATGGAACGGAAGCTGTCATCCCCTTGGAAATCGGACTCCTCTCACCAAGGGTAGAGCACTACGACGCAAATTCCAACTCCTCTCAGCTCAGGAACAATTTGGACCTCGTTGAAGAGACAAGGAAGGCCGCCCGAGTCCGCATGGCGAGATACTAACAGAAAACAGCACAATATTACAACTCCAGAGTAAAGGCCAAGTTTTTCAAAGTGGGAGATCTTGTCCTCAGGAGAGTTGAAGCTTCTTAGCCTACCGAGCAGAAAAAGCTTGCCCCAAATTGGGAAGGGTCCTACCGGATCGCACGAGTCCAGCAGCCTGGAGCATACAAGTTGGAGTCTCTCGAAGGGACCCTCATCCCACGAAGCTGGAATTCTGAAAACCTTCGGATGTACTACCAGTAAAACCCCCAGGGGTCCTCGATGATTGGAAACACAAATCTCGTCCCCTTCTTATGATAATTCATTTACAGCTCTCCCTTAATTATTCTATGCTCTTCCTGATATTGGGACGTTTGTGAACTTCAGTGTTGCCCAAGGTGACAAGCCAAGAGGGGGGGGGGGGGGGGGTGAATTGGTTTCTTTTAAATTTTGGTGTTTTAAAAGTTTTCTTAATTAAGTGCGGTGGATGCTTTCTTAAATTATTTGAATGAGTTAAACTAGAACAAAGATGGAAGATAATGCAAGAATAAATGTAAGCACATGCACAACACAAACACAACAATATATAGTGGTTCGGTGCTCTCCTTAGCACCTACGTCCACTCCCCAAGCGACCCCTTGGGAATTCACTATAATCTCGCGGATTACAGTTGGATTGTTTTCCGGGCTCACAATCCAAAAACCTTTGTTGGTTTTACGGGCTCACCAACGAACCTATACACTTTGGTTTTCCGGGTTCACCAAAAATCTTTGTTGGTTTTGCGGGCTCACCAACGAACCTTTACACTTTGGTTTTTCGGGTTCACCAAAAACCTTTGTTGGTTTTGCGGGCTCACCAACGAACCTTTGCACTTTGGTTTTCCGGGTTCACCAAAAACCTTTGTTGGTTTTGCGGGCTTACCAACGAACCTTTACAAAGTGTTTAACAAATGAAAAGAAAAGATTCAAACTCCTAAATGAGCATATGAAACAATATAAACTACAAAGAAGAGTTAGAAAGTATTTATCGCTTTGAAGTGGCTTTGCTCTTCTTTGTCAAGGATGCTTCACTCTTCAAGAGAGGATGGAGCTCTTGATGCCTCTTTGAATCTGCTCAATCCCTTTCTTTGATTCTTGAATGAAGCACTTGGATGAAGCTTGCCTTGCTAGGGTTCTCTCTTGAATGCACTTAATGTATTTTCCCAAAAGCTTGCTTCCTCTAATGAATACTCCCTCTTAAATACTTATCCAACCTCCAAATAGTCCTTTCTGACCGTTGGATTGAAGAAACTAGCCGTTTATAGCCGTTGGGAGTCCAAAAAGCATTTCTGCACAACTAGCCGTTATGTTCAGCCCGTGTTTGGGTCGGCTCAACCTGTCCTTGGGTCGACCCAACTTTGCCTTGGGTCGACTCAAACATTCCTTGGGTCGACCCTCTCAGAAACCACAGAAACCTCAATTTCAGCCTTCCTTCCCATGGGTCGACCCAACCATTCTTTGGGTCGACTCAAAGTCCACTTGGGTCGACTCAACTTCTTCTTGGGTCGACCCTCTCAGTAATTCCAGAGAACCAATTTCTGTCTGTCTTTCTGTCTTGCCTTTGGGTCGACCCTCTCAGGGTTTGGGTCGACTCAAGCTTGGGTCGACTCAACCACTGTTTGGGTCGACCCTCTCAGTAAATCCAGAGAGCATTCTTCAGTTATGTTTTTGAGGTTCTTCAAGGTTGGGTCGACTCATGCTTACCTTGGGTCGACCCAACTCACTGTTCATTTGTGCCATTTTTGCAGGAGTGTGCCAAATGATTTCTTGATGTGCCGGGGTTGACCCAATCAACCTTTGGGTCGACTCAATCCACACTTTGCTGCATTCTCAAGGTTAGATTCATTCAAATGAACAAGGTCATGTATCTATTTTCAATTAACCAAATATACTGAGAGTAATGAACTTATAAATGAAGTATCAATTTAACTTATAGCATACTCTAGATAATTGCTTGTTAATCATCAAAATAACACTATCATCCTCAATCTCCCCCTTTTTGATGATTACAAAATAAAGAGTATAAGTCTATTGATACTTGTTTTTAAAATCAGTTTATAAAAGGGATTAAATTGCTGAATTTCAGCTTTTCATATATACTTGTGAAATCTCCCCCTATATCATTCAAAAGTTGCCAATTTGACTTTTTGAATGTCTCCCCTTTCATTTATAATTCATTAACAATGAAACTTCAAAAATTTGAGATAAAATATGAGTTTCAGGTTATGTATCGGGGTGCGAGAGGTGCGTGCCAAATTCTGAATTTGTATGTGCCAAATTCTGAATTGTGATAGAAATTTTTTTTGATTTAAACAGTTTCATTGTTACAAATTGCTCCCCCTTAGATGTATAAGCTTTCTTATATGATTTTCAATTTGTTTGCCCATTTATTTCTCTTTTCTTTACATAACTTCTTTATTCACTTTCTTTACATACTCTAAACACTATCTTTACTTCTCCCCTTATTGTTATACATATCTTTACTTCTCCCAAAATTAATACTCTTTCTTTACTTCTCAAATAAAATACTCTTTCTTTTCTTAAATTGATATACTCTTTCTTTTCTTCTCCCCCTTTTTGTTATCATCAAAAATATATATATGGGAAAAGATGCAATAAAGAACAAACTGCAGACTACATTGATCAAAATAGGAACATTTTCATACATTAATGCCCAAAATAAAGATAAGTACAATGTTCCTCAATCAAGATTTAAAGATGCATGATAACCACCAAATACATATGAGAACTAGATACATATCCTAGTCTCTAAGCAAGATCGTGAGACTCTCTCGGATCGCTTGGCTACGGCTCTCTCGGGTCCCATTTCTCCAAGATCTTGAAGTAATCTACTGTTTGGAGATGATTGGAGAAGATTTGAGAGTGGAAAATAGGGTTTTCGGAAGAGGACAAAGGGTAAACAGTGCCCTAGATAGCTCACGGGTCCCCCTTTTAACAGTGGGGTCCCGACGTTGGGTCGACTCAAGAATTTTCTTGGGTCGACTCAACGTTGGGTCGACCCTATTCTGGGTTGGGTCGACCCAAGTGCAGAATTTTTCTTTTCTCTTCCTTTTTGCTTCTAAAAATTTTTCTTGCTTCCAATCCTTATAAATTCTTTCTGGGACAATGATACATGAGTAAGGAATCTATAGATTACAAGTTTGACTCATGTTTCATAGGTTTTTAGAAATGGGAGGAATGTATCATGAGACTGCTTGCTTCCTTTTATATCTCTTCAATAAAACGGATCACATATGCCTAATTTCCTCCTTAGCGTGCAGAATCTATCTTCACTCAAGGGTTTTGTGAATATGTCGGCTAATTGTTTTTCAGTGCATATATGCTCATATGTTTCCATTTTGCACATGATCCCTAATAAAATGATATCTTATTTCTATGTGTTTGGCTTTAGGAATGAGATATTTAGAATGTAAGCCAGAAGTGATCTCTAAATGTAGATTCCAAAGATAGTTTTGAAATCAAGTGTAGATGGAATCTTTTTCAAGTTATTTCAAGGAGTATCAAGAATAATATTCAAAGAAAGCACGAATGAAAATCCAATATCCTCCTTTTTTTTTTAATATATTAAGTATATAGCAACATGAGAGCAATCTAATTAATTTTTAGAGTATAGTATAAGAGCAGATAAAGATCAAAACTTATATACTCAAAAAATATAAGATTATGTTGAATCCTTAATTCTTAATGACTTCAAAGTTCTTTCATGATATAAAAGTATTGGAGCATAGATACCAAGACATGAATTTATGCAATGTAGGATATATAAAATTCAGGGCTTTGAAAGTTCTTTTAAACCTCTCTTAAAGACTTTCTTTTACTCCTTTAAAGATCATAGCATCAAAATCAATTAAAATGAATTGGCTCATGATTGAAACACTAAAGTGCAAGCCAATAAGAGCTCATTAGTAGATTCCAAAGTAAATTTCCAATACTAAGACAAATGAAATCCTTTTCACTTAGTTTTCAAAACAAGTGATTTACCAATTAAGTACAGATAAAAATCCAACTTTCAAAAGATATTCAATGAAGCACAAAGTTTAATACCACTTTACATTTAGTATTCTTTCTCTTATCTTTAGTTGAATTTCAGATTTTAATGATAAACGTGAATAAAACTGAACCTTTATGATATCAAGAATGTAGAGTGATCTAGAATTATTCAAAATTTATAGCAATCACTTTTTTTAATCTTTTAAGAACAAGTTATGCTTCCTCTTAATCTTTGAGAAAATGTACTGAAATATTAATCAAAAAATGATTCATTTGAAGCTCAAATTCTTTCAAAAGCATTTACATTTTCTTTCTTTTAAGAATCATTTGAGTGAGCTGAAATATTTTTAGACTTGAGATCATTCACTCTTTTAATAATATATATACATATATATTTTGATGAAAGTCTTTAACAATGTAGGAGAGGAAAAAATATATAGATGATCATTGAAGTATATGTATTTATAGAACTCAATTTCTTAATCAAGGTTTTTCAGCAATGTATATATGAAGCACAATAAATCTTTTCAATATCAAAATAAAATCATATATTAAAAATATTTGTTTGCAATCAAGATCATCAAAAGACACATCATTCAGACCAATATTAGTACACTTTGAAGATAAGAAATGATATGTTTCAGATGCGTATCGGGGCAAGCAATCAAGGCATCAGAATTATTCTATTTTTCTTAAGCTGTAATTTTATCTAGAAATTCATATTGAGTTTAAGCTTTTATATAAAATCAGATTCTGAATTTCATAAAGATTCTCAAGGAGGCTTTCAAAGTTGTAATTTGAGATATGTATCTTCTCATTGTAGCTCATCTTAAATCATTACGATTGAAAATACATATTTCAAGAACATTAGAGCACATCCAGAATCTTTGTAATTCATATTGAATTTTGGTACAAATTGGAGGACATGATGTTCTAATGTTAGGCAAGATAAAAGATAAATCAGAATCAATTCATTTTGCCTAATTTGCAAATTCAAATTATGCTTTTCTTTTATTTTTCAAAATATATTTTTCAGAATGATGTTGTTGTTGGTAATACCATGTTTCAATCAAATTTTATAGGCCTGAAGCATTACCAGTTATATTTAGGAAAGATCTTTGTTATTTGAATATTGAAGACACATAATTCAAAATATCATGTCACATGCAAAACATAATATGCATTAAGTCATAACATCATGTATTAAAACATTAAGAGCAAGCATGTTCAAAGATCAAAATTTATTCTTTTCAAATAAACTCTCCCTATTTATATATAATTCTACACTGATTTTATCCTTAAGGTGTGTTTTCAAGTGATCGAAACTTCATTTGGCTTTTCACAAGCTTTTTATATACTTTCATTTATCTTGTCATTCATTTTCTTATTTTTGAATTTCTTCCTTTAACCATTTAGTGAACATTCTAATCTTCATTTCTTTTGGTATTACTTTTCTATGCTCTATACTCTATTTGCTTCCTATCCGGTGGAGTTGGAAGGGGCACGAGGTACTACCACTAGCCTCCCTCTTGTGCCGTCCCTAATATGCCCTACACCGAATAGTTGGGTCAAATAGTGTCGGGTACTACCACTAGCCTCTCCATTGACACCATCCCTATGATGAGCAATATAGAAGGTTTAAAATGTTCACTTCAAACTTTTTCTGTAATTAATTACGGATTTTATCTCTTCCAAAGGAATGTTCATATTAGTCTCACAATTGTGCCGAATGTATTATGCTTGTTTTGCTTTTTCTTAAGATTGAAGTATTTGTCTTTACTTAGATTTTACTTCTCTTGAATAATATCCATTCTCTTTTCTTTATCTCTCTCTCTTTTTGTTATTCTCAAGTAATTTACATGAAAGAGCAGAATAAAGAAATAATCTTATATGCTGCATATGCATGTATATCATGCAAACAGCATTTTCATTATGCCCAATGATTCATAGCTTATCACAAGTTATTTTGAATTAGAGATTTGAGGCATAAACTTGTGTATTTCATGGTTATGCATTATATAGGAAAAAGTAAACTTCAATTTAATCACACCATGAAACAATCATCACTAGCATGAGAATGAAGCATGATATCAAGATGATCAGCAATTAAGGGTTTAATCATGCTACCATATAATTTCAGACTATTGATTTTGCTCAACTAACTCACAAGAGAAGAGTTTAGATTACCAGTGCATTTAGCATTCTTCAAGCCAAATACCTTTTAGATTCTTTACACCCTTGGCTGAAGAAAATCTTCCTCTTTTTTTTGTTTCCAAGAGAATGTTTATTGTATCTTTCATCGAGGTGTCCTTCAAGTTGAAATTTCTTGCTCACAAATCCTGTATCATTAGCAAAATCTTTTTCTTTTCTTGAAGGCAATTCATTAGGTTCTCTAGGATACAAAAACATTCATACAACATATTTCTTAACTAGAGGACTCAACATAAGATATGACAATAATTGAATATTAAGTCACTTCACTCAAGAGATTGTATAAATATAAGCAAGCACAAGTCACTTGAACTAAAGAGATAACTTCATTAAGTAAAATGGTTCAAGGACAAGCATGTGAGGTAATAGAAGGATTCATCAAGGTCAAATCAATTATTTTTTTTATTTTCAGAATTAATTTAGCTTAGATTCTATTTGCTTAAGATAATTATCAATAAGATATACAAGTTGAGTTTTAATCAAATTATCTTAAACAATTATTTCTATCAAAATTCAGATTGTTACATAGAATCAAAGTGATAAACTATATTCTCAATAAAAGATCTAGTTTTAATAAGAATAATATAAATTGATCTTTCTACAACTAGTATCTTTTCATTGAATATTCTATATGCATTGTTCAAAGAGTAATATCCAAAGAAATACTTGTTTTATCAGATTTGGCATATATTTCATTCTTGAGAACATAATATGTATAACTGAAAAACATGAAGGTATGCAACATTTGATTCTCTGTTTTTCATGAGTTCACATGGGGTTTTCTTTAAAAATAGATTTAATAGAAACCTTATAATATGACAAGCTGTGATGATAGTATTAATCAACTGCTATCACAAAGCATTGTCCTTACACAACAAAGGTTCTATTTTTTTTTTATATATATTTTTATAACCCCTATATGCAATAGTGTTCTTGGTGCAAGCACAATTGTATTCAATACCATTTTATCAACAAATTGGTTTTCAAGGCTGTGTCATGAATTTTCACAGTTTGCAAACCTTTTTCATTTGAAACCTTTTGTAAGTTTGTGCCAAAGCAGAAAATATTTCAATTTAAGTGCCAAGAATAAAACCAACATTAGCTTTGAGAAATCATCCATAATTACAAAATTAGAGAGCTTATCTCCTAGGTTCACAATCTTAGAGATCCAAATAAGTTCTTATGAAGAGTTTTCAAAGGCTAAAAGGTGAAAACAATATTTTCAGATTTAGGAATGATTCTAGTTTGTTTTTCTAGATGACATACACAGCAAACTTTGACCTTGCAAGGAATAATCTAAGTGAACCAATGACAAGGTCTTTTGAGATCAAGTCCATACTAGTATGAGTTGATTTTATATGCCAAAACTAGACTCTTTAATCTTGGTATTCTTAATGCATATATTTTAAAAAAAAAATTATACCAAGTAGACATTCTTATGTTTGTGATCAATAGAAGATAATGTCATGGATAAGATCTCTCAATCAAGCATATAGAGAATTTAAAGAGTTATTCTAAGAGTATTGATTAAGCAAGTTATCCATCAATAACTGAAGCATAATATAGAAAGATGGAGTGATTTGGATATATTTTCTTTTCATGCCAAAAGTATCACTTATATCACAGAAATGATTAATACCTGCAATTTATGTTTTAATTGGATACTAAGGCAAAGAGAATGATGATATGCAAGGATTACTAATTTCATTATTCTTTTCATTTCAATTACTTTTCTTAAGTATATTTTAAGTTTCATTCTTTAATATATGTCTAGAGCACCCAATGTCTAAATTAACATCTTTTGGTTGGAGCCTTGAGTGCTAGATACACTTACAGAAAATATTCAGATTTTCAACTTAGGAACCCAAGCTCTTTTGGGTCCTTGTAGGTTAGCTATTATTGTTCCTTTTGGAACCCATATTTTCTTAATAGCCATTTTGTCCATAGACTTGCAAATTTTAGGATTACAAGGAGTGAATTTCTGCATCATCTTGTTAAATTTAACAAACATAGATTTAACATGAGTAGTAGATAAACTTACAATTTTCTGTTTTTGCCTATTAGGTTCATCAGATAAATTGGAATCTGTTTTAGGACAGATAGTAGAGGATTTAACACACATGTCATTAAGGAATTTTTGTGTGTACCAAGATTGATATCCTAATCCATCCTTTTCAAATTCAGCTCTTTGATTATTTATCATTAAGTTCAGCTTTTCAGAGCTAATAATAAATTTTTCAACTATAGGCTTAAATTTGTTAACTTCTTTAGTTAACCTTTCATTGTCTTCTGAAAGCAATTTATTATTTTTCTTAAGTTTATCATAGCTTTCAGTGAGAAGTTGGTTTTTCTGATTTAGTTCTTTATTTTTCTCAATTAAGATTTTAGTTTCATTAGTATGTTTCTTAATTAGTGTTTCATAATGATTAGACAGTTTCATTTTTTCATTTACTAGGATTTTCTTTTCATTCTTCAGGTTCTTATTTTTACAAATGAGTTTCTTATGTTCTTTCATTAGATCAAGAAATGCATCATGTAACTCATTAAGTGTAAAATCATCTTCAGTTTTATCATATACTTCATATTCAGAAGAGGAGACACTTTGTGTTTCAACACATACCTCGTTCTTGTGTGCCACAAGGCATAGGTTTTCAATATCTGCTTGCCTCTCATCTTCTTCAAAGCTAATTTTTGATTTGCTAAAAATGTTAGTGCTTTCATATTTAACCTCAAGCATATTCCATATGTCTTTAGCAGTTATGCAAGAAGATATGTAATTAAATTCACTATCATCTAATGTACAAAATAGAATATTCATGGCTTTTGCATTTTGCTGAGCCCTTTCTTTATCATGATTAGTGTTTGTGTGTAGCCCATTGACTATGATACTCCATAAATCGTAGTCATGTGCTTGAATGAAAATGTGCATGCGTGCTTTCCAATATGTGTAGTTTATATCATCAAATAGTGGAGGTCTATCAATTAATTGTCCCTCACTCATAGAACATCCCACTTGGGTTGTCATGATCTTTAACTCTTGATTGTGAGATCAATGAGTACTATTAGAGCACCTTGCTCTGATACCACTTGTTGCCCAAGGTGACAAGCCAAGAGGGGGGGGGGGGGGGGTGAATTGGTTTCTTTTAAATTTTGGTGTTTTAAAAGTTTTCTTAATTAAGTGCGGTGGATGCTTTCTTAAATTATTTGAATGAGTTAAACTAGAACAAAGATGGAAGATAATGCAAGAATAAATGTAAGCACATGCACAACACAAACACAACAATATATAGTGGTTCGGTGCTTTCCTTAGCACCTACGTCCACTCCCCAAGCGACCCCTTGGGAATTCACTATAATCTCGCGGATTACAGTTGGATTGTTTTCCGGGCTCACAATCCAAAAACCTTTGTTGGTTTTACGGGCTCACCAACGAACCTATACACTTTGGTTTTCCGGGTTCACCAAAAACCTTTGTTGGTTTTGCGGGCTCACCAACGAACCTTTACACTTTGGTTTTCCGGATTTACCAAAAACCTTTGTTGGTTTTGCGGGCTCACCAACGAACCTTTGCACTTTGGTTTTCCGGGTTCACCAAAAACCTTTGTTGGTTTTGCGGGCTTACCAACGAACCTTTACAAAGTGTTTAACAAATGAAAAGAAAAGATTCAAACTCCTAAATGAGCATATGAAACAATATAAACTACAAAGAAGAGTTAGAAAGTATTTATCGCTTTGAAGTGGCTTTGCTCTTCTTTGTCAAGGATGCTTCACTCTTCAAGGGAGGATGGAGCTCTTGATGCCTCTTTGAATCTGCTCAATCCCTTTCTTTGATTCTTGAATAAAGCACTTGGATGAAGCTTGCCTTGCTAGGGTTCTCTCTTGAATGCACTTAATGTATTTTCCCAAAAGCTTGCTTCCTCTAATGAATACTCCCTCTTAAATACTTATCCAACCTCCAAATAGTCCTTTCTGACCGTTGGATTGAAGAAACTAGCCGTTTATAGCCGTTGGGAGTCTAAAAAGCATTTCTGCACAACTAGCCGTTATGTTCAGCCCGTGTTTGGGTCGGCTCAACCTGTCCTTGGGTCGACCCAACTTTGCCTTGGGTCGACTCAAACATTCCTTGGGTCGACCCTCTCAGAAACCACAGAAACCTCAATTTCAGCCTTCCTTCCCATGGGTCGACCCAACCATTCTTTGGGTCGACTCAAAGTCCACTTGGGTCGACTCAACTTCTTCTTGGGTCGACCCTCTCAGTAATTCCAGAGAACCAATTTCTGTCTATCTTTCTGTCTTGCCTTTGGGTCGACCCTCTCAGGGTTTGGGTCGACTCAAGCTTGGGTCGACTCAACCACTGTTTGGGTCGACCCTCTCAGTAAATCCAGAGAGCATTCTTCAGTTATGTTTTTGAGGTTCTTCAAGGTTGGGTCGACTCATGCTTACCTTGGGTCGACCCAACTCACTGTTCATTTGTGCCATTTTTGCAGGAGTGTGCCAAATGATTTCTTGATGTGCCGGGGTTGACCCAATCAACCTTTGGGTCGACTCAATCCACACTTTGCTGCATTCTCAAGGTTAGATTCATTCAAATGAACAAGGTCATGTATCTATTTTCAATTAACCAAATATACTGAGAGTAATGAACTTATAAATGAAGTATCAATTTAACTTATAGCATACTCTAGATAATTGCTTGTTAATCATCAAAATAACACTATCATCCTCATTCAGAGAACCCGACCAAGCTCGGATGCCCGACCAAGTTTGGATGCCCCAGCCAAGCTTGGAACACCTCGCTACGTTGACATCGAGCTCGGTCTCGATCTCCATCAAAGACCCTGACCAAGATCGGGATGCCCCACTGAGTCGACAGTGAGCCCAAGCTCCCTCGACCTCGGGAAGCATCGCAGGGTCGACAGCGAGCCCAAGCTTCCTCGACCTCGTGCTCGGTCCCTCGACTAAGGTCGGGATACCCCGCTGAGTCGACAGTGAGCCCAAGCTCCCTCAACCTCGAAAAGCGTCGCGGGGTCGACAGCGAGCCCAAGCTTCCTCGATCTCGGAAAGCGTCGCGGGGTCGACAGCGAGCCCAAGCTCCCTCGACCTCGTGCTCGGTCCCTCGACTAAGGTCGGATGCCCCGCTGAGTCGACAGTGAGCCTAAGCTCCCTCGACCTCGGGAAGCGTCGCGGGGTTGACAGTGAGCCCAAGCTCCCTCGATCTCGTGCTCGATCCTCCGACTAAGGTCGGGATGCCCCGCTGAGTCGACAGGGATCCTAAGCTCCCTCGACCTCGGAAAGCATCGCGGGGTCGACAGCGAGCTCAAGCTCCCTCGACTTCGTGCTCGATCCCCCAACTAAGGTCGGGATGCCCCGCTGAGTCGACAGCGAGCCCAAGCTCCCTCGACCTCGGGACGACATTCGACGACATCCCCATGATACTTCGACGATATTCGGCGCCGCTCAACGCCCCTCACAATAATATGCCCCGAACTGAACAAGGGCACCCTGCCGGATCGACTACAGGCCAAAGAACGCCACTGAAGGTCGACCTCGGAGCGGAGTCGCTTACCTCAACTTAAGATGCCCGGCTCCGATGGTGCGAGAGATATATCCTATCTGGTAGCTGCGTCATTATGCTTATTTGCTTATATCACAGAATGGTCAACAAAGCCCCAACCAAGCTCAGGACCCCCCGACTAAGGTCGGGATGCTCTTCTGAATCGACCATGAGTCGAGGTTCCCTCGACCTCGCACATAATCTTCCGACCAAGCACAAAAAGCTCTTTACCACCAATCTCCAGCTCGATCTTCACTCACTCCAGACCCCTCTGGGCGAGGGCCCGACCAAGTCCAAACGTCGACTCAAGCTGAGAAGGCCCATAACGACGACCTCGAGCTCTACCCAAATAATGCTCTGGCCGAGCTCGGAAGTACCAAGCCAGTCACCATGAGCTCAAATTCTGCCTGACGACACTCCGACCAAGTTCGAGATCAAAGAGCATGAAAGCTCCAACGATAGCCCGGCCTCGGCCTATGTTATCTTCGGAGCCCGAGCTCAAAGCTTCGACAAGCTTGTTCTGTAAGCCAAGCCTAAGGACTTGGCAAAATTTTTCCAGAGGATAAACCTAAAGGCCTAGTGGGACTTCTTCGGAGCCCGAACTCAAAGCTTCGACAAGCTTATTCTGGAAGCCGAGCCCGAGGACTTGGCAAAATTTTTCCGGAGGATAAACCTAAAGGCCTAGCGAGGCTTCTTCGAAGTCCAAGCACAAGGACTTAGCAAGTCCTCCTAAAGCCTAGGCCTAAGCCTTGACAAATTGAACCGAATTCCCCAGAAATGGAGCTTGAAGGCTCAGCCGAGCTTGAAGACTCGAAGAAATTCACCAAACAGAAACTCAATTCAGCACAAGTGGAAACACACAATAGAAAAAGAAAGTTTCTCATTGATAAAAGCCCGAAGGCCAAAGTACAAAATTAAGGTTCGATCGTACAATAATTTCGAAGGCTGACCTCACTTACAAAAAAGAGAACAAAGAAAAAGAAAGAAAAGAGGAGGCTAAGTCCTAAGGGGCAGCAGCCGCTTCAGCACCGACCTCGGGGTCGTCTACGATGATCATTTGGGGGTCGTCGACAAAAACTAGCTCGGGACCTTCTGCGGCGACCTCGGACGGGGCTTCACCAGCGGCCTCGGGAGTACCCCCGGCAGCTTCCCTGGAGGGAACCTCCCGTGCCACCTGCTCGGCCGCATCGGATTCGGCCGCAGCAACCTCCTCCTCAGCCTCGAGAATCGCGAGAACATCTAGCTCGCTCTCCGCACCGACCCCCATTCTTGGCCGAATACCTTTAACGTCAAGCTGGGGGCAGAACCGATGCATCTGCCTCCGAAAGTTTTCGAAGCCGTAGAGAAATCCGTCTATGGCCTCCTCCTCCAACAGATCGTGAAACTTTTCCGACTCCTTGAAGAGTGCCACCGCGTCCCGGGCCTGCCCCAGCGCCTTTCTTTCCCAAGCTTCGAGCTGCTCGGCCTTTAGACGGAGAACGCCCACCTCATACTTGTGGCTGGCGGCCTCAGAGCGGGCCTCGGCCAGACGCGCCTTGGAAGCGCGCAACTTCGACCTCGCCAAAGCATGCGAGGCCTTCTCCTCCTTGAGCTAGTCGATCGCTGATTGCCGCTCGGCTTTGGCAGGCCCCATCCGCGCGATGGCCTCCCGCCGCGCGGCCTCGAAGTCGGCGAGTTTCTTCTCGGCCCCCTCCAGCTGCCTTCGGCTCCTCCGAGCCTCATTCTCGCACTCCGACGCGATCAGCACCAACATGTCGAGCTGATGAAGGTGCTGCACAAAAAGAGAGGAGGAGAAAGAAAGAAAACGAAAGTCAGTAAAGATCGAGGAGATGTCAACGATCAAAGACAAAAAAGCAAAAATGAAGAGACGACTTACTCGGACGGCAGTGCAGTAAGTCTCATCGACGAGACTCCCGGGATCGACGGCCTCGAACTCGGCCCGATCAGTCGGGAGCAATGTGCGGCGAAATACCTTGCACACGACATTGCTATCACGGAGGGCCGAGTCGCCCTCACGGATCGGAGACTCCGGATCGTCGGACCCCCTCTCGGAGTGATCTCCGACCCCGGATGAGCTCAGGAAGCTGGTCCCCATCGGGCTTGGCCCGCCCGGGCTCGCAACGACTGGGCAAGATGCGCTCGGGACCCTAGGGCCCCTGCTCGGCTCAGGGCCCGAGCGCAGCAGGCGGACGACCTGCCGACTTGGCCGTTGGGAAAGGGGAGTGGGGTAGGCCGGGGGCGCCGAGTCCATCGCCCTCCTAGACCCCGAGCTCGCGTGCTCAGCAGCTGGAGTCTCTTCCCAGACGGATTCGGAAGTTCCGGCCCCATAGCCCCTCGTCTCGGGAGGAGCAGAAGTCGAGGCCGACTTGGCCTTCTTCCTGGGCTCGGGATGAGCCCCGCCAGCCTCGGCCACTCGCCTTTTCAGTCGGGCGAAGAGTGCAGTGTTGCTGGTCAGCATGTCGGGAACATCTAAAAAGAAGAAAAAATTTCCAAGTGTCAGATCAGCAGCAAAAGAGAAGGAAAGAAACAAATAAGAAAGAAAGACAGCAAAATGAAGAAGGAGCAGTGCGACTGCTCTTACTCTCGGAGCACGCCGAGCTCAGGTCGACGTTCACTAGGGCCTCCTTGCTCAGGAGGTCGATTAGAAGGATATCCCCCCGAGGCCATGCAGAGCGTCGAGAGCCCTCTGCTCGTCCACCGAAAGCTGGGGGAGCTTATTGAGGGCCTTCAGCCGGGGATGCCCCCAACTCGGGTCAAATCCCCACGTGAGCTCGGGGGAAAGAAAGAAAAATTTTTTCTTTCACTCATGGATGGAGGAAGGGGCACCTCGGAAGAGCGGCCTGCCGCCCCGAAAGGCGAGGTAGAGCCACTCTCCATCCGCCGGGTTAGACTTCAACATGAAGCACCAGCGGAAGACGTTCACCGAGGTCAGTATCCCATGCACAAGGCAAAATGATAGGAACTCGATGATGGTCCTCCACGAGTTCGGAACGAGTTGTGCTGGGACGAGCTGGTACGCCACCAGCAACTCGTTCACGAACTCGTGAAGAGGAAATTGCAGGCCGGCCCAGAGTGTCTCAATGTACACCCCGATTCGACCTGGAGGAGGTCTCGTCACCCGGTTCTCCGACCCTGCAGGCTCGAGACAAAACTCGGGCCGAAAGAAAAATCAGGAACAAACCATCTCCAGTTCCTCCTCAGTCAGGCTAGACCCGACCTCACCTGGACCACGACCCATTCCAAAAAAAAAAAAGAGGACGAAGAAGAAAGCAAGGAATGAAGGAGGAAAAAAGAAAAAGAAGAAGAAAAATCCTCCAAGCCAATGTGGGAAAACGACCTACTGTGGAGTCGCCGGAAATCGTCTTAGGGCATCGCTGGGAAAACTCGGTCGCGACTGGGAAAGGAAGAAGAAAGACAGAGGAAAAAGAGGGGAGCAGCAACTATGACGGCCAAATGAGAACTTTTAGGGCCAGGTCTGGGGTTTATATAGAGCCTCCTGACGGCCCCGATCGGCAGATCTGGACCCTGCCCTCCGCCTAGATCCCGCCACGTGTCGGCCCCAAAAACCAAAGCGGCACACTAGTCTGGATCAACGCTTTGAATATAGAATCAAGGTGGCGTCCTCTTGGATCCCGGAGCCCCATCATGAGCCCACGACGCGAAGCAACCTCGAAAGGCGAAAGGGTGTTGCCCCGTCTTCTCTCATTAAAGATGCCCCTAAGCGCGCGAAACAACGGAATAATCCAAAGCTACCTGGCCCCCGCTAGTACAATAAATGCAACTACTTCCTTCGTCCGAGAACGTAAGCGGCTCGAACTCGGAAGTCGGGAGATAGTGTTGGGGAAAAAACGGATCGCCCCAAAACGCATGGACCATCACCGGCACGTGACTGAGGCGCCCGACCTGGAGGCTCCCGACCTGAAGGCGCCCGACAGGCGCCCGCCCCCAAGGCATCCGATCTTGACATCCCCAACTTCAAACGCCGATCCAACCTCAGAAGGTCAACCTGGCCGTTCACACGCTGTGGCCACACCCTGCGACAATCTTTCTACGCCATGCTCCACCCGCCTGCCATGCTATAACGTACCAGGGACCATGCCATGAGCGACTGTTAGCAATTAATGCACATGGCCTCTGCAGATCTCCGGCTTACTCAACAATTAATGCACACGACCTCCGCAGGCCTCCGGCCTACCCAAAAACTCAAGCCATCCACGGCAACTCATTAATGCCCATGAACATGCGGAATCATGACGGTAACTCGCCCAGTCACATCTCAGGTAACTCCATATCCTCCTATAAAAGGGGAACTTCTCCCCCTTAAAAAGGGTCTCTTCCCCACTGATTTTCAGGATCAATATACTAGCCATTCTCCTCCTAAGCTTCCTCCTGACTTAAGCATTGGAGGGCCGGCGCCGGAAACTCCGGCCATCGGCTTTTTGCAGGTCCCCCGGAGGACACGGCGCACCGATGTATCACGCCATCTGCCGGAGCTCCTCCTTCTCAGCCGAGCGGTCGCCCCCGGATCCACTTTCCAGCAATAGTACCCAATTAGACACCCCACATCAAAATGAAGACCTAATATAATCTGGTCACAGCCAAGTCCAATTGGCATCAAATATTAACCAACATGTGTAGTATCCTCTGGCTGTTCAACAAGAACAAACTCGCCATGCAAACATAAAAATGTCTCTTATTCTTTTTTAGGTAGTTCATCGACCCTTTTATGCAAAAAACAATGATCATGGGCAAGACATGTATATATGATTTACGAACAAACATTGCAATGTCAAATTTAATATCAGGAGATTCATGACATGTTGTTGATATGAGAAATCTCTCAATACCAGCTATAAGTGGTATGCAGGATTAATAAAACATTTCAAACTAAATATCATTATACATGTTACCTGTTACGGGATTTTCACCTCGGCAACAGCCCGCACACCGGCCGAGCAGGGAAAGCGGCTGCGTCCCTCCCGAGGTATTGTCCGCTCTGGGCCCCGCGGGCGCGGAGCTCGCACGGGGTGCGCACCCACCTGCAGGCGCGGAGCTCGTACAGGGGGCTTGGGCGTCCCTCACGGTTTTGTCCCACAAAAGGGCTCTCGTGAGGAAAGGTTTTAGGCCTCCTCATTATAAGGCACAGACCTTTCCGCTGATTAGCCGATGTGGGACTAAAGTTCGGAACCCCATCCCACAACACAGCCCCCCCAGCGGGAAGGTCTGTGCGTGGCCGGGGCCCTCCTTCTAGCGCCATCTGATGCGGAGTTTTCACCCCGGCACCAGCCCGCACACCGGCCGAGCAGGGAAAGTGACTGCGTCCCTCCCGAGGTATTGTCCGCTCTGGGCAGGCCCCGTGGGCGCGGAGCTCGCACGGGGTGTGCACCCACCTGCAGGCGCGGAGCTCGTACAGAGGGCTTGGGCGACCCTCACGGTTTTATCCTATAAAAGGCGCCTCGTGAGGAAAGGTTTTAGGCCTCCTCATTATAAGGCACAGATCTTTCCGCTGATTAGTCGATGTGGGACTAAAGTTCGGAACCCCATCCCACAACATTACCCATCATACATATGAGAGCACATTGTTGTTAAACGTCAAGTCCACGTGGTGTCGAATGGTTTAATAACATCAACTAAGTTGTACTGTTCTAATAAAACAGGTTTTTTTGGCTTGCAACCTAAGGCATTGTTTCCTTCATATATTTCTGCACTCCCCAGTTCAGTGAAATGACGTGCCATGCGAAGCATAGGACAGAAAGGTGATAAATCACTCTCCTGATGGCATATGTAGCGTATGGGCATCTTTCACTGTTCATGCAAGCTAACACTAAATGAGAGCACCGATTGAACTAGAAAATTGGTAATGAGGGGAATGTAAAACTTCATTCTTGCATTCTCAAATCTCAATATATAGTGTGGCCTAGAATAAACGCCCAGCGTTTTTCAGCCCACTCCGTGACCCACCAGATAAACATAGATTTTCTCTTAGATAAGACCAAGAATCTTGCTCACCACTGATCGTTCGATTTGTCCGAAACATAAGTGGACTTCTGTCGTTTTATAGTTCAGAAATCCATCCCTGTCCGGTGGAGACTTTGTTGGCAGCGACCCGCACCGGAACCCACTCACACCGGTACAACCACCAACGTCGGACAAGCAAAGAGAGAAGCAAACGGATAAGCACTCTCTCGCTCCCTCGACACCGGACTCAAGGATTACCGCTTCGCTTCCGCTACGAAGGGCAAAAGATTACCCCGTGGTATCAATAGGGTAAAACACTTGAGCACCGCAGCGGATTATCAAACCAAAAGAAGAAGAAATAGGAAGAAAATAGCAAAGCAAACACAAAGATGTAACGAGGTTCGGCTACAAGTAGCCTACGTCCTCCACCGCTCCAAATCTCAATTAGGATGAACAGATTACAGAGATAGCACACACCCGAATGATCACACGCGATCGCTCTACAAGAGATTCACACAGAATTCCCCTTGCACAAGAAGTAGGATCCCAATTCTCTTCTTCTCTAGAACCCTAGCCGCACAAAATAAGAGTCTCTCTCAAAATATCCTTGAATATCTCTCCTCCTAGGGCTCTCATGAGTCCTATATATAGTCTCAAGACCTTCAGATGATCATAGCCGTCGAAACGCCACCAAAAACACCAAAAGAAAATCGTCCGTACGATTTTTCGCGAGCCCGAGTCGACTCGGCTGTGGTTCGAGTCGACTCTGGCACGTCTGGACAAAACTGGCACGATCTAGAGTCGACTCGACTGTAGCTCGAGTCGACTCGACGATGCTTCGAGTCGACTCGACTGTATCTCGAGTCGACTCTGACAGTCGAGACAGAAACATGGTTTTCTCGGTCTTCTGGCCTTTCTCCTCCCGGGTCGACTCGACTGTTCCCGAGTCGACTCGACTGTAGCTCGAGTCGACTCCGACAGTCCGCCAGACAGAATTATGCAGAATTGATTCTCTTTCAATTCTCTTCATCACCAATGGTCTCCACATACCCCAACAATCTCCCACTTGGAGACCTTGGGTATATCCTCTTGTTACTTGGCTCTCCTCTGTGCTCCCACTGAAACTGAATCATCCTAGTGAGATAGGTACGATGCCTCCTCAACGTCTTCAAGCATGAAGACCAGCAGAAGCTGAACAACTCCTCAGCTTCTCCACCGTGACGACCTTCGTCAACATATCTGCAGGATTCTGACTTGTATGAATCTTCTCCAACTTGACGAGTCCCTGCTCGAGCAATGACCTCACAAAGTGGTACCGTATGTCAATATGCTTCGTCCTTGAATGGAAAGCTGAATTCTTTGCCAGATGAATTGCACTTTGACTATCTGAATATAACATGCAATCCTTCTGCTCCTTCCCAAGCTCCTTCATCAAGCCCTGAAGCCATATTAGTTCCTTGCACGCCTCTGTGGCTGCCACATACTCCGCCTCCGTAGTCGACAGTGCAACAACTGGTTGCAACCTGAAAATCCAACTGACGGCTCCACTGCCCAGGGTGAACAAGTACCCTGTCGTGCTCCTCCTGCCGTCCAAGTCCCCTGCCATGTCTGAGTCCACAAAGCCCTGTAACCGGATCTCAGAACCTCCATAGCACATTGATATGTGCTCCGTGCCTCTCAGATACCTCAGTATTCATTTGACCGCACGCTAATGCTCCAAGCCTGGGCAGCTCATAAAGCGACTCATAACTCCCACTGCTTGAGCAATGTCAGGTCTCGTACAGACCATAGCGTACATCAAGCTCCCCACCGCCGATGCATACGGAATTTTTGACATATTGAGCTCCTCCACCCGCGTCTTCGGACTTTGTCCTTTTGAAAGCTTTAAGTGGGCACCTAGTGGTGTGCCAACAGGTTTGGCACCCTCCATGCAGAATCTCTTGAGTACTCGGCTGATGTACTCCGCCTGAGATAGTCTAAGGATATGTTTAGACCTATCTCTGCTGATCCGCATCCCAAGGATCTGTTTCGCTGCTCCTAGATCCTTCATTGCAAATTTTCTTGACAGCTTCAGCTTCAATTTTGCAATCTCATGCATGCTAGCTCCTGCAACTAACATGTCATCAACATATAATAGCAAGATAATATAAGATGTACCGAAGTCCCGGAAGTAGCAACAGTGATCCTCCTGACATCTCCTGTATCCTATCTCAAGCATGTAACTATCGAACTTGAGATACCATTGCCTGGGCGCCTGTTTCAAACCATAGAGGCTTTTCTTCAATTTGCAAACCAAGTCACCCGTGCCAGCTGCAATGTATCCCTCCGGCTGCTGCATATATATCTCCTCATCGAGATCTCCGTGAAGAAAAGCTGTCTTCATATCAAGCTGCTCTAAGTGAAGATTCTCTACTGCCACCATGCTCAGCACTGCCCGAATAGAACTCATCTTGACTACAGGAGAAAAGATCTCCGTGAAGTCGATACCTGCTCTCTGCTGAAATCCTTTTACAACCAGCCTGGCCTTGTACCGTTTCTTCCCATTCTGCTCTTCCTTCAGCCTGTAAACCCATTTGTTTGACAGTGCTTTCTTCCCCTTGGGCAGATCCACCAAATCCCACGTTTGATTCTGCTCCAATGACTCCATCTCATCATCCATGGCCAACTCCCACTCCTTGCTGGTATCAACCTCCAATGCCTCCGTGAAGCATTCAGGTTCGCCATTATCTGTGAGCAGCAAATAACTAAGAGTCCCATCATACCTTTGAGGAGGCTTCCCATGAGTACTACGAGTGGACCTTCTTAGTTGTGGAAAGGGTGCCAATACTTCAGGTTCTTGCTCTGACTGAGTCTTCTGACCAGAATTTGTAGACTCCTCTTCAGGATCCACAAAACACGGCTCAACAGGTTTCGTTTCTGATTCAGTGCTCTGCTGCATTTTCTCATTAAATACCACATCATTACTACGAATGATCTTCCTGTGTTCGGGATCCCAAAACCGATACCCAAACTGTTGACCTCCGTATCCAACGAAAATGCACTTCTTTGATTTGGCGTCTAGTTTGCTTCTTTGACTGGAATCAACATGGATATAACTGGTACAACCGAATACTCGTAAGTGCGCCAAATCAATCTTCTTCGCTGTCCATGCTTCCTCAGGAATCCCAAATTCAAGTTTCTTTGATGGCCCTCTGTTGATCAAGTAGGCAGCAGTGTTAACTGCTTCCGCCCAAAACTGCTGTGGCAATCCAACATGTATCCTCATACTCCTGGCACGCTCATTAATTGTTCTGTTCATCCTTTCAGCAACTCCATTTTGTTGTGGTGTCCCTGGAATTGTCCTCTGCCTGACGATCCCAGCCTCTGCACAGTAGTCCTCAAACTCCCTGCTACAATACTCACCACCGTTGCCTGATCTCAGGCATTTTAACCTCCTTCCTGTCTCGAGTTCTACCATTGCCTGCCATCTCCTGAAGACCCCAAATACCTCTGACTTGTGCTTCAAGAAGAACACCCAAAGCTTCCTGGTAGCATCATCAATAAAAGTAACATAGTACTGAGATCCACCAATGGAAGAAACCGGTGCAGGCCCCCACACGTCCGTGTGCACGAGATCTAGCTTTTCTTGCTTCCGAGGTTTACTTTCTTTGTTGAATGAAACACGCTTCTGCTTTCCGAGAATACAATCCTCACAGAAGTCCATCTCAACACTCCTGAGATCCTGCAGCTTTCCCAACTGGTGCATCACCTCCAGTCCCTGATAACTCATGTGCCCAAGTCTGCAATGCCATAACTTGGCGTCCACATCTGCTGCAGCAACTCCAATAGAGTTCTCCGTGCCGTTGGCGATATAAAGTGTCCCAACCTTCTTGCCACTAGCCACCATCAACGAACTCCTGGATATCTTCCACTGATCAGCTGTGAAAATAGTCTTGTACCCCTGGCTCGCAACTGTCCAACAGAAATCAGATTCCTCTGCAGTTGAGGCACGTGCCGTACGTCCTCAAGCTCAAGTGAAGATCCAGAAATCAACTTCACTTCCGCGCTTCCCCTTCCTTGTATGGTGCAAGGCTCTCCATCCCCTAAGTAGACTTTGCCGAAGTCTCCCTTCTCATATCCTCCAAGAAGCTTCCGTTGGGATGTAGCATGGAAAGACGCGCCCGAGTCTATCACCCAAGACTCGTCATCGGTAGATAAAGATAGAACGAGGGCATCCATGTCACCGTTTTCAGCAAGATTTGCCAGATCCTTGCTGACTCCTTCGGTGTGGTCGCCTTGCTTCCCTTTAGGAGATTTGCAGTCCCTCCTAAAGTGCCCCCCGCAGTTCCAGCACTTCGCTCCCTTGTTCTGAGGTGCTCGAGACCTGCTGGATCTCGACTTCGAGTCGCTTCGAAATCGACCGTCCTTCTTTTGTCTTCCCCGGTTAGAGATGTTTAGTGCACTTCCAGACGACTCCGTAGCTCCAGAAGATTTTCTTCTTGCTTCTTCACTCAGAAGCACTCCCACAACGTCATCAAAGATCAACTTCCCCGTCGCCGAAGAGTTGCTCACCGCCATCACCAGGCCCTCCCAGCTATCAGGCAATCCGGAGAGGATTAGCAATGCCCGAATCTCATCGTCAAAACTAATCTCCACTGACTCCAACTGGGCCGTGAGTCCATTGAACTCGTTGAGGTATTCTGCTACGCTGCCGCCATTTTTCATACGAAGATTAAACAACCTCTTCATGAGAAATACCTTGTTTGATGCTGAGGGTTTCTCGTACATCCGCGACAATGTTGCCATCAACTCCATCGTCGTCTTCTCATTTTTGATGTTGAATGCCACTTGGGATGCAAGTGACAATCTTATGGTGCCGAGCGTCTTCCGATCGAGGACCTCCCAGTCTTCATCGGACATCTTCTCTGGTTTCTTCGCTCTACCTCCAAGAGGTAAATAGAGATCCTTCTGGTAAAGATAATCCTCTATTTGCATCTTCCAAATCCGAAGTTCGTGCCATTGAACTTCTCAATTCGCAACTTCCCTTCATCCGCCATTGCAGAATACCAATAGCTCTGATACCACTTGTTGGCGACGCCCCGCACCGGAACCCACTCACACCGGTACAACCACCAACGTCGGACAAGCAAAGAGAGAAGCAAACGGATAAGCACTCTCTCGCTCCCTCGACACCGGACTCAAGGATTACCGCTTCGCTTCCGCTACGAAGGGCAAAAGATTACCCCGTGGTATCAATAGAGTAAAACACTTGAGCACCGCAGCGGATTATCAAACCAAAAGAAGAAGAAATAGGAAGAAAATAGCAAAGTAAACACAAAGATGTAACGAGGTTCGGCTACAAGTAGCCTACGTCCTCCACCGCTCCAAATCTCAATTAGGATGAACAGATTACAGAGATAGCACACACCCGAATGATCACACGCGATCGCTCTACAAGAGATTCACACAGAATTCCCCTTGCACAAGAAGTAGGATCCCAATCCTCTTCTTCTCTAGAACCCTAGCCGCACAAAACAAGAGTCTCTCTCAAAATATCCTTGAATATCTCTCCTCCTAGGGCTCTCATGAGTCCTATATATAGTCTCAAGACCTTCAGATGATCATAGCCGTCGAAACGCCACCAAAAACACCAAAAGAAAATCGTCTGTACGATTTTTCGCGAGCCCGAGTCGACTCGGCTGTGGTTCGAGTCGACTCTGGCACATCTGGACAAAACTGGCACGATCTAGAGTCGACTCGACTGTAGCTCGAGTCGACTCGACGATGCTTCGAGTCGACTCGACTGTATCTCGAGTCGACTCTGACAGTCGAGACAGAAACATGGTTTTCTCGGTCTTCTGGCCTTTCTCCTCCCGGGTCGACTCGACTGTTCCCGAGTCGACTCGACTGTTCCCGAGTCGACTCGACTGTAGCTTGAGTCGACTCCGACAGTCCGCCAGACAGAATTATGCAGAATTGATTCTCCTTCAATTCTCTTCATCACCAATGGTCTCCACATACCCCAACAGACTTCGTGTCCTCGACGCGAGGCTCCTGATCTCGCAAAGTATTCTAAAACTTCTCGATGCTAGCTGGCCTACACTGAGACCCTCGTCCGTTGGGGAGACTGGCTTAGGTTGACGTAGTCCGAACGTGGACCCTGGAAACCGAGCAATTTCCCCCGCTGATCACGCCAGGTGACCAGGGCGACATCGTTGACTCCAAGTCAACAAAATGCTTTATAGGATAGTTTTGAAAGGGAATCTACCCAAACCAATGGCAATGGCCATCCCACACCCAATCCCCACTGCCTCCCTTCTTATCTTCTTCTCATCAATCCCCATCCTTCTCGATGGGGTTGAACTCTCGAACTAGTGTGCTGGGATAGTTTTGAAATTAATGGGAAAAGAAAAGTTGAATTGAATGCTCGGGATGGAAATTAATGTTGTTTTTTTATTTCGACATGTCCTTTCGAAAGTGACCATGTGGAACTATGACTCGGTACAAAAATGTGATTACTTCATGCGTTCTCCGTATGCCAAATTTTGTAGGCCAAGTCTAGGGTAAATATTTGGATATGGAGTTGTTAGTGTCGATGATGAAGCATAACAGGCACGGGAGAATAAAGATCAGCTGTCATGCTTGCCTTGCACGGTAGAGAGCTGCAAATCTTTGAAAAACTACCATGTTCTCAATTTCACAATGCTAGGATCAAGAGCATGTCTTGTCTTTCTTCTTGCAGTTCTACTCAGTTCTTTGCTATGAGAAACCCAACTCTTTCCACCATCCTTACCCCTCTCTTTCTCGTCTTCCTGCTCCTCCTTCCTTTCGCATCTCCATCACCTAGGAGCTCGCTGAAAAGACATTCTTATCTTTCTGTGGAGGATGACTCAGACATCCTCTTCTCACCAGACAAGTCATTCACATGCGGCTTCCACGAAGTTGGTTCGAATGCCTTTACCTTCTCGATCTGGTTCTCCAACTTGAACTCCAAGACTCTCACATGGACAGCGAACCGTGACAATCTTGTGAATGGTCGTGGGTCGAGAGTTAGGATGCGCAGGGATGGAAGCGTGGTTCTAACCGACTATGATGGCACGGTCATTTGGACCACCAGCACCAACTCAACCTGAATCCCTAATGGAGGTGGATTTGGAAGTGAATGGTTCTAGCAAGGGTGCGCAAAAAAAAAAGAAGCAGCCAACTGCTAACCCGGCTCAGAGCGGTTTTTTCATTTTAATTTAAAATAATTATTCAAAAATTTTAAATTATTTAGAAAAATTTAATTTTTTTCAACTTTAATTTAGTACAATTAATAGATCGCACTTTTAAATTGGATCAATTCAGATCCTAATTATAAATTCCTAGCTATAAATTTCATGTAGCTACCGTGATCGAATTTACATATGATCAACTTATATAGCAAAAGAGGATGGTTCATTATGTCACATCACATGATGATTTTGTCGCGCAGCCAGATAGAATTCATGATCAGAATTCAAATCGAATGAATTTAAAAATTCAATGAATTGATTGTAATAAATTAATTTTTTTAAAAAAATTAAAACCTTTAAATATTTTAGAATTTTTTTACATAATTATTTTTTTAATTTATATCAATTTTTTCTTAAATTTAGTTTGCTATCATTTTGAGAAATATATGAATCAAAAAAAATTAGTTGGATCCCTCTAAATTCATCACAGCAATTCTTGGCATATTGCGACACAATTCTTTTGTCATCAATAATTTAATGCTTAGTAGATAATTCTCATCAAAATGATAGCGAGGGCCTACACCCCATGAGATCATATATGTAAATATAATCAAAAAAATTAGAGGGACGTACTATTATTTTTCGGGCAGAAGCTTTATGGGAAACGTGGACACAAAAGTTGGATCAAAATGCAACAAGAACCTGGCACGTACAATGCACGTAAAAGGCTGCAACTAAAATGGGGTTGAACTCTCGAACTACGGTTCAAGTGGGGTCACCATGCGCTGGGATAGTTTTGAAGTGGGAAAAAAGGTTGAATTGAATGCTTCGAACGGAATCTAACCCTAGCATTGCTTTACCTATATAGGTTAATAGCTTATATAAAACTTAACATTATTTTCATTTCGACATGTCGTTTTGAAGGTGACCGCGTTTCCGTGACCCAATACAAGAATCTGATTTACTTTATGCGTTCTCCACATTTGGATCGTATAAATATCCAGCCAAACTACGTAGATCAAGTTTAAGATACCATTAGATCATTGCATGATAATAAGTATGCCGAGCGTGGAAGAATCAAAATCCACTACTGTCATGCCTCTTCTGTACTGTACAGGGCTCTTCGTCTTTGAATTACCACTACTTCATCTCGAGAATGGATGATTGTGGCTCGTCTCCTTGCCTACTTTGGATGGCACCAAAGTGACGTATTCGGCATGGAATATAATTTTCTCTGTTTTAGATGAATGACAACCATCCGTTTCAAGGATTGAGACGTGGTGGCTATTCAATGATGGAAAGCGCCAAAATAAGCACCGCACAAGATAAGAACTCGAGCACGGCCTCAAGAGGACTTTGAGTCTTCGAATTAATGGCAGTGGCGGGTTGGATTTTTTTTTTTTTTTCGGGAAGGGAGGTAAGGTGGTTTTTCAAAAAAAACAAAGAGGTGTTGCTGAAAAAAATATTAGATACATCAGCCTCCAGAAAGATCCTTCTTTTTGACTTCGGATATAAATTGAACCAATATTTACTGCCTACCGTGTTTGGCACTCAAGTCACCCATTAGACACCGAAATACGATGCTTTCCCATTCAAATGAATCATAGCTATCAAACGACGAATAGCTCCATACCGTGAAAGATAAGCACCGCAAAGGGTCAGGACTCATGCTTGACCTTAAATATCCTATCGATTCACTTGGACAAATCAGCTCCCGAGGGGTCGACACAATAATTCAAGGTCCAGCAACTATAACATAGGATACCAGACCCAAAATCTATGATCAAGGGCATGTATTGGTTTGTCTTTCTTCTTTGCAGTTCTACTCAGTTCTCTGCTATGAGAAACCCTACTCTTTCCACCATCCTTACCCTTCTCTTTCTCGTCTTCCTGCTCCTCCTTACTTTCGCATCTCCATCACCTAGGAGCTCTCTGACAAGACATTCTTATCTTTCTGTGGAGGATGACTCAGACATCCTCATCTCACCAAAGAATTCATTCACATGCGGCTTCCACGAAGTTGGTTCGAATGCCTTCACCTTCTCTATCTGGTTCTCCAACTTGAACTCCAAGACTATCGTCTGGACAGTGAACCGTGACAATCCTGTGAATGGTCATGGGTCGAGAGTTACGATGCGCAAGGATGGGAATGTGGTTCTAACCGACTATGATGGCACGCTCATTTGGACCACCAGCACCAACTCAACTCAAGCTCACACGCAGCTTCTCGATACTGGGAATCTTGTTGTGAAGGATCCAGATGGTACAATTCTATGGCAAAGCTTTGATTATCCTACTGATACTCTTCTCCCTAACCAGGTATTCAATAGAAATTCTAAACTGGTATCTGCTGCTGCTAACGGATCACTATCTTCAGGCCCCTATATATCTTATTTTGACAGCAATAATGTTTTGATACTCATGTATGATACGCCGGAATTTGCTAGCGTCTACTGGCCTGATCCTGAAAATAAAGCGTGGGAGAATGGCAGAGCAACCTATAATGGCAGTAAATATGCAGTCCTTGATGACATGGGGCAGTTTGTGTCGAGCGATAACTGGACATTCAAAGCTTCTGACTTGGGTCCAGGGATTAGAAGGAGAATGACTCTGGATTATGATGGTAATCTTAGGCTGTACAGCTTGGATGAGTCGACGAAGACGTGGTCGATTTCGTGGGTTGCTCTTTCATCGGTCTGTCTGGCACATTCGCTGTGTGGTAGGAATGGAATCTGTGTCTACTCGCCGACACCCCAATGTACTTGTCCTCCTGGTTTTGAAGTGAATGACCCGAGCGATTGGAGCAAAGGTTGCAAGCGCAAATACAACATCGCCTGCCACCAATCTCATCAAGTTCAATTTTTCGCACTTCCCGACACAGATTTTTGGGGGTATGACTTCAATTACAATTCTTCCCTGTCATTCAGGGCATGCAGGAAGATTTGCAAAATGGACTGTTCATGCGAAGCGTTTGGGTATAAGAAGGGAACCGGAGATTGTTTTCCAAAAATTGAGCTCCACAATGGAAAAAGTTATCCAGGCGCCGGTAACAACATATTCTTAAAAATACCGAGATCTGTAAACGCCTCAAAAATCTCTCCTCGTCTTCAAGGGCATGATCCTGTTTGCAACAACCCAGAAGTGAGCATCGGGAAGGATATAAGGGGAAGGAGCACCGAGAAAAAAAAATGGGCCAATTTCTATGGGTTCATATCAGCTTTTTTCGTAATAGAAGTCCTTTTTGTTACATTTGGTTGGTTGTTTATTTTCAGGAGGGAGAAGCTGTCAGCCCCCATGGAGGAAGGATATAGGGCGATGTCTACTCAATTTCGAAGATTCACTTACAAAGAGCTGAAAAGGGCTACTCGAAACTTCAAGGAAGAGCTCGGGAGGGGAGGCTCGGGAGCCGTGTACAAGGGAGTCTTGGATGATGAGAGGGTGGCGGCAGTCAAGAAGTTGGAAGATGTGATCCAAGGAGAGGAGGAATTTCATTCCGAACTGAGCTTCATAGGGAGAATATACCACATGAATTTAGTGAGAATGTGGGGATTTTGTTCAGAACACTCACACAGGCTCTTAGTTTCTGAGTTCGTGGAGAACGGTTCGCTGGACAAGGTTTTATTTCACGGTGACGGCTTTCTGAGATGGAGTGAGAGGTTTAAAATTGCGGTAGGGGTGGCAAAAGGATTGGCCTATCTTCATCACGAGTGCCTTGAGTGGGTCATCCACTGTGATGTAAAGCCTGAGAATATATTGTTAGGTCAGAATTTTGAGCCCAAGATTGCAGATTTCGGACTGGCCAAACTGTTAAATAGAGGTGGATCTGGACAAAACTTATCACGTATCCAAGGGACGAGGGGTTACATTGCTCCAGAATGGGCTTCGAGTCTTCCAATCACTGGGAAGGTTGATGTCTATAGCTATGGAGTAGTTCTTCTAGAGTTAGTGAAGGGGGTTAGAGTTTCAGACTGGATAATTGGTAGGGGGGAGGAGGTAGAGATGGTACTGAGGAGGTCGCTTGAGTTGCTCAAAGTGAACTTGGAGAGCGGACAAGAGTCATGGATTTGCGACTTTGTTGACTCCAGATTGGATGGACAGTTCAACAGCAAGGAAGCATTGATGATGGTGGAGATAGCAGTCTGCTGCCTCGAAGATGAGAGAAGCAAAAGGCCATCCATGGAATCTGTAGTCCATATGCTCCTTTTATCTGATGACGAGCTAAACTCCCATGCAGCATCTTTCCAGTAAGTTGGGCATGAAATCGTTAATATGTAGTCATAATATCAAGTAATGTATCTTAGTCTTAGTCGAAAGCAATCCTTGTAGGAAGCTGCTAAGACAAATTACGAGCTTGTATCCAGCGTTTGTTCTCCTACTTGTAAACTCGTCTGAGTATTAATGTGTAGTCTAGACTTTCTGTAAGTTAACAAGGAATAAATGAAGCTAGTAGCAGTAATTATCTTCTAAGTATTTACCAATATAATATCTTTGGATTAACGTTTTTCTGTTTCAAGAGCCGAAAGTGGTTTCACTCATTATAATTATCTTATCATTTACCATATTGAATGGACTAGCTTCCTCAGTTGGTTTCACCACATCAGTGATCATTTAGAAATTCATTATAAGGTGGAGATTGGCAGGAAGAAAGAGAGAAGGAGAGAGCGAGGGGAATTTCAATCAACCATCTAAATGGAGCTTATTGAAGAATTCATAATACATGCTCAATTTAATGTCCCATTCATAGTATAGCACGGTCATCTATACTCTTTTTTTTTTGGCTCAGCGTTATTACGTACATCAATCATAGTATGACACCCTCACCCTCAAATTTTTTTTCAAAAGAAAAAGGTCCCTGGGTTCACCATCCTTGCAACAATATAATGAAATTATAGATCATCTAAACGGCAGGGCCGTAGATGGCTACTTCCTCATCGAGTCGGAGGACGGCGGCATACTTTCGCCTCGTGTATAAGTTGCCTCAGAGAGAAGACGTCCAGATGGCAGAGCTGCCGGCACCCTTGATCACGAATTGGCCGAAGTCATTTAGTGTGAAGGTGCATGCATGTATATATTACCGCAGCTGTACGTGCTGGATTGGAAGCCACTGCCCTTGTTCTACAAGACTAGGTTGCAGTCGCCTTGCATGAGGAAAAGAAATCCTAGGATGCCAGACGTACGTAGTTTCTCATGCTGAATTCCATCTTAATTGGGACAGCTAGAACAATATCATTAGTTTTAGCCGGCTTCTCTTGCGAGTTTGCTCGTAAAGAATTGTATTTCTTAAAGTATACAAGAAACCAAGCTAAACCCATGCATGCATGAGGCCCTTTTTATTTATAAACTCATGGCCCATTTAGTGAAAGATTTCGTATATGAACAATTATGCCAGGCTTAACTCTTCGAAGAGCTCCAAAACGAGGCCTGCAGCACGGTTATCCCTCAAGATTCTAATCCGATAATTTTTTCAGCATTTTTCGGGGCGCAAATTCTAGATTCTCGGACTAGTCTGGGTATTTCCTCTTCTCCTATGGTCGGCATTCTTCTTTGCACCAAACAAAGGTTCCAAACTCGAATCTTGATGATGATATTATGCTATGTTTCTTTCATATACTCTTCTTATCTGTTCCTTTGAAAGAAATAATTAACCAAGAGGGAAGGTCTAAGTGGTCCAGCCCACTTGAGGAGGCCCAATAGCCCATTAGGGCTTGATTTGTTTTTTTTTAAGGACCGCATGGGAGAGCGCGTGAAGAAAAGAAGGGACGGGTGAACCTGGGAGGAGCTTGCAGCTGAGAAACAAAACAAAGACGACAAAGAAGAAAAAAAAAAAAAAAAAAAAAAAAGGAGGAGGAGAGCGCGAGCGGAAAATCCAAAATTTTGCACACACCGTACGAAAAAAGAAATAGATTTTTTTTCTTATTCTTTTTCTTAGGTGTGATTTTCACACGGAGATTTAATAAATTGAATTTCTATCTAAAAGTTGTATTGGATGCTATAGGGAGTTATAGTATTCATTGTTAGAGATCTCATTACATTCTTGGGTTCATCATACTGTGGTGGTTTGGGTGATATCATTGTTACTCTTAAGGAGGTGATATTGGAGTTTTTCCAATTTGTTGTGAACTCAAGTTTTGGGCATAAACTTGAGGATTGTAAACTCTATATTTATTATAGTGGATTGATTGGATTTGCCCCATGGTTTTTTCTCTCTACACTGGAGGGTTTTCCACGTAAATTTTGGTGTGTTTTTCTTTCTGCTCTTTAAGTGTTTGATATATTGTCTGTGTGAATATTGTTTCTAGTTGGCTTTGGTTTTGGCTTAATTTATTCCGCAATATTTCTGTTTTGGACCTAACAGTAAGAGGGATGAATTTTATCAAATGTTAGAATACTCTGGCAGTCTTGCGCCACTCGGTATATTTTCAGTGCTCACAGAATAATGTGCAACCAAGATAGAACTTGCCAAGCCTCCACCAATCAAGTCGATAGATTCCTAAAGTTAATAAATTAATAAGGTGTGACAGTGCACATCGGTAATCTAGAATCGACGCTAGGAGACTCAGACAATCCTTGGTTGCAATGCAATATTAAATAATCGGCACATAGCCAAAACATCAAAATAGAGAATATATTTGTTATTCTGTCCTAATTTCAAGATAGTTGTTGGCGAGTCATGACAACCAATTATTTGCTATGTGGATATATGCACATATGTATGTACCTACAACGTTATAAGTTTAGATTGTTGTATGTATATTTCTAAAGTTACCATTTACACACGCACACACACACATCTACCATTTATTTTATTATAGAAAAATTATAAGCACATCCTTCTAAGCTGAAGGCATTTACACTTCGATCTTAAAAATTTTAGAAGTATGGGTTAACCACCAAAACTTCAAATTCATTGCAATGTGGTCTAAGTATCTATTTTTGTTATAAATGTTATCACATGAGAGTCATTTGATAACTAAACTTTTGTAAAATCATAGAACCGCCCTTCCCACTAACTTAGTAATGGGCTCTTGTTTTAGAACAAATTAAAAGGGAGGTGAATGAGGGCTTTAAGATCTATGCAAAAAGATGAATAGCAAAGGAAGAAGTGCTTTGAGATTTACACAGATAGATAATGACAAAGGATGGAGTGCTTTGAGATCTGTGTAAGTAGATAAATGACAAAGGAAGAAATACTTTGAAATTTATGCAATCAGGTGGATGACAAAGAATGAAGTGCTTTGAGACCTGTACAGATGGATGATGATAGAGGATGGAGAGTTTTGAGATCTATACATATGGATGGATGATAGAAGATAGAGTATTTTAAGATCTGTGCATGCGCATAAATGACAGAGGATGGAGTGTTTGAGGTCTATATAGGTGAATGAATGATAGAGGTTGGAGAACTTTGAGATCCGTGTAGACAGACGGATGATAGAGGATAGAGCACTTTGAGATCCGTGCAGGTGGACAGATGATAGAGGATATAGCACTTTAAGATCTGTGCGTGTGGATGGATGATAGAGAATGAAGTACTTTGAGATCTGTGCGGGCAGATGAATGATAGAAAATAGGTTGCTTTCAAATCTATGCAGACAAATGGATGATAAAGGATGGAGCACATTGAGATCTCTGCAAATAGATGGATAATAGAGGATGGAATACTTTAAGATCTATATAGGCAAATGAATAATAGAGTATGGAGTGCTTTGAGATCTATGCAAACGGATGAATGATAGAAGATGGAGTGCTTTGAAATTTGTTTAAGTGGATAGATAATAAACGATGGAGCGCTTTGAGATTTGTTCACGTTGATGGATGATAGAGGATAGAGTGCTTTAAGATCTATGCAGATAGATGAATGATAAACAATATAGTGCTTTAAGATTTGTACAAGCGAATGGATGATAGAGGATGGAGTGCTTTAAGATCGGTATAAGTGGATGAATGATAGAGGATGTAGTATTTTAAGATCTATGCAAGCGGATAGATGATAGAGATGGAGTGTTTTGAGATCTGTGTAAGTAGATGGTTGATCGAAGATGGGGCGCTTTGAGATCTGTATTGGTGGATGAATGATAGAAGATAGAGCGCTTTAAGATTTATACAAGTAGATGAATGATTATGGTCGGAGCACTTTGAGATTGCATGAAAGCCACGATTCGGCCTTTTTGAGTCAAGATATTTTTATCTTTTTTCTTACCCTATTAACGGTGTCAAGATACAAATAGATGACTTGGCCACATTGCAACAAATTTAAAATTTTGGTGGCTAATTGATACTTTTTAAATTTTTCGGATCTAAATACAAATAGCCCAAACATGGAGGGGTATTTTTATAATTTTATCTTTATATATACTTAACACTTCACTGAATTTTTTGACTGATAACATTATCAAGCTCCTTTTTAAAGTGGAAATTGATTCTTGCACTTTTTCATCAATTTTCCTTAAAAATCTATAAAACCTACAACCTTCTATGAAACAAGTTGAAGGTTAGAATTTTTCAGAAATATAAATGTAGGAGGGTACATAATAGGGTTGTTTTTCACTTAAAATAGTTATTTGTTAGTAATGTCAGACAATAATCTAATAAAAAGACAACATTGCAAAAATATTATAAAATAAGAGATAATGGAAGGCTTCAATGCCATTACAATGCCTATTGCAATATAATGACAATCTTCTCTCCTAATATTGAATTTCGAACATATTTATATGCACTATTAAGGATTGTTCTGAGCAAATTTGGAATCTTTGTCTGAAAGATAGATCAGGACACTTGTTACCCAACCTCACGGAGAAGAAGATCACAATCAAGCAACTAGGAGAAAATAGAAAAGGACATGGAATAGCATCCAATTCTTAAATCTAAAATTTAGAACAATCTAATCTATTTATAGCTAAAATCTAAAATCCTATTAACCAAAGCCACTGGATGTCATAATCCTACTACAGTTAAAGAGAAAATAAACTATCATAATTAAGAATAAATAAAACAAGCTCCAATATGATCCATAGTCTTGTTATCTTGCAGGTGCTCGGATGTCTCTCCGTGGACTCTCATTCATGGTTGAAGTCCTTGTTCGAGCCGACTTCGGCGTGAAAATTCAGAGAAACTGGGGTTGTGCACTCTATCCCCGCATCCGTGCTTTCAACCCTTTTCTCCTCATATCCGTGAAGGAGTTTCATTTGGAGTAGGACACGGCCTTATCGTGACTAATCCACACATTTTAATGTCATACAAAACTAGTATAAAGTATTGTTCGCAAGCAGAGGTCACCATATATTCCCAGCTCCACCATTTGTTTGCTTATCTATCTATTTATCTATCTATTTATTTGAGAAAATGTGACAGCCGACCATTGATTCATCATATATTTTCAATATGTGTTAATGGTCACCATAAGATTGCATACTGGATATATATTCTCAATCCAAAAGGCAAATTATTTCAAAAATGTTTGGCTATATATTGATGGGAGTTCTTAGCGAGCCATGTGCATACTGAATGTTATTGACATACATTGCTCCGTCATAGTCCCGAAGGTGCTGCATGGGTTTAAAGGCCTGAATTGGTCCTCCATCAAATTATAGCTTGAGCTTTTGACCTGGCAAGTCCATGCAAGGTGGCATCAAAGCCAAGCCTAACATATCACAGCTTTGCCAGTCATGTGGGTCCTTCAATAATGATACCAGGGTCGAATAGAATCTAGCTAATAGGGTTGGATAGGACTTCTACCAAACATAGGCCACTCCTCTTCGAGGACTAATTGGAGCCCACCTTAAGGGGAAGATGTCATGGTCCCATGTTGACGGAATAGATGGTGCCACGTGAGTGTAAATCTTGAGCCTTTCATCGGCATAAATGCAATAAAGTCCATTTTTGTCGGGCCCTGGTCCATTTACCGGCCCAAAAGACTTACAGAAGCCCATTGTCCCTGTATGAATCTCAAGGCAAAGGAAAGAAGCAAAAAAAAAAAAATTACGCCTCACGTGCTCTACACGTGGGATGGAAGAAATCGACTCCTTCCAGGAGTCCGACTTCTTCCCGGGCTCTAACGAGCACAAGAAGTCTAGGGCTCGCTGGAGCTCCAGACTCATCCTATAAAAAGCTTCCTCTCTCCTCTTTAACCATCTCACCCAAACCCTCATCGATTGCCGGTGAAATCCATGGGATTTTCCTAATTTTCCATCAACCGTTCCGTTGAGCCACCATCCATTCTCGTCGGGAAAAAGAATCAGATTCCCCATCAAAGCTAACGTATGGCCTATAGATCTCTTCTCTTTCTTTTTCTTAGTCTTCTAGTTGCAGCCGCAGCCTAATTTGGAGCCAAGGAGTCGCCGAATTTGCAGCCGCAGCCTAGTTTGAGGTCAGGATGACCAATATTCTCTCCATTTTATATCACTAATTGTTTTATTTCTCTAAGAAAGAAGAGGACTTGTTTAATTCTTCATAAATCCATCTATGTCGCATAGTGACTTTGTGTCCTTGACTCCAAGGAGGCTTCCGATCTCGCGAAGTATTCTAAAAGTCATGCGGATTCTTATCACTGGCATTGAATTCAAAATTATTGGGCAAAATTGGTGTGCGTCTAGCTTGACAAGTATTTAAAATTGCCCTTGATGCTAGCTGGCCTACACCAAGACCCTTCTCCATTGTGGAGATTGGCTTAGTTGGTCATAGTCTAAATGTGGACTTTACAGAAAAAATTATTAGGTGGGTCAGGTCCACCATGAATTCGGAATGAAATAAATCACCTTAATGATGTTAATGAAACCACTTAAGATGGTTTTATTCTAAGTCTATGTGGACCTAGTTTGCCTAATAATTGGTCCAAAACTAAGCAATTCCCTGGCGGACCACGCCACGCGTCAAGGAAGACATCGCCTCCAAGCCAATAAAATGAGTTATAGTATGGTACAGAAGTTAGCGGCCTGGGCACGAGATGTCCTCCCTTCGCACCTCACTTCTATCGTGATCTGGGACCGAGAGCAGCAAGCACTAGTAATCTACCCAAACCAATGGCAATGGCCATCCCACACCAAATCCCCACTGTCTCCCTTCTTCTCATCCTCCCATCAATACTCATCCTTCTCAATGGGGCTGAACTCTCAAACTAATGTCTTAAGTTGGGGGTCACAATGTGCTGGGATAGTTTTGAAATTAATGGCCAAAAAAAAGTTGAATTGAATGCTCCGGATGGAGTCCTCTATGGAGATAGATAGCTTATGTAGAAATTAACGTTGTTCTTATTTTGACATATCCTTTTGAAACTGACCCCATGCATGGAACCATGACTCTGACCAAGAATGTTATTTGCTTCATGCGTTCTCCATTTTTGGCTCTTATAAATATCCAGCAAAACTTCCTAGGCCAAGTCTAAGATAAAAATTCAGTTAAGTTTCGTAGCAAGATGATAAGCATACCAAGTATGGAAGAATCAAGATTCACTGTCATGCTTGTTTTGGACGGTATAAGAGCTGTGCATTTTTGAAAAACTGCCAGGTTCTCCCTTTCGAAAATGCATAATTTTGGCTCATCTTCCTACCTACAAAGTTTGACACGGAATATAATGCTTTCTAATTTAAATGAATGATAGCTATCTGTTTCCGAGTGATGTGGCGGCTATCCAATGATGGAGAGCTCCATGCAGCGTCGGATAAGCACTGCAAAGGATCCGGAGACTTGAGCTTCACCTTTCGAAGACTTTTCTTCGAATTGACAAGTTCGACCACTTATATACCCTATCGGCTCACTTGGAAAAATCTGTCCCTGAATGTGGGGCCAACAAAAATTCAAGGTCCAGCAACTATAATATATATATATATATATATATATATATATATATATATAGGATATCAGATCCAAAAGCCAGGACCAAGGGCATGTGTTGGTTAATTTCCTTTCTTCTTTGTACCTTCGCTCGGTTCTCTACTATGAGAAATCCTAGTATTCCCACCATCCTCATCCGTCTCTCTCTCATCTTCACGCTCCTCCTTCCTTTCGCATCTCCAGCACCTAGGAGCTCACTGACAAGACGTTCTTTCCTTTCTGTGGAGGATGACTCAGACATCCTCGTCTCACAAGATAAGTCATTCGCATGCGGCTTCTACGAAGTTGGTTCGAATGCCTTCACCTTCTCGATCTGGTTCTCCAAATCAAAGCCCAAGACTGTCGTATGGACAGCGAACCGTGACAACCCTGTGAATGGCCATGGGTCGCGAGTTACAATGCGCAAGGACGGGAGCGTGGTTCTAACCGACTATGATGACACGGTCGTTTGGAGCACCAACACCGGCTCACCTCAAGCTCACACGCAGCTTCTCGATACCGGGAATTTGGTTGTGAAGGATCCAGATGGTACCGTTCTATGGCAAAGCTTTGATTATCCTACTGATACTCTTCTCCCTAACCAGGCATTAAATCAAAATTCTATGCTGGTATCTGCTGCAGCTGCCGGATCACTATCTTCAGGCCACTATAAATCTTATTTTGACAGCAATAATATTTTGATACTCATCTTTGATACGCCGGAATTTGCTAGCGTCTACTGGCCTGATCCCGCACTAGCACCGTGGGAGAATGGCAGATCAACCTACTGTCACGCCCCGAACCCGAACTTAGGCCCGGGACGCGCCAGACGCCGCACACCCGCACGGCGGACCGCACGGGCGTGCAAGGCTGAATAATCAGACACTCAAGTCACAACATCAGATCACAATATCAATACTAAAAATCTATCATTTATGATAATCAAATCAATAATTCAATTTCAAATGTCTCAAATAAAGTTGGTAACATTTATTTACAAGATCAATTACTTATGACAAAATGAATCTAAATCTATCTATGTCCAATGTCATAAGTCCTCTCCTCCCGAATCCCCCATCAATCATCTCCTGCAATTATGTCAAAAACAGGTATGAGCTACAACAGCTCAGTAGGTAACAACATGCATAAAGTCACGATAACATGTATTAAAGCATATGCAATATAACTACAGGTCATGTGCACAAATAAATATGATGATCCGCAAACCAATCCGATACTCAAGTAATATATATATATATATATACCATCTTAGTCTATCATATCACGCATAACATAATTCACATATCTACCGCATGACTACGGCCACATCACCCAGTGGCATGGTCACACCGAAGTGTCAACACTCTGCTCCAAATGGAGCCCTGCACCGCAGTGCTGCACCCCAGGGTGCCCCAATCTCTGCTCCTCAGAGCATGCTCCGCAGAGCCAAAACACCCCATAGTGCCGGAACTAGCTCCTCATACAAGTCGACAGGGCCAACGTTTCCACCCCATTGGCGGGAATCCTAGACAATAGTCACGCGGTCTCCAAAATCACATCCACAAATTTCAACAATCAAACTTAATGTAAACATAAGTTTTCAAAACCAATATATATGCATAATAGATTTTCAGATGATCGATTTACAGTCAAAAACATGCTTCTAAATGATAATACTGCCAAGAATATAAAACATATCAATATGCTGGAAATAATCACACATATGCATAGTACATGTAAATCATACTTTAAGCAAGGTTACCTACCTGGGTTCGCTTAAAAATCCCTGCCACTGATATCACGAACCCCTGATTAAAACACAAACATTAATTATTTAATTAACTAAGAAACATAATTTAAACTATTCCCAATCCCTTAAATTTCTAAGTTCATGGATCTAAGAATGGGCCCCTAAGATCAAACATAGACCCTAAAATCAGGATCCTTTAAACCCAAGTCAATTGTGGCCCAAACAGATTAGGCCCAATTGAACCAAACCGGATAACAGGTCTGGATCAGATTTCGGGCCCAACCCAAACCAGATCTGATCAAACCAGATTAGATCAAATCTTGGCGAACCAGATTATACTCACATCAGGCTAACCCAAATTTCTGACTCAGGTTCAGACCCTAACCAAAACCTATTCACTCAAACTCGGATCAAACCCTATCCACGGCATAGATGAAACCGGTTCACAGTTTGAACCCGGTCCAAGATCTGGTTCACAAATCAAGCACGGAAATCGATGCAAGGAAAAACACCCAGCCGGAAGAAGAAGAAGAAGAAGAAGAAGAAGAAGGAGAAGAGGAAGAAGAAGGAGAAGAAGAAGAAGAAAGGAAGAAGGGGGGTGGCTGGTCGGCCCTCGGCGGTCGACCGTGACCCTCGGTGGCGGCGCTCGGCCAGCCGCCGCCGGCCACTCTGCTGTCACAGGCGGCGGAAGGAGATGAAGAGAAGAAGGAGAGGAGAAGGAGAGGAAGAAAAGGAGGAAAGAGAGGGAGACCGGGGCTGGAAGCCCGGCCCCCGTTCACCCATCTCCGGCCGAACTCGTTTCGGCCGGATTGACCCCGGCCGGCCACCGTCGGCCGGCTGAATCCCACAAGGATTTCATCTCCGAAATAGGGAAATGTAAACGAAGACCTACTCCCATTCCTTTCCCCTTAAATTCATAAAAACAATAGTAAGAGGTTATCTTCCTCACCTCCGGTCGCCGACGAGTGGGTTCCCGGCGGCGATGGCGGCTCCGGCGGCGGCGGTGCTCCGGCAATCCTCTCACGAAGGGGGAAAAAGAGGGAATGAAGGGTTAGATTTTTAGAGGGATGGGAAGGGATAGAGTCCCTCTGAGGGTTTCCCAACCCTCTTTTTAACGAGAAGAGGGAGAGAGAGAATAGGGGGCGGGGCTTTCGCTGGCCGTTCGGCTGGCGTGGTCATCGTGGGGATGACCACGATGAACCCACTGAAGTCGGCAAGGAGTGCCGACTTCAGTTCGTTGGGCCCTAGGACGGGCCCAATTCGGGTCTTCACACTCTAACCAACTAAAAAGAAATTTCGTCCTCGAAATTAAAACATACCTCAATCCAAGAACAAGGCAGGAAACTTCTCTCTCATCTCCTCTTCCAGCTCCCAGGTAGCTTCTCTCTCACTGTGATTGCTCCACTGCACTTTTACATAAGGAATCGTGCGCCTCCTCAAAACTTGGTCCTTTCTATTTACCACACGTATTAAGTTCTTTTGATCTCCTTCAAAAGAATTCCAAACTCCCAACCTTGGATTAAAATGCCATAATTATATCCCAAACAAATTAATTTCTCTTGATTCTACATAGAGATCATAATTGGCTTAATAGAAATAGGAGAAATCTTTAGTATCAAATCCTCTTAATATTCTATAATCATTTTTTTTTTTCCTTTTCTTTCTCCCACATCATTCCAACAAATAAGAGATCCATGTTAAAACATTCCAAGTCTAAGACCAACCAAGGAATCATCAATCGTAAATGCTAAATTTAACATGCCCAAGATTCTCCCAAAAGTTGTCAACAATAGAAGATCCACTGGTGAAAATTACAGAGCTACCTTTAGATCATCCATAGAATCAACAACATTCTCCTGAAACTAACTCAAGTATTTCATCATAATGCCTTTTAGATCAAATATTAATGATCTTAACCAGTTTCAAAATAAGTCAAACCACCAGACTTCCGCTGCACACTCTGATTTAATTCATTTAATTCTTTAAGGCCACAAATGATTTCTGACTAAAGTATCACTTTGCATTAAGACTAAGAAACTCCAAATTTCAAATTTTCAAGTAGAACTAGAGCAAAACCTCTAGATCTTTTTGTCCTCAATTTATATAGAGTATACTTACCATAACTAACCCCCAATCCTTTAGTCAAGTTTAAGGTCACTACATGATCTCCACAACCTTCTTAGAATCCAAAAATATCTAGGTTTAATTTAAAGGGGTAATTCTTGTATTCCTTTAGCAATTTAATCAGAAAATCTACATTGATTTTCCTTCCAACAGAATTTACTTCAAATTCAATAGGTTAGATCTGTTGAGCCAATACCACTATGAGTAGAAATTAACTCTATCGATCTCCAGATCTTTCTTCACCAAGATTCTTAACATCTATCAACAATGCTATATATGATAATTCATGTAAGCATCTGCTACTACATTTGCCTTTCCAGGGTGATAGTGGATAGTCAGATCATAATCTTTTAACAACTCCAACCACCTCCTCTGTCTCATGTTCAGCTCTTTTTGAGTAAAGAGATATTTCAGGCTTTTATGATCAGTATATACCTGACATGTCTCTCCATACAAATAGTGCCTCCATAACTTCAGAGCAAATACAACTGCTGCAAGCTCGAGATCATGTGTGGGATAGTTTTCTTCATAAGGCTTGAGCTGTCTAGAGGCGTAGGCAATAACTTTTCCATTCTGCATCAGCACACAGCCCAAACCCTTCTTGGAGGCATCACTGTAAATAGTATAATCAACACCCGTGACTGGCAGAGTCAAAATAGGTGCTGACACTAGCCGGCGCTTCAATTCCTCGAAGCTCTTCTCACACTGATCCGACCACTCGAATTTCACTCCTTTGCGAGTGAGTCGAGTCAAGGGCCCAGCAATACTAGAGAAGCCTTCTACAAATCTTCTGTAATAGCCAGCTAATCCAAGGAAACTGCGGATCTCTGATACATTTGTCGGTCTGCTCCAGTCAACTACAGCTTCGATCTTCTTCGGGTCAACCATAATTCCTTCTTTAGATACCACATGTCCCAAGAACATCACCTGATCCAGCCAGAACTGACATTTCTTCAGTTTCCCATACAATTGATTCTGTCTCAAAATTTTCAAAATAATTTTCAAGTGTTGCTCATGCTCAGTATGACTCTTGGAATAGATTAAGATGTCATCAATAAACACAATTACAAATTTGTCCAAGAAAGGTTTAAATACCCTGTTCATCAGATCCATAAATGCAGCTGGAGCATTTGTCAACCCGAAAGGCATCACCAGATACTCATAATGGCCATATCTGGTGCGGAAGGCAGTCTTGGCTATATCAGACTCCTTTATCCTCAACTGATGATATCCAGATCGCAGATCAATCTTTGAAAACACCTGGGCACCCTGAAGCTGATCAAACAAGTCATCAATCCGGGGTAGGAGGTACCTGTTCTTGATAGTCACTTTGTTAATTTTCCGAAAATCAATGCATAGCCTCATACTGCCGTCCTTCTTCCTCACAAATAACACTGGTGCACCCCAAGGAGAGACACTGGGTCGAATGATACCCTAAATCTGTCACGCCCCGAACCCGGGGCCCGGGGCGCGAGCAGACGCCGCGCACCTACAGGGCGGACCCCGCAGGCACGCAAGGCAGATAAATCAGATCAACTATTAATAACTAATTAAAAATAAATTCCAGTTTTTAGATCAAATGTCCATATATACATAAGTCAAAAGAGAAAGTCTATATCCACTAGCTAACTACATCATGATCACTCCGTCCCGTAATCCCCATATTCATATATCATCACCTGCAAAAATGTAAATAGTAGGAGTGAGCTAACAGCTCAGTAGGCGACATCATGCAATAAAGTCATCATATAACATGTCATAATGCATATAAAAGCAGCTAAACACATAAATCCAAAAATCCACACAATAATCTGTAAACCCAATCCGAGACTCAAAATAACTCAACCGCATGACTACGGCCACATCACCCAGTGGCATGGTTACACCGAAGTGCCAATACAACTCTCCGAAGAGCCGCTCCACTGAGCCAACGCACCACTGTGCCGCACCCCCTGGTGCCAAACTCACGCTCCACCGAGCCGCTCCGAAGAGCAAAACGCACCCCTGTGCCGCCACTATTCTATCACCGGTGGTCGCGGTGTCGGAACTAGTTCCTCAGTACAAGTCGACAGGGCCAACGTATCATCCCATTGGCGGGGTCTAGACTATAGTCACGCGGATTTTGAAAATCAATAAATCAACTTTATATATCAAAATCATAATCATACTCCCCACAGTAAAGCGCATAACAATTTATGAAATTAAATATTTAATTTTAATTCTAACACATATTGCTAATAATAAATCAATAAATCAACATATGCAAGATACATGTTAGAATTCTACTTTAAAGCAACGGTCACCTACCTGGGTTCGCTTAAAAATTCCTGCCACAGATATCACGAACCCCTGATTAAAACATAAACATTATTTATTTAATTAACTAAGAAACATAATTTAAAAAATTTTCAAACCCTTAAACTCCTAAGTTCATAGATCCAAGAATGGGCCCCTAAGATTAAACATAGACCCTAAAATCAGAATCCTCTAAACCCAAGTCAATTGTGGCCCAAAACAGATTAGGCCCAACTGAACCAAACCAGTTTACAGGCCCAGATCAGATCTCGGGCCCAAACCAACCCAGCCCACAGATCCAATCAGGCCCAACTCAGCCCAAAAACAGTTTCCTAGCCCAACCCAAACCAGGTCTGATCAGACCATAACAAAATCCATTCATGAAATAGGTGGAACCGGTTCACAATATAACCCGGTTCAAGATCTGGTTCCCAAATAAAGCACGGATTTCAAAGCGAGGAAAAACACCCAGGCCGAATAAAAAGGAAGAAGAAGAAGAAGAAAAGAAGAAGAAGAAGAAGAAGAAGAGGGAAAGGAAGAAGGGGGGGTGGCTGGTGGCTCCGGTCGGCCCTCGGCGGCCGACCGTGGCCGACGGCGGCGGCGCGACCACGCCAGCCGAACGGCCAGCGAAAGCCCCGCCCCCTATTCTCTCTCTCCCTCTTCTCGTTAAAAAGAGGGTTGGGAAACCCTCAGAGGGACCCTATCCCTTCCCATCCCTCTAAAAATCTAACCCTTCATTCCCTCTTTTTCCCCCTTCGTGAGAGGATTGCCGGAGCACCGCCGCCGCCGGAGCCGCCATCGCCGCCGGGAACCCACTCGTCGGCGACCGGAGGTGAGGAAGATAACCTCTTACTATTGTTTTTATGAATTTAAGGGGAAAGGAATGGGAGTAGGTCTTCGTTTTCATTTCCCTATTTCGGAGATGAAATCCTTGTGGGATTCAGCCGGCCGACGGTGGCCGGCCGGGGTCAATCCGGCCGAAACGAGTTCGGCCGGAGATGGGTGAACGGGGGCCGGGCTTCCAGCCCCGGTCTCCCTCTCTTTCCTCCTTTTCTTCCTCTCCTTCTCCTCTCCTTCTTCTCTTCATCTCCTTCCGCCGCCTGTGACAGCAGAGTGGCCGGCGGCGGCTGGCCGAGCGCCGCCGCCGAGGGTCACGGTCGACCGCCGAGGGCCGACCAGCCACCCCCCTTCTTCCTTTCTTCTTCTTCTTCTCCTTCTTCTTCCTCTTCTCCTTCTTCTTCTTCTTCTTCTTCTTCTTCTTCTTCTTCTTCCGGCTGGGTGTTTTTCCTTGCATCGATTTCCGTGCTTGATTTGTGAACCAGATCTTGGACCGGGTTCAAACTGTGAACCGGTTTCATCTATGCCGTGAATAGGGTTTGATCCGAGTTTGAGTGAATAGGTTTTGGTTAGGGTCTGAACCTGAGTCAGGAATTTGGGTTAGCCTGATGTGAGTATAATCTGGTTCGCCAAGATTTGATCTAATCTGGTTTGATCAGATCTGGTTTGGGTTGGGCCCGAAATCTGATCCGGACCTGTTATCCGGTTTGGTTCAATTGGGCCTAATCTGTTTGGGCCACAATTGACTTGGGTTTAAAGGATCCTGATTTTAGGGTCTATGTTTGATCTTAGGGGCCCATTCTTAGATCCATGAACTTAGAAATTTAAGGGATTGGGAATAGTTTAAATTATGTTTCTTAGTTATATATATGCATAATAGATTTTCAGATGATCGATTTACAGTCAAAAACATGCTTCTAAATGATAATACTGCCAAGAATATAAAACATATCAATATGCTGGAAATAATCACACATATGCATAGTACATGTAAATCATACTTTAAGCAAGGTTACCTACCTGGGTTCGCTTAAAAATCCCTGCCACTGATATCACGAACCCCTGATTAAAACACAAACATTAATTATTTAATTAACTAAGAAACATAATTTAAACTATTCCCAATCCCTTAAATTTCTAAGTTCATGGATCTAAGAATGGGCCCCTAAGATCAAACATAGACCCTAAAATCAGGATCCTTTAAACCCAAGTCAATTGTGGCCCAAACAGATTAGGCCCAATTGAACCAAACCGGATAACAGGTCCGGATCAGATTTCGGGCCCAACCCAAACCAGATCTGATCAAACCAGATTAGATCAAATCTTGGCGAACCAGATTATACTCATATCAGGCTAACCCAAATTCCTGACTCAGGTTCAGATCACGATAGAAGTGAGGTGCGAAGGGAGGACATCTCGTGCCCAGGCCGCTAACTTCCTTGACGCGTGGCGTGATCCGCCAGGGAATTGCTTAGTTTTGGACCAATTATTAGGCAAACTAGGTCCACATAGACTTAGAATAAAACCATCTTAAGTGGTTTCATTAACATCATTAAGGTGATTTATTTCATTCCGAATTCATGGTGGACCTGACCCACCTAATAATTTTTCTGTAAAGTCCACATTTAGACTACGACCAACTAAGCCAATCTCCACAATGGAGAAGGGTCTTGGTGTAGGCCAGCTAGCATCAAGGGCAATATTGAATACTTGTCAAGCTAGACGCGCACCAATTTTGCCCAATAATTTTGAATTCAATGCCAGTGATAAGAATCCCCATGACTTTTAGAATGCTTCGCGAGATCAGAAGCCTCCTTGGAGTCAAGGACGCAAAGTCACTGTGCGACATAGATGGATTTATGAAGAATTGAACAAGTCCTCTTCTTTCTTAGAGAAATAAAACAATTAGTGATAGAAAATGGAGAGAATATTGGTCATCCTGACCTCAAACTATTTCGATCTCCTTGGCCTCTATGTTAACCAAGGTGAATGACCTGTATATTGGTCGATGTGTTATACTAGTCGATCTAGCCGCGGAGTAACTCCAAGGATCATTAAAGAAGTGCAGTTATGGTCTCGAAAACGGTCGATCTAGCTCAGCCATAAATACATAATCAGCACAATTAACATCGCAAATATATCACGAGGAGCTGTTACCATGCATTAAACGAATAAAGCTAGTTATTGCGATGCAATTATCGTGCCTCAACGAATAAGATAATAGATATTCACCCCATCCTATATATAGGGGTGATCGGAGGATCATCAGGTAAGCACTCTCGAGTACTCTTCTGCTCTCACTCTCTCTTTCTCCTATTGTTGCTCTAAATTTTTACTAACTTAAGCATCAGAGTGTTCCCCGTAAGAAACTTTCCGGCAAGAAAATTTTCTTGCAGGTCGTACTCGCCTTTCAAAGCGGCTACGTTGGTCCACAGCGTCCTAAAGCTACTCCTCAGCTCTTAGCTAATCCGCCTTCACCTTGGTACCAACCGACCTCCATGCAGCTCAGGCGGTGACCGACGTTAGTTCGGATTTTAACAGCAACAGCCAAGATTCTCGGTCCTCACTAAGAAAAAATCTAAGTTTATTTGGTTGGTCAGCTCATAGGCTGAAATACACTAGGCATTGTTTACACTATATATTAAGGTTTGAGGATGCAAAACGAAAGTCTACCGTTCCACTCAATACCAATTTGCTAATTCAATCAGTGATTTACTATTAGCTTCAATGAACCACGAAAGATACACACACTACATATGGCATCAAGAGAGTGGCTTATCACCTTTCATATGTTTCACATGGCGCATTTCACCAAACCGAGGAGTACAGAAATATATGAATGAAATCACTTCTTAGATTGCAATCCAAAAATTTTTTAATACTATCATACTCCGAACCCATCACATCGGTCAGCCATGCGATACGACCACATGACTTAGAGCGATGTTGTAGAGATCATGCAAGGCCAAAGATGAACAATTCCAAAATAATTCTAAAAATTTAAATCAAGAGTTAATAGCCAAATAATCTAACTAAATAAATTCACTATGATCAAATAATCAACTTTTCAATTACAAAATTTTCAAATATTTATTAGTATCAGAAAATATAAATTGACTAAGTAACTCATAATTATGATACTCAAACTCCACACCCAACCCATCCGAAACTACGCATCCTCGAACTCTAAAGTAAAAGGGAAGGGATGTGCGCTTTACAACACACTAAGAATCCCACACACAAACACCAATATAGTAAATTTAAATAAAAATTAACCATATCAAAATGCAGGAAAAATTATAAAATCCCATACCGATTATTCAACATAGCTCGAACAAATCTATATAAATATGCATTCATACATATACGTCATCAAACATATCACTCATTCTAGAAAACATGTAAGATATTATCATACAGTGGTTTCATATATTTTTAATCTTTCATTTTTATCCAGAATTCCGATCAACTATTATCTTTTTGATTTGGACTATTCATGGTTATGCTTCGGCCTGTGACTGGCAAACCATAATTCCATACTTCGACTAAAGCCATTTGCAATACTCCTCAGACTTTGTAACCCTCGGGATGGGCTTTGGACAGATACCCTGCTGGCTTAGTAGAAGGCCACTACCGCGGCGCACCTGCGCATGGACACAGTCATGGGCGCCCGCACACAGCCACAGCCATGGGCACCCACGCATGGCCAAGGCCACGGAGCGATCTGGCTCGGGCCAGATCTATTTGCAATGCTCGGGCCAGATCTGGCTCGGGCCAGATCTGGTTCGGGGTGAGCTTTGGTCGGATGCCTTGCTGGGGTAGTAGGGAAGGAATTGCCCATTGGGGTCGGACAAAAGCGCACGCGGCTGGATGGATGCGCTAAAGCTTGCGGGTTGCGCGATTGGGCAAGAGCGCGCACGGCTGGTCGGACGCACAGAAGTTTGTGAGTTGCACGCTCGGTCGTTGCCTCATTTGGTTGGCGCGCGCGGTTGGCCGGGCGCGCAAGTGCTGGTACGTAGCACGTGCAGCTGTTGCTACGTTTGGCTAGCACTCGGCTTGTCGGGCGCGCAAGAACTGGTGCGTAGCACGTGCGGTCGTTGCTACGTTTGGCTACGCGCTCGGCTGGTCGGGCGCGCAGACACTGGTGTGTAGCGCGCTCAGCCTCTGCCTTGCTCGGTTGGCGCTCGATGTACTGATGGTACGAATTCTGGCTTGCAGGCTGGTCCTACGCGTTGCTGCTGGTCCTACGCCCTTTTGGCGGCCGAAGGTTTGGTTTGCCTCTAGGCTCATTAGTTGTCTGATTTGGTCCTCGAGTGTTGCCTGAACTTTTTCTGGCTGAGTGCTATGGCTATGCGGTTTTCTGGGGTTTCCATTAGTAACCTAATTTGCTAAACCTATGAAACATTCTAGAGTAACAAGTGAGGTTTGGAAGTTAGATGCGACTTCGACCAATTTAGTGCCCTTTTACGTGGTCAACGAATATCGTTGGGTTTTAAGATTGTTTGGAAGACCCTGCACTAATAAAATCAGGATAACACGGAAGTTTTTTTTTTTCTTTAACAAGCATGGATGTTCTTTCCTCAAAAAATCTTAAATATACATGTATTGAATGGCAACCAACTAATAAGTTGCAATTGCTGTGTAGACTTCTGGTCTACATGGTTAGGCACATCATTATTTTAGACGATCTATAATTTCATTATATTGTTGCAATGATGGTGAACCCAGGGACTTTTTTCTTTTGAAAAAAAATGTGGGTGATGGCGCCATACTATGATTGATGTACTAAAGCTTAGCAGAAATAAGTACAGATGACTGTGCTATACTATGAATAGTACATTAAATAATGAATTCTACAATATGGTTTGTTTAGATGGTTGATTGAAATTTCCCTCGCTCTCTCCCTCTCTCTTTCTTTCTGCCAATATCCACCTTGGAATGAATTTCTAACTGATCACTGATATGGCGAAACCGGTTTCAGATATATGCGACCTAGTTGTCCTCCTAGTACTTGGGGATAATTTATCACACCAACTAGAGAAGCTAGTCTGTTCAATCTGGTAAACAATAAGATAATTATAATGGGCGAAAACACTTTCGGCTCTGGGAACAGAAAAACGTTAATCCAAAGCTATCATATTGGTAAATAATTAGAAGATAATTACTGCTACTAGCTTCATTTATTCCTTGTTAACTTAAAGAAAGTCTACAAACATAAATATTCAGACGACTTTATAAGTAGGAGAACAAACGCTGGATATACAAGCTCATAATTTGCCTTAGCAGCTTCCTACATGGAATGCTTTCGACTAAGACTAAGATACATTACTTGATATTATGAGCACATATTAACGGCTTCATGCCCAACTTACTAGAAAGATGCTGCATGGGAGTTTAGCTCGTCATCAGATAAAAGGAGCATTTGGACTACAGATTTCATGGATGGCCTTTTGCTTCTCTCCTCTTCGAGGCAGCAGACTGCTATCTCCACCATCATTAATGCTTGATTGCTGTTGAACTTTCCATCCAATCTGGAGTCAACAAAGTCCCCAATCCATGACTCTTGTCCACTCTTCAAGTTCTTTTTAAGCAACTCAAGTGACCTCCTCAGTACCATCTCTACCTCCTCCCCCCTACCAATTATCCAGTCTGAAACTCTAGCCCCCTTCACCAACTCTAGAAGCACTACTCCATAGCTATAGACATCAACCTTCCCGGTGATTGGAAGACTCGAAGCCCATTCTGGAGCAATGTAACCCCTCGTCCCTTGGATGCGTGATAAGTTTTCTAAGGATCCACCTCTATTTAACAGTTTGGCCAGTCCAAAGTCTGCAATCTTGGGCTCAAAATCATGACCCAACAATATATTTTCAGGCTTCACATCACAGTGGATGACCCACTCAAGGCACTCGTGATGAAGATAGGCCAGTCCTTTTGCCACCCCTACCGCAATTTTAAACCTCTCACTCCATCTCAGAAAGTTAGCTAAGCCATCACCATGAAATAAAATCTTGTCCAGCGAACCTTTCTCGACGAACTCAGAAACTAAGAGCCTGTGTGAGCGTTCTGAACAAAATCCCCACATTCTCACTAAATTCATGTGGTATATTCTCCCTATGAGGCTCAGTTCAGCGTGGAATTCCTCTTCTCCTTGGATCACATCTTCCAACTTCTTGACTGCCGCCACCCTGTCATCATCCAAGACTCCCTTGTACACGGCTCCCGAACCTCCCCTCCCGAGCTCTTCCTGGAAGTTTCGAGTAGCTATTTTCAGCTCTTTGAAAGTGAATCTTCGAAATTGAGTAGACATTGCCCTATATCCCTCCTCCATTGGGGCTGACTGCTTCTCCCTCCTGAAAATAAACCACCAACCAAATATAATAAAAAGGAGTTCTATTACAAAAAATGCCGATGCGAACCAATAGAAATAGGCCCAATTTTTTCCTCTGCTGCTCTTTCGCCTTATATCCTTGCCGATGTCCACTTCTTTGACACTGCAAACAGGCTTATGGCCTTGAAGACGAGAAGAGAGTTTTGAGGTGTTGACAGATCTCGGAAGTTTTAAGAATATGGTGCCATCGGGGCCTGGATAACTTTTTCCATTGTGGAGCTCAATTTTTGGATAACATTCTCCGGTTTCCTGATTATATCCGAAAGCTTCGCATGAGCAGTCCGTTTTGCAAATCTTCCTGCATGCCCTAATTGACAGGGAAGGAGTGAAATTGAAATCAGATCCCCAAAAATTTGTGTGGGGAAGCTCCAAAAATTCAGCCTGATGAGGTTTGTGGCAGTCGATGCTGTATTGGCGCTTGCAACCTTTGCTCCAATCGCTCGGGTCATTCACTTCAAAACCAGGAGGACAAGTACATTGGGGCGTCGGCGTGTAGACACAGATTCCATTCCTACCACACAGCGAATGTACCTGACAGACCGATGAAAGGGCAACCCCCGAAATCGACCACGTCTTGGTCGACTCGTCCCAGCTGTACAGCCTAAGATTACCATCATAATCCAGAGTCAGCCTCCTAATAATCGCTGTACCCCAGTCAGAAGCTTTGAACGCCAAGTTATCGCTCGACACGAACTGCCCCATGTCGTCAAGGACTGCCGATCTACTGCTATTGTAGGTTGATCTGCCAGTATCCCACTGTGCTAGTGCCGGATCAGGCCAGTAGACGCTAGCAAATTCCGGCGTATCATACATGAGTATCAACATATTATTGCTGTCAAAATAAGATTTATAGTGGCCTGAAGATAGTGATCCGGCAGCTGCAGCAGATACCAGCCTAGAATTTTGATTTAATGCCTGGTTGGGGAGAAGAGTATCAGTAGGATAATCAAAACTTTGCCATAGAACGGTACCATCTGGATCCTTCACAACCAAATTCCCAGTATCGAGAAGCTGCGCGTGAGCTTGAGGTGAGCCGGTGTTGGTGCTCCAAACGACCGTGTCATCATAGTCGGTTAGAACCACGCTCCCATCCTTGCGCATTGTAACTCGCGACCCATGGCCATTCACAGGGTTGTCACGGTTCGCTGTCCATACGACAGTCTCGGGCTTTGATTTGGAGAACCAGATTGAGAAGGTGAAGGCATTCGAACCAACTTCGTAGAAGCCGCATGCGAATGACTTATCTTGTGAGACGAGGATGTCTGAGTCATCCTCCACAGAAAGGAAAGAACGTCTTGTCAGAGAGCTCCTAGGTGCTGGAGATGCGGAGGGAAGGAGGAGCGTGAAGATGAGGGAGAGACGGATGAGGATGGTGGGAATACTATGATTTCTCATGGTAGAGAACCCAGCGAAGCTGCAAAGAAGAAAGGAAACAAACACATGCTCTTTGTCTTGGCTTTTGGATCTGATATCCTACATATATTATAGTTGCTGGACCTTTAATTATTGTTGGCCCCACATTCAGGGATAATTTTCCAAGTGAATTGATAGGGTATACAAGTGGTCCGACTTGTCAATTCGAAGAAAAGTCTTCTCAAGTCACCGGATACTTTCCGGTGCTTATCTTACGCGCTGGCAGGGAGCTCTCCATCATTGGTTTTTTCGAAAGATGCGCAGCGCTCGTGAGTCGCACCGTACAAAGTAAGTTTGGCTGTTAGCTTCACGGGTTGCTCATAATTTTTTTTATTAGTATAATTCTATATAAATTTAAATTATTTTTTTATTAATATAATTTTGTTAGGATAATTTTAGAAATTACATAACAATTTGTATCAATTAGTAATATTTTCTATTATTAGTATGATCCTATATCAGCCTATATTATTTTTCTTGTATAGAGTCTATACACAAGTATATATAACCCTTGAGTTGTACCGTATGTGACGGATTAGAGAAATAAAATCACTTCTCTCTCTTCTCTTTTTATTTCTCTCTTTTTTTGTAAATATTTTAACATTGTATCAGAGCCACCAATCATCTAATCTATTGCCACCATCTCTTTTTCCTTTGTTGTGGTCGTTGTTGCTATGTCTAAAAGCTTTAAAGACCCTCATTGCTAATCTATCGATCTCTGTTTCCGGATGAATCAACATCCAAAAATTCTCTATTTTTTTGCGCATCCGCGGATCCTCCGTTTCTTCGCAGATTCTTTATTTTCTAATGAATCAATATTGATCTCATTAGTAGATCTTCATATCTTCTATTCTAATATATTATTACTCGAGGATCCTTTATTTTCTATAGATCCGCAACTCCTCTCCACCGCTTTTCTCTTCAGCTCCAAATCTTTGGTCGTCTCTCCTCACTGTCGCTCGGCCCCATTCTCTATATCTCTGATTTTATTTGCTGCCTTTGGCTCCTTCACCCTCCAGTTTGAAGCCAATTACTCCTCTTCAATGGTGCCTTCGTCTACGCGAATTGTCAACCTTTGATTGCCTTCTCTCTAAGTTCTGTTCTCACTACAACTGTCATCTTCTATGTTTTTTCTCGCTACCACATATCAGACAAGTCAATCGACAGACATCTCAGTCTGTCACGTCTGCCAGACATATCAGTCTGCCATATTGGCTTCTGAGTTGTTATGTCAACTCCTAATCTGCTACATCAATTTCTGAGCTGCTATAATAGCTCGTGTTCTGCCACATTAGACTCTATGCTGCAACATTAGCTTTTGATCTACCACCATGTCAATCTCTATATCAGCTTATAGTCTATCACGTCAGCTTCTGATCAACTACTACTCCAATTCTTCATCTAGTACGTCAGTTTTTCGGTACATCTTGAGCTTGAGAGGGGATGTTAACATAATTTTAAGGATCACGCACTACAAGAATAATGGTCATTAGCGATGCATTTTTTGGCCTTTAACGATGCTTTTAAGCGTCGCTAAAAACCATCCCGACGCTTTCGTAAGCGTCGGCAAAGCGTCGCCTATGCTACAGTGGAGAAAATATTTTCCGACGCATCGAAAAGCGTCGCTAATTGATTTCTGGTCGCAATTTTAGCGACGCTTTAAAGCGTCGTTAAAATATTATTTTTTTTTAAAAAAATAATTTTTGAAATTTCTAAACCCTGTTTAAAAATACTACACATTACAGTTTTTTTAATCAAATGAAAAAAAGCCGGTCTTTCAAAGAGTACAAACTAAGCCAATCTACTGGTTCAGCGCGTAGCATCAGTGTTTCAATTGCAGTTCTATTCTGGTTAGCTAGGGAGAAACAGAAAGCAGCGAACATCCATATCCTGAGTGTCTTCATTTGTAGTAGGTTCTTGTCAGTGACTAGTAACTGATACAACAACAGAAGCAACAAATGCCTGCATTTCTCACCCTGGAACGAACCAAATACCTGAATTTATTGCTGCAGAATCTAGCAGACAGCCATGATAAAGCTTTGGAACACGATTTGTGATTCTTTCTTCTGATAATGATCTAATCAGGCTGATGATTTATGTCAATGCTCTTATAATCAGGTAATCTGATAAAGTTATTTGCAGTATTTGCAGATCTGAAAGCTTCTATATAGATGTACCTTAAAAAAAAAGCTTCTATAGAAGCAGGTTTATAAGTTTGAGCATATGACCATCAAGTTATTCATCAGCCAACTTCTTGAGATGTTGGAATTTTTATCACTATTTGGTTGAATAGTGAAAGTTCATCTTCCTTTATTCTCCTTCGTCGTAAGGAAAGTAGCCATTAGTTTCCAAGTTTCATAACGAGTAAAACGAAGTGGACATAAACCAAACCTCCAAAGAACGTGAGCTGGTTTGTTTCTGTTTAACATATATCAGAAAATCAAAGCGTCATATGGACAGCAGCCTGGGTTCCTGACACATGAAGAACTTTTAATATACCATGAGTTTAGTTTGAAGGTGGGAGCCAACAGTAATCCATTTCCCACTAAGTTTCATTTACAGATTATAGTGACAGAATGTTAAGAGGAAATTTTACCTGTCATAGAATAAAAAAAACAGTATCATCATTTACACTTGAAAAAACAAATTTTATCAGCAAAATAATTTCTTAAAGATTCAAGACAGCACAACCCTTTAGATCCAATCTACTATTTAACAGATTAAATAGTAAAGAAATCCACAAAAACATGGGAGACTGTCTTTTGATTTCAGACAGCCATCACAAAGATCATTTCAAAGATGAAAAACATCATGCACGCACGTAAGATTTGGTTTCAAGCAGTCCTAAGCCTGTCTAAAGAAATTAACTGTTCCAGAATGTTCAAAGCATAAGAAGATTAAAAAAAAAGAAAAAGGCGTACCCTCAATTTTTGTTTCTCAAATTCTGATACAATAAAGCTTGAAATATCAGAAGACACAACATAGCCAGGACCATTTGCATATGGTGGATAATCTTCTTCAGGCCATTCCTAAAAAAGGAGGCACCAAATTTCTAAACCCTGTTTACAAAATCAAAGCCACACAACTAAGCGAGATATACACAAAATCAAACATATTTATCTAAACATTCATATTGTCAAATTACATTCATACTATCAATTTACGTTTACAATGTACTTCAAAAAGCATAAAAAAATACATATAAACTCCAAAATAAATGCTTCAGGGGTCACTAGCATCACCATCTCTACGTGCAGATGAACTATCAGGAACCTGTAATAAAAAAACTAAAGCAGTTAAGAATACGAAAATTATTAAACTCTTTAAGAAAAATATGATACTTATGCAAAATGTTTAAGTAAATGTAGTAATTTACCTGAGGAGGGACAAACTGATGCAACAAAGATGTAATCTGATTAATCTGAGCCCTCAAAGATTGCATCTCTGTCTGGTGGCTCTGCTTCAACTCTTTTATCTCTGCCTTCAGATCATTAACCTCTGCAGTACTACTACTCTGTCTAACATCTTGAGTATATCTACCCACTGCAGACAACTGAGTGGGGGTAACTCCAACGCCATAATCCCTCACTCGACCATAACGCTCCGAGCCCATCAACTCGGTAAACACCTGAGCTTCGACACCTCTGGTGTTGCCAATTGAAGATGACTCTCCGATACGCTCTGAAATAAGGGATGTAGCTCTGTCCTATATCTCTCAAAAACAATCAAATTAATTTTTGAAAAATTAAAATATATAAAAGATCATTGCAGAAATTATTAATAAATACATACAACTATATCTCTCGACTCCTCTCGGACAAAGCTGCCATCTCGGTGGGTGTGAGTCATCTTATAGAACTCCACCTCACCAGGTTTCCTCCCATGGTCTTCCATCTACAACAAAAAGTATATTGGAAGAGTTTCATCTTATAGAACTATATCATGATACATGCTATATGATACAAGAGTTTCAAAAAGTTTCAAAAAAACTTACGAATTCAGCTCTGAGCCTCGCATAACTCTTCGAGCCTGAAGTGTGAGGAATTGTCTGAGATGCTCGTGCGGCTCGACCAATGTCAGAATATGTCTACCACGAAAAAATTAAACATTGTAATATATTAAATATATTGTAATTTATTTGGCATCAATATTTAAAAATGCAAGAGTAAATAATTATTTCTAATTATCTTCCAGGTAATAAAAATGCAAGTAAAAATGCTTGGGGCCATGAGTGTCAAATGAAGGAAAGAGAACAAGATTTCCAGGTCTGCATCAATATTTCTGTGTATTATGGCATGCCTTCAAGAGTACGTTAACAACATAATCATCCCATATCTCTCACTGCAAACTAAAACTATCTGAGAAAGAAGAAGCCATTATTATTAATGGAGAAAGAAACGATACCTGTGGCGAAGATAATAGGATAATGTTCTTGAAATTCTCTAATGTCTTCAAAATTCATGACATCAAATTTGGCTACAGTGATTTCAAGAGGCAAAGCAAGAAGAGAAGACCACTGTGGATATTAAACGAATAGAAGTATCTGCCACACAACAGCTGTATTTCATCTCAATATGTAATTATATCATGATCACAACCATAACCATATAAATCATAACTACAGTCAAACACAGAGATCAGACGCCTGGGCCAAATAAAAACAGAACCGGAAATACAAAACCTATAAATTAACAGAGAACAGCAACCGAACAAGACCAATGTTCATTGATGCTCAGGATTACAAAACAAAAATGACAATTGCATGCAATATTGGTATTACTACAGCCCCATGTTCTCTAATTCATCTACTTTTAAGACTTACAATGAGTAATAGACATCGATCATGCCTAACCAGTCCAAATTCAAAACTCCATGACTGTTAAAATGTTTTAAAAACATAACAATGCTGTGATAGTATATATGTGGATGCAAAGTGAAAATAAGCACATAAATCACAATCCATAAAAAAAGAATAAGCAGATTAGGCCAGAGCAGACAGAAAATTTTAAGCATCTAATTGCAAACAGTAGATGAAGCACAAACCTTTTCTCCAACTAGACATTGAGGTGTAGAAGAATGAAGTTTCAACAACTATTAATAAGTTACCCATGAGATTTGCAAGCTGCATTAAGCTCCCGACCTCCTCTCTTCTCTTGTTGCATGCAGAGTATGAAGTTCCTTATCATCTATAATCACTGAAGGCTAATTTATATTTCAAGAACAAATTTAAATATGAAGGTTAAATTCTATAATACTACTAATAGTTCATGTCCGGCTAATTTGAATGATTGGTGTTCACTGTTTGTGTCCACAGTCTGATAGGCAGAACTTGTACAATAAGAGCCGGTGCCTCCACCAAAATAATTCCAAGATCAAAGATCATTCATTACACATGACAACATAATATTCTTGTAATTATGAAAGGAGAGAATCCAAAATAATATACTGCAAAGCATAGGGAATGACAACATAATATTCATACGCTACTAGTAGAAAAGTCAGTATCGGTAACAGCTTACAAAGATACTCAAATGGAAAGAGCTGTAAACAATGGTGCAAAAAATGTACACCTATTGAGAGCATTGTAAATAAAATAGTTCATGTATCTATTTTCTGTAATAAAAGTTCCAGCACAATTGTCATTATAGGGGGTAGCCTCTTATTTGAAAGGAGCAATTTTCGTAAAATTACTTCTGATGGCCACAAATGTGTGGAAACAATGCAAAAGTAATGGTGATGATCTTATTCTAAAAAAAAAAAGAATAATCAGAGTTGCTGCATATATTAGGTTGCTATAATTTTTTTTTTTTCTTGGTTGTCGTATTACAAATAATGAGTTTCGCAGATTACTGCCTAAAGTGAATTATGGAGGGGGTAAGTTTCTTCTCAATCAGATCTTCTATTTAGGGCAACACCAACTTCAAATTCTTGCTATAGGACATGAGTACCTATCATGAACAATTGTAATTTAGAACATCTTTATGCTTAAAATAATTTATAGATAAAAAGATTAGTTAGTTTAGTTTTATGTTTTGTGTTTATTTACGTCAGAATAAAATTGCTTTTTAGGTCTGGCAGTCATTTATTTATGCCAAAATAAAAGTGTATTTTAGTCACTACTAAATGCTACTTAAAGTTCTATATATATATATAGAATTATTGTGAAGATGCAAATATAAGGAGTTGGCACGGAAGGGGAGGAATTGGGACACATCACCTTTCCTTAAAAACCCGGAAAAGTGAATAAAGAGACTAGGTTATGTGGTATGTCTAAAGCTATAAGCATATGTAGGAGAAATAATAAAAAGGAGGAAAAACTATATCCTCACTCCTATCTTTTATGTGTATAGAGCCAAAGCAGACACTGCTCACCTAACAAGGTCACTTATCCAAGGATAAGAAATGTCCTACAACCTACTAATCCCTATTTAAGGTAATCGTTGGAATATAATTAAGCCTTCAAAATTCATGGCTTCCTTATGGTATCCATACCATAAATCCTAAATTCTGTAACGATAACATGGTCAAGACATTTTTTAACTAAAACTATAGCAGCATTGTTTAATTCAACTAAAATGGAGCAGACAATTAGAACATTTTGGACTGGACATAAACCTATCAATTCAATGCCTATCCCAGATTGACAACATTGGGCACGTGTTCAAGCCAAAATATTGCACAAGCATGGGGATGCTTGCAGATGTGTTAGGCTGTGAGCTCCTAACACCTATGTTAGGACTCAAGATCTACAAGGGAAAAAGAAAAATGAACAAAGAAACCCTAGATCTACGATAGGCGATCATTACCTTCTTTCTGAGGCCCGAAGTCCTGGGCTTCTGCCCCTCAAAAGGAGACGTCTCCTTCCGAGTCACCGTAAACATCACCATTTTCTCCTTCTTTCTGTCGAGATTGCGATCAAGATCGACAGAGCGGGCGAGAGGTGGGGAAAGAAAGGAAAGATAGACACGGGAGCAACGACGGAGGACGTGTGGTGACGAGAAGCGAGCACGGATTTAAAGATCCAGAACATCTAGAATTTAAAGATCGAAGCAAGAGAAGAAGATCCCAAACCTGGCCTTGTCCCTGTCCTTGCCGGCTCCAAACTTCAAACGCCGCGGAGGAGAGATGCGAGAGGCGGGAGATATCCACAGAGAGGAGGCCAATGGAGAGGGGGAGGAGGGGAAGGAGATGCGGCGGAGGAACGCGATTTGGGGTCGCTCGAAGGAGGGGAATGACTGAGATCGGCGGAGGGAGGGGGGAGTCGGTCGGCGTGAACTAGCTAGGGATAAGGGATTTAAGGCGGCGGAGGGAGAGGGTCGATCGGGTTTTGTCGTGGGAGATATGAAGTCCGACGACGCTTATAAGCGTCGTCGCATTTCTCCCTTATGCCGACGCTTATAAGCGTCGGTGATTCCATAAAAAGCGTCGGCGGAAGATTTGTTACCGACGCTTTCTCAAAGCGTCGGCATTTACTGTTGCAAGAAAAAAAATTGCCGACGCTTTTATCTAGCGTCGGCAATTTAAAGTCGGCAAACGGCTTTTTTGTTGTAGTGACGTAACAACTCGCATCGCCCATAATATTTTTTTTATTAACTTAATTCTGTATCAACCTAAATTATTTTTCTTTATTAGCATGATCTTGTTAGAGTGATTTTAGGGGTCATATAACAACTTGTATCAATCAGTATTATTTTTTATTGTTATTGTGATCCTATATCAGCCTATATTATTTTTCTTGTATGGAGTCTATACACAAATATATATAACCCCTGAGATGTACCGAATATGACGGATCAGAGAAATAAAATTACTACTCTCTCTCTCTCTCTCTCTTTTTCTTGTTTTTCTCTTCTGCAAATATTATGAGAGAACAATCATTCATTTTCAAAAGGGAGAACATGGCGGTTTTTCAAAGATGCACATATCTCATACCGTGCAAAACAAGCATGACAGTGGATATTGATACTTCCATACTTGGTATGCTTATGCAACGGAATTTAACTGAATTTTTATCTTAGACTTGGCCTAGGAAGTTTTGCTGGATATTTATAAGAGCCACAAATGGAGAACGCATGAAGCAAATAGCATTCTTGGTCAGAGTCATGGTTCCATGCATGGGGTCAGTTTCAAAAGGATATGTCAAAATAAGAACAGCGTTAATTTCTAGATCCGCGAGAATGTGATTTACTTCATGCGTTCTCCATAATATCCAGCCAAACTTCCTCGGCCAAGTCTAAGGTAAAAGTTCAGTTAAATTTCGTTGCAAGATGATAAGCATACCAAGTATGGAAGAATCAAGATCCACTGTCATGCTTGTTTTGCACGCTATGAGAGCTGTGCACCTTTGAAAAACTGCCATGTTCTCCCTTTCGAAAATGAATGATTGTTCTCCCATAATATTTGCAAAAGAGAAAAAAAGAGAGAGCAGTAATTTTATTTCTCTGATCCGTCACATTCGGTACATCTCAGGGGTTATATATACTTGTGTATAGACTCCATACAAGAAAAATAGTATAGGCTGATATAGGTCACAATAACAATAAAAAATATTACCGATTGATACAAGTTGTTATGTGATCCATAAAATTACTCTAACAAGATCATGCTAATAAAAAAAATAATTTAGGTTGATACAGAATTAGACTAAAAAAAAAATATTATGGGTGATGCGAGTTGTTACGTAATCTCTAAAATTATGCTAACATCCCCTCTCAAACTCAAGATGTACCGAAAAACTGACATACTTGATGAAGAGTTGGAGTTGTAGCTCAGAAGCTGACGTAATAAACTATGAGCTGACATAAAGATTGACATGGTGGTAGATTAAAAGCTGATGTTGCAGCATAGAGTCTGATGTGGCAAAACACGAGCTATTATAGCAGCTCAAAAGTTGATGTAGCAGATTAAGAGTTGACATAACAACTCAGAAGCCAATATGGCAAATTGATGTGTCTGACAGACATGACAGACTGAGATGTCTGTCGATTGACTTGTTTGATATATGGCAGCAAGAAAATACATAGAAGATGACAGTTGTAGTGAGGACAGAGCTTAGAGAAAAAGCAACCAAAGGTCGATGATTGTCGTAAATGGAGGCACCATTGAAGAGGAGTAATTAGCTTCGAACTGGAGGGTGAAGGAGCCAAAGGAAGTAAATAAAACCAGAGATAGAGAGAATGGAGCCGAGCGACAGTGAGGAGAGACGACCGAAGATTTGGAGCTGAAGAGAAAAGCGATGGAGAGGAGCTGCGGATCCATAAAAAATAAAGGATCTTCGAGTAATAATCTACCAGTATAGTAAATATGCAGATCTACTAATGAGATCAATATTGATTCCTTAGAAAATAAAGAATCTGCGGAAAAATAGAGGATCCGTGGATCCAAAAAATATATAGAAGTTTTGGGTGTTGATTCATCCGGAAACAGAGATCGATAGATTGGCAATGAAGGTCTTCAAAGCTTTTAGACATAGCAATGATGACCACAGTAAAGGGAGAAGAGAGGGTGCAAAAGATTTGGTGATTGTTGGCTCCGATACAATGTTAAAATATTTACAGAAAAAAAGAAAAACAAAAAAAAGAAGAGAGAGAAGTGATTTTATTTCTCTGATCCGTCACATTCGGCACATCTCAGGGATTATATATATTTCTGTATAAACTCTATACAAGAAAAATAATATAAGGTAATATAGGATCATACTAACAATGAAAAATATTACTAATTGATACAAGTTGTTATGTGATTTCTAAAATTATTCTAACAAAATTATACTAATAAAAAAATAATCTAAATTTATATAAAATTATGCTAATAAAAAAAAATTATGTACAATCCAAATTGGCACGTTATGCTAACAGCCAAACTTATTTTGCACGGTACGACTTACGAGAGCTGTGCATCTTTGAAAAACTACGATGTTAGCCCTTGCTTATCTGACTGCCTGCAAAGTTTGACCCGCAAGCCACGTATTTGACGCGGCATTCAATGTTTTCTACTTTAAATGGATGATAGCTATCTGTTTCCGAGTGATGTGGCGGCCATCCAATGATGGAGAGCTCCCTGCCAGCGCGTAAGATAAGCACCGGAAAGGATCCACAGGCTTGAGCTTCACCTCTCGAAGACTTTTCTTCGAATTGACAAGTTGGAGCACTTACACACCCTATCAATTCACTTGGAAAATTCCATCCTGAATGTGGGGCCAGCAAGAATTAAAGGTCCAGCAACTATCGTATACATAGGATATCAGATCCAAAACCAAGACCAAGAGCATGTGTTTGTTTCCTTTCTTCTTTGTAGCTTCGCTGGGTTCTCTACTATGAGAAATCCTAGTATTCCCACCATCCTCATCCGTCTCTCTCTCATCTTCACGCTCCTCCTTCCTTTTGCGTCTCCAGCACCTAGGAGCTCTCTGACGAGACGTTCTTTCCTTTCTGTGGAGGATGACTCAGACATCCTCGTCTCACAAGATACGTCATTCGCATGCGGCTTCTACGAAGTTGGTTCGAATGCCTTCACCTTCTCGATCTGGTTCTCCAAATCAAAGCCCAAGACTGTCGTATGGACAGCGAAACGTGACCACCCTGTGAATGGTCATGGGTCGCGAGTTACAATGCGCAAGGATGGGAGCGTGGTTCTTACCGACTATGATGACACGGTCGCTTGGAGCACCAACACCGGCTCACCTCAAGCTCACATGCAACTTCTCGATACTGGGAATCTTGTTGTGAAGGATCCAGATGGTACAGTTCTATGGCAAAGCTTTGATTATCCTACTGATACTCTTCTCCCTAACCAGGCATTAAATCAAAATTCTAGGCTGGTATCTGCTGCTGCTGCCGGATCACTATCTTCGGGCCACTATAAATCTTATTTTGACAGCAATAATATTTTGATACTCATGTATGATACGCCGGAATTTGCTAGAGTCTACTGGCCTGATCCCGGACAATTATTGTGGTATACTGGCAGATCAACCTACAATAGCAGTAGATCCGCAGTCCTTGACGACATGGGGCAGTTCGTGTCGAGCGATAACTTGGCGTTCAAAGCTTCCGACTGGGGTCCAGCGATTATTAGGAGGCTGACTCTGGATTATGATGGTAATCTTAGGCTGTACAGCTTGGACGAGTCGACCAAGACGTGGTCGATTTCGGGGGTTGCTCTTTCATCGGTCTGTCTTGTACATTCACTGTGTGGTAGGAATGGAATCTGTGTTTACACGCCGACACCCCAATGTACTTGTCCTCCTGGTTTTGAAGTGAATGACCCGAGCGATTGGAGCAAAGGTTGCAAGCGCAAATACAGCATCGACTGCCACAAACCTTATCATGCTGAATTTTTGGAGCTTCCCCACACAGATTTTTGGGGGTCTGATTTCAATTTCACTCCTTCCCTGTCAGTTAGGGCATGCAGGAAGATTTGCAAAACGGACTGTTCATGCGAAGCTTTCGGATATAAGGAAACCGGAGAATGTTATCCAAAAATTGAGCTCCACAATGGAAAAAGTTATCCAGGCACCTATGGCACCATATTCTTAAAACTTCCGAGATATGTAAACACCTCAAAACTCTCTTCTCGTCTTCAAGGGCATAAGCCTGTTTGCAGTGTCAAAGAAGTGGACATCGGCAAGGATATAAGGCGAAAGAGCAGCGGAGGAAAAGATTGGGCCCATTTCTATTGGTTCGTATCGGCAGTTTTCGTAATAGAACTCCTTTTTATTACATTTGGTTGGTGGTTTATTTTCAGGAGGGGGGAGCAGTCAGCCCCAATGGAGGAGGGATATAGGGCGATATCTACTCAATTTCGAAGATTCACTTACATAGAGCTGAAAAGAGCTACTCGAAACTTCCAGGAAGAGCTCGGGAGGGGAGGTTCGGGAGCCGTGTACAAGGGAGTCTTGGATGATGACAGGGTGGCGGCAGTCAAGAAGTTGGAAGATGTGATCCAAGGAGAAGAGGAATTCCACGCTGAACTGAGCCTCATAGGGAGAATATACCACATGAATTTAGTGAGAATGTGGGGATTTTGTTCAGAACGCTCACACAAGCTCTTAGTTTCTGAGTTCGTGGAGAATGGTTCGCTGGACAAGGTTTTATTTCATGGTGATGGCTCAGCTAACTTTCTAAGATGGAGGCAGAGGTTTAAAATTGCGGTAGGGGTGGCAAAAGGACTGGCCTATCTTCATCACGAGTGCCTTGAGTGGGTCATTCACTGTGATGTAAAGCCTGAGAATATATTGTTGGGTCATGATTTTGAGCCCAAGATTGCAGACTTTGGACTGGCCAAACTGTTAAATAGAGGTGAATCTGGAGAAAACTTATCACGTATCCAAGGGACGAGGGGTTACATTGCTCCAGAATGGGCTTCGAGTCTTCCAATCACCGGGAAGGTTGATGTCTATAGCTATGGAGTAGTGCTTCTAGAGTTGGTGAAGGGGGCTCGGGTTTCAGACTGGATAATGGGTAGGGGGGAGGAGGTAGAGATGGTACTGAGGAGGTCACTTGAGTTGCTCAAAGAGAAATTAAAGAGTGGACAAGAGTCATGGATTGGGGACTTTGTTGACTCCAGATTGAATGGAAAGTTCAACAGCAAGCAAGCATTAATGATGGTGGAGATAGCAGTCTGCTGCCTCGAAGAGGAGAGAAGCAAAAGGCCATCCATGAAATCTGTAGTCCAAATGCTCCTTTTATCTGATGACGAGCTAAACTCCCATGCAGCATCTTTCCAGTAAGTTGGGCATGAAGTCGTTAATATGTGGTCATAATATCAAGTAATGTATCTTAGTCTTAGTCGAAAGCATTCCATGTAGGAAGCTGCTAAGGCAAATTATATATGAGCTTGTATATCCAGCGTTTGTTCTCCTACTTGTAAAGTCGATCGTCTGAATATTTATGTGTGTAGACTTTCTTTAAGTTAACAAGGAATAAATGAAGCTAGTAGCAGTAATTATTTTCTAATTATTTACCAATATGATAGCTTTGGATTAACGTTTTTCCGTTCCCAGAGCCGAAAGTGTTTTCACCCATTATAATTATCTTATTGTTTACCAGATTGAACAGACTAGCTTCCCCAAGTTGGTGTGATAAATTATCCTTAAATACTAGGAGGACAACTAGGTCGCATATATCTGAAACCGGTTTCGCCATATCAGTGATCAGTTAGAAATTCATTCTAAGGTGGAGATTGGCAGAAAGAAAGAGAGTAGGAGAGAGCGAGGGGAATTTCAATCAACCATCTAAACGGACCATATTGTAGAATTCATTATTTAATGTACTATTCATAGTATGGCACGGTCATCTGTACTTATTTCTGCTCAGCTTTAGTACATCAATCATAGTATGGCGCCATCACCCACATTTTTTTTCAAAAGAAAAAAGTCCCTGGGTTCACTATCATTGCAACAATATGATGAAATTATAGATCGTCTAAAACAATGATGTGCCTAACCATGTAGACCAGAAGTCTACACAACAACTGCAACTTATTAGTTGGTTGCCATTCAATACATGTATATTTAAGATTTTTTGAGGAAAGAACATCCATGCTTGTTAAAGAAAAAAAAAACCTTCCGTGTTATCCTGATTTTATTAGTGCACGGTCTTCCAAACAATCTTAAAACCCAACGTTATTGGTTGACCACGTAAAAGGGCACTAAATTGGTCGAAGTCGCATCTAACTTCCAAACCTCACTTGGCACTCTAGAATGTTTCATAAGTTTAGCAAATTAGGTTACTAATGGAAACCCCAGAAAACCGCATAGCCATGGCACTCAGCCAGGCGAGGTTCAAGTAACACTCGATGACCAAATCGGACAACTAATGAGCCTAGAGGCAGATCAAACCTTCCGCAGCCAAAAGGGCGCAGGACCAGCAGCAACGCGTAGGACCAGCCTGCAAGCCAGAATTCATACTATCAGTACACCGGGCGTCAACCGAGCAAGGCAGAGGCTGAGCGCGCTACACACCAGTGTCTGCACGCCCGACCAGCCGAGTGCGTAGCCAAACGTAGCAACAGCCACACGTGCTACGCACCAGTGCTTGTGCGCCCGACCAGCCGAGCGCGTAGCCAAACATAGCAATGGTCGCACGTGCTACGCACCAGTGCTTGCGCGCCCGGCCAACCGTGCGCACCAACCAAATGAGGCAAAGATCGAGCGCGCAACTCACAAACTTCTGTGCGTCCGACCAGCCATGCGCGCTCTTGCCCAAGCATGCAACCCACAAGCTTTGGCGCGTACATCCAGCCGCGTGCGTTTTTGTCCGACCCCAACGGGCAATTCCTTCCCTACTACGCCAGCAAGGCATCCGGCCAAAGCTCACCCCGAAGTTTTCAAAGTACTAAGGGGCATTGCAAATAGATCTAGCCCGAGCCAGATTGCTCCGTGGCCTTGGCCATGCGCGGGCGCCTATGGCTATGGCCGTGCGTGGGCGCCCATGACTATGTCCATGCGTAGGTGCGCCACAGCAACGGCCTCCTACTAACCCAGCAGGGTATCTGTCCAAAGCCCACCCCGAGGGTTACAAAGTCTGAGGAGTATTGCAAATGGCTTTAGTCGAAGCATGGAATTATGGTTTGCCAGTTACAGGCCGAAGCGTAACCATGAATAGTCCAAATCAAAAAGATAATAGTTGATCGGAATTCTGGATAAAAATGAAAGATTAAAAATATATGAAACCATTGTATGATAATATCTTACATGTTTTCTAGAATGAGTGATATGTTTGATGACGTATATGTATGAATGCATATTTATATAGATTTGTTCGAGCTATGTTGAATAATCGGTATGGGATTTTATAATTTTTCCTACATTTTGATATGGTTAATTTTTATTTAAATTTACTATATTGGTGTTTGTGTGTGGGATTCTTAGTGTGTTGTAAAGCGCACACCCCTTCCTTTTTACTTTCAGAGTTCGAGGATGCGTAGTTTCGAATGAGTTGGGTGTGGAGTTTGAGTATCAGAATTATGAGTTACTTAGTTTCTGATACTAATAAATATTTGAAAATTTTGAAATTGAAAAGTTGATTATTTGATCATAGTGAATTTATTTAGTTAGATTATTCGGCTATTAACTCTTGATTGAAATTTTTAGAATTATTTTGGAATTGTTCATCTTTGGCCTTGCATGATCTCTACAACATCGCTATAAGTCATATGGTCGTATCACATGGCCGATCGATATGATGGGTTGGGGGCACGATAGTATTAAATTTTTTTTGAATTGCAATCTAAGAAGTGATTTCATTCATATATTTCTGTACTCCTCAGTTTGGTGAAATGCGCCATGTGAAACATATGAAAGGTGATAAGCCACTCTCTTGATGCCATATGTAGTGTGTAGTAAATCACTGATTGAATTAGCAAATTGGTATTGAGTGGAACGGTAGACTTTCGTTTTGCAACCTCAAATCTTAATATATAGTGTAAACAATGCCCAGTGTTTTTCAGCCTATGAGCTGACCAACCAAATAAACTTAGATTTTTTCTTAGTGAGGACTGAGAATCTTGGCTGTTGCTGTTAAAATCCGAACTAACGTCGGTCACCGCCCGAGCTGCATGGAGGTCAGTTGGTACCAAGGTAAAGACGAATTAGCTAAGAGCTGAGGAGTAGCTTTAGGATGTTGTGGACCAACGTCGCCGCTCTGAAAGACGAGTACGACCTGCAAGAAAGTCTTCTTGCCGGAAAGTTTCTTGCGGAGGACACTCCGATGCTTAAGTTAGTAAAAATTTAGAGCAACAATAGGAGAAAGAGAGAGTGAGAGCAGAAGAGTACTCGAGAGTGCTTATCTGAGGATCCTCCGATCCCCCCTATATATAGGATGGGGTGAATATCCATTTTCTTATTCATTGAGGCACGACAATTGCATCGCGATAGCTAGATTTATTCGCTTAATGCATGGTAATAGCTCCTCGTGATATATTCGCGAGGTTAATTGTGCTGATTGTGTATTTATGGTTGAGCTAGATTGATCGTTTTCGAGACCATAATTGTCACTTCTTTAATGATCCTTGGTGTTACTCTGCGGCTAGACTGACTAGTATAACACATTGACCAATATCGAGGTCATTCACCTCGGTTAACGCCGAGGCCAAGGAGATCGAAATAGTTTGAGGTAAGGATAACCAATATTCTCTTCATTTTCTATCACTAATTGTTTTATTTCTCTAAGAAAGAAGAGGACTTGTTCAATTCTTCATAAATCCATCTATGTCGCATAGTGACTTTGTGTCCTTGACTCCAAGGAGGCTTCCGATCTCGCGAAGTATTCTAAAAGTCATGCGGATTCTTATCACTGGCATTGAATTCAAAATTATTGGGCAAAATTGGTGTGCGTCTAGCTTGACAAGTATTTAAAATTGCCCTTGATGCTAGCTGGCCTACACCAAGACCCTTCTCCATTGTGGAGATTGGCATTGTGGAGATTGGCTTAGTTGGACGCAGTCTAAATGTGGACTTTACGGAAAAATTATTAGGTGGGTCAGGTCCACCATGAATTCGGAATGAAATAAATCACCTTAATGATGTTATTCTGAAATAAATGAAACCACTTAAGATGGTTTCATTCTAGGTCTATGTGGACCTAGTTTGCCTAATAATTGGTCCAAAACTAAGTAAGCAATTCCCTAGCGGATCACGCCACGTGTCAAGGAAGACATCGCCTCCAAGCCAATAAATGAGTTATAGCATGGTACAGAAGGTGGCGGCCTGGGCACGAGATGTCCTCCCCTCGCGCCTCACTTCTATTGTGATATGGGAGCGAGAGCAGCAAGCACCAGCAATCTACCCAAACCAATGGCAATGGGCATCCCACACCAAATCCCCAATGTCTCCCTTCTCGTCATCCTCCCATCAATACTCATCCTTCTCGATGGGGTTGAACTCTCGAACTAATAATGTCTTAAGTGGGGCCACAATGTGCTGGGATAGTTTTGAAATTAATGGGGAAAAAAAAGAGTTGAATTGAATGCTCCGGATGGAGTCCTCTATAGAGATAAATAGCTTATGTAGAAATTAACGCTGTTCTTATTTTGACATATCCTTTTGAAACTGACCCCATGGAACCATGACTCTGACCAAGAATGTTATTTGCTTCATGCGTTCTCCATTTGTGGCTCTTATAAATATCCAGCAAAACTTCCTAGGCCAAGTCTAAGATAAAAATTCAGTTAAATTTCGTTGCATAAGCATACCAAGTATGGAAGAATCAATATCCACTGTCATGCTTGTTTTGCACGGTATGAGATCTGTGCATCTTTGAAAAACTGACATGTTCTCCCTTTTGAAAATGAATGATTGTTCTCTCATAATATTTGTAGAAGAGAAAAACAAGAAAAAGAGAGAGAGAGAGAGAGAGAGAGAGAGAGAGAGAGAGAGAGAGAGAGAGAGAGAGAGAGAGGGAGAGAGAGCAGTAATTTTATTTTTCTGATTCGTCATATTCGGTACATCTCAGGGGTTATATATACTTGTATATAGACTCCATACAAGAAAAATAATATAGGCTGATATAGGATCACAATAACAATAAAAAATAATACTGATTGATATAAGTTGTTATGTGATCCCTAAAATCACTCTAACAAGATCATGCTAATAAAGAAAAATAATTTAGGTTGATACAGAATTAGGCTAATAAAAAAAATATTATGGGCGATGCGAGTTGTTACGTGATCCTTAAAATTATGTTAACATCCCCTCTCAAACTCAAGATGTACCAAAAAACTGGCGTACTAGATGAAGAATTGGAGTAGTAGCTCAGAAGCTGACGTGATAGACTATGAGCTGATATAGAGATTGACATGGTGGTAAATCAAAAGCTGATGTTGCAGTATAGAGTCTGATGTGGCAGAACACGAGCTATTATAGCAGCTCAGAAATTGATGTTGCAGATTAAGAGTTGACATAACAACTCAGAAGCCAATATGGCAGGCTGATATGTCTGGCAGACGTGACAGACTGAGATGTCTATTGATTGACTTGTCTGATATGTGGCAGCGAGAAAAAACATAAAAGATGACAGTTGTAGTGAGGACAGAGCTTAGAGAAAAAGCAACCAAAGGTCGATGATTGTCGTAGATAGAGGCACCATTGAAGAGAAGTAATTAGCTTCAAACTGGAGGGTGAAGGAGCCAAAGGCAACAAATAAAACCAGAGATAGAGAGAATGAAGCCGAGCGACAGTGAGGAGAGACGACCGAAGATTTAAAGCTAAAGAGAAAAGCAGTAGAGAGGAGCTGTGTATCCATAGAAAATAAAGGATCTTCGAGTAATAATCTACCAGAATAGTGAATATGCAGATCTACTAATGAAATCAATATTGATTCATTAGAAAATAAAGAATCTGCGGAGAAATAGAGGATCCGTGGATCCAAAAAATAGAAAATTTTTGGATGTTGATTCACCCGGAAACAGAGATCGATAGATTAGCAATGAGGGTCTTTAAAGCTTTTAGACATAGCAACAATGACCGCAACAAAGGGAAAAGAGATGGTGGCAATAGATTAGATGATTGGTGGCTCTGATACAATATTAAAATATTTGCAAAAAAGAGAAAAACAAAAAGAGAAGAGAGAGAAGTGATTTTATTTCTTTGATCCGTCACATACGGTACAACTCAAGGATTATATATATACTTGTGTATAGACTTTATATAAGAAAAATAATATAGGCTGATATAGGATCATATTAATAATAGAAAATATTACTAATTGATATAAATTGTTATGTGATTTCTAAAATTATTCTAATAAAATTATATTGATAAAAAAATAATTTAAATTTATATAGAATTATATTAATAAAAAAAATTATGAGCAATACGGATCGGTACGTGAAGCTAACAGCCAAACTTACTTTGCACGGTGCGACTTGCGGGAGCTGCGCATCTTTCGAAAAAACCGCCATGTCAACCCTTTCGAAAATGAATGATCGTGGCTCATCTTACTGCCTACAAAGTTTGACACGCAAGCCACGTATTTGACGCGGAATATAATGTTTTCTACTTTAAAAGGATGATAGCCATCTGTTTGCGAGTGAGTGGCGGCTATCCGGAGACTTGAGCTTCACCTCTAGAAGACTTTTCTTCAGAATTGACAAGTCGGACTTGTACACCCTATCAATTCACTTGGAAAACTATCCCTGAACGTGGGGCCAACAAGAATTAAAGGTCCAGCAACTATAATATATGTAGGATATCAGATCCAAAAGCCAAGACAAAGAGCATGTGTTTGTTTCCTTTCTTCTTTGCAGCTTCGCTGGGTTCTCTACCATGAGAAATCCTAGTATTCCCACCATCCTCATCCGTCTCTCCCTCATCTTCACGCTCCTCCTTCCTTTCGCGTCTCCAGCACCTAGGAGCTCTCTGACGAGACGTTCTTTCCTTTCTGTGGAGGATGACTCGGACATCCTCGTCTCACAAGATAAGACATTCGCATGCGGCTTCTACGAAGTTGGTTCGAATGCCTTCATCTTCTCGATCTGGTTCACCAAATCAAAGCCCAAGACTGTCGTATGGACAGCGAACCGTGACCACCCTGTGAATGGTCATGGGTCGAGAGTTACAATGCGCAAGGATGGGAGCGTCGTTCTAACGGACTATGATGACGCGGTCGTTTGGAGCACCAACACCGGCTCACCTCAAGCTCACACGCAGCTTCTCGATACTGGAAATCTTGTTGTGAAGGATCCAGATGGTACAGTTCTATGGCAAAGCTTTGATTATCCTACTGATACTCTTCTCCCTAACCAGGCATTCAATCAAAATTCTAGGCTGGTATCTGCTTCTCCTAACGGATCACTATCTTCAGGCCACTATAATTTTTATTTTCAGAGTGATAATGTTTTGAAACTCATATATGATGCACCTGAATATGTTAGCATCTACTGGCCTGATCCCGGACAAGTCGCGTGGCCGTGGAATAATGACAGATCAACCTACAATAGCAGTAGATTGGCAGTCCTTGATGATATGGGGCAGTTCGTGTCGAGCGATAACTTGGCGTTCAAAGCTTCTGACTGGGGTCCAGCGATTAGGAGGAGGCTGACTCTGGATTATGATGGTAATCTCAGGCTGTACAGCTTGAACGAGTCGACAGGGATGTGGTCCATTTCGTGGATTGCTCTTCCATCGATCTGTCGGGTGCATTCACTGTGTGGTAGGAACGGAATCTGCGTATACACACCAACGCCCCAATGTACTTGTCCACCTGGTTTTGAAGTGAATGACCCAAGTGATTGGAGCAAAGGTTGCAAGCGCAAATACAGCATCGACTGCCACAAATCTCATCAGGCTAAATTTTTCAGGCTTCCCCACACAGATTTTTGGGGGTCCGATTTCAATTTCACTTCTTCCCTGTCATTAAGGGCATGCAGGAAGAAATGCAAAACGGACTGTTCATGCGAAGCTTTCTCATATAAAGAGACCGGAGAATGTTATACAAAAATTGAGCTCCACAATGGAAGAAGTGATCCGGGCACCGATGGCACCATATTCTTAAAATTTCCAAGATCTGTAAACACCTCAAAACTCTCTTCTCGTCTTCAAGGGCATAAGCCTGTTTGCAGTGTCAAAGAAGTGGACATCGGCAAGGATATGATGCGGAAGAGCAGCGGACGAAAAGATTGGGCCTATTTCTATTCGTTCGTATCGGCATTTTTTGTAATAGAACTCCTTTTTATTACATTTGGTTGGTGGTTCATTTTCAGGAGGGAGAAGCAGTCAGCCCCAATGGAGGAGGGATATAGGGCGATATCTACTCAATTTCGAAGATTCAGTTACAAAGAGCTGAAAATTGCTACTCGAAACTTCCAGGAAGAGCTCGGGAGGGGAGGCTCCGGAGCCATGTACAAGGGAGTCTTGGATGATGAGAGGGTGGCGGCAGTCAAGAAGTTGGAAGATGTGATCCAAGGAGAAGAGGAATTCCACGCCGAACTGAGCCTCATAGGGAGAATATACCATATGAATTTAGTGAGAATGTGGGGATTTTGTTCAGAATGCTCACACAGGCTCTTAGTTTCTGAGTTCGTGGAGAATGGTTCGCTGGACAAGGTTTTATTTCATGGTGATGGCTCAGCTAACTTTCTGAGATGGAGTGAGAGGTTTAAAATTGCGGTAGGGGTGGCAAAAGGACTGGCCTATCTTCATCACGAGTGCCTTGAGTGGGTCATCCACTGTGATGTAAAGCCTGAGAATATATTGTTGGGTCATGATTTTGAGCCCAAGATTGCAGACTTTGGACTGGCCAAACTGTTAAATAGAGGTGGATCTGGAGAAAACTTATCACGTATCCAAGGGACGAGGGGTTACATTGCTCCAGAATGGGCTTCGAGTCTTCCAATCACCGGGAAGGTTGATGTCTATAGCTATGGAGTAGTGCTTCTAGAGTTGGTGAAGGGGGCTAGAGTTTCAGACTGGATAATTGGTAGGGGGGAGGAGGTAGAGATGGTACTGAGGAGGTCACTTGAGTTGCTCAAAGAGAACTTGAAGAGTGGAAAAGAGTCATGGATTGGGGACTTTGTTGACTCCAGATTGGATGGAAAGTTCAACAGCAAGCAAGCATTAATGATGGTGGAGATAGCAGTCTGCTGCCTCGAAGAGGAGAGAAGCAAAAGGCCATCCATGAAATCTGTAGTCCAAATGCTCCTTTTATCTGATGACGAGCTAAACTCCCATGCAGCATCTTTCTAGTAAGTTGGGCAGGAAGTCATTAATATGTGGTCATAATATCAAGTAATGTATCTTAGTCTTAGTCGAAAGCATTCCATGTAGGAAGCTGCTAAGGCAAATTATGAGCTTGTATATCCAGCGTTTGTTCTCCTACTTGTAAAGTCGTCTGAATATTTATGTGTGTAGACTTTCTTTAAGTTAACAAGGAATAAATGAAGCTAGTAGCAGTAATTATCTTCTAATTATTTGCCAATATGATAGCTTTGGATTAACGTTTTTCTGTTCCGAGAGCCGAAAGTGTTTTCGCCCCTTATAATTATCTTATTGTTTACCAGATTGAACAGACTAGCTTCCCCAGTTGGTGTGATAAATTATCCCTAAATACTAGGAGGACAACTAGGTCGCATATATCTGAAACCGGTTTCGCCATATCAGTGATCAGTTAGAAATTCATTCTAAGGTGGCGATTGGCAGAAAGAAAGAGAGAGGGAGAGAGCGAGGGGAATTTCAATCAACTTTCTAAACGGACCATATTGTAGAATTCATTATTTAATGTAGTATTCATAGTATGGCACGGTCATCTGTAATATTTTTTTCTCAGCATAGTATGGCACCCTCACCCACAAATGTTTTTCAAAAGAAAGAAGTCCCTGGGTTCACCATCATAGCAACAATATAATGAAATTATAGATCATCTAAAATAATGATGTGCACTCGAACTCTCGGGTGGTAGTTGCTGGAGGCTTCTAGATCTTCCACACCTTAGTTTTTAGGATGGAGCTGAGGGCGGCACGGGCCGGCCTAGGTCATGCTCGGCACTTGTTGCAGGCTAGTTCAGTCATGCTTGAGGATGAATCGGCTACGGCAATTGGCTGGATTCAGGGTGGCACCGGCAGCATGGGACGGTGCCACCCCTTGCTTTAAAAAATTCGGACTATAATCCATAGCGGTGTGGCCTTCCAGACCAAGCACATGTTCAAAGAAGTTAATGAGGCTGTGAATTGGGTGGCCTCGTATGTGAATGGCCATGACTCATCTTGGACCAGAGAATGGGTCCATAGATGACGGTTTGTCCATTGATTCCAATGGTAAGGATGTAATCTCCATCTTCTTTGTTTTTGGTAAATATATAATCTCCATCCTTTGAGGTGGGATACGTGGTCCACAAGGCCCCATACGGATCGTCTACTATAGCAAACTGCCCTCGGTGGTCAAGCCTGAAGAAGCAGTGCTGGCCTTCACCCAGCGTCCCAAATCCAAAAAAAAAAAAAAAAACGCTGTTCTTTCGCTTTGCTCTGTTGCTCTGTTCTCATGGCCGAGACTGAGCTTCTCTCTCCTTTTTTTGATAGCTCTGGCCATTATCGCAACAAAACAGCATCGTTGTGACCAACGAATTGGAAAAGAACCAAAAGAAATCTTAGGATGCCATGCGTACGTAGTTTCTCATGCTGATGCCATCTTTATTAGGATGGCTAGAACAATCACTAATTTCAGCCGGCTTCTCTTGCGAGTTTGCTCGTAAAGAATTGTATTTCTTAAAGAATCCAAGAAAACCAAGCTAAACCCATGCATGCATGGGGCCCTTTTGCTTCATAACTCGTGGCCCATTTAGTGAAAGGTTTCGTATATGAACAATTATGCCAGGCTTTACTCTTCGAAGAGCTCCAAAACGAGGCCTGCAGGTTGGTTATCCTTCGAGATTTTAATCCGATATTTTTTTCAAGGAATTTTCCGGGTGCAAATTAGAAAGAAAAAAAAAAACAAGGTCACCAAGGAATTTTAATTGGATGTTATTCTTTGTTTTTTTTTTCTTTGGTTATTCTAAATTTTGGATTTAAAATAGTTATTATCTTTGTTTTTTTAAAGGATTAATGTACAATGTCATTATATTTTCAAGGAAACACACATAACCAAGATAATGAGAGGGCCTAAATACCATCACAATGCCTATTGCAGCATAATGATAGCCTTGACTCCTAATATTAAACTTCGAACATATTTATATGTACTAATAAGAATTTTTGTGAATGAATCTGGAATCTTTGTGGTGCAAACCAAAGGATAGATTTGCACACCGGACACCCAACCTCATGAAGAGGAAGAAGATCACAAGCATGCAACTAGGAGAAAGAAAAAAAAAACAAAGAATAACATCCAATTTTAAATCTAAAATTTAGAATAATCTAATATATTTACTCATAAGTGTTACATGCATTTATAGTTGAAATCTAAAATCTATTAATCCTAATCCGTTGGATGTCATAATCTTACTATAACTGAAGAGAAAAAAAGCTATCCTAGTTAGAGAATAAAATAAGCTCCAATATGATCCGTTAGTAGTCTTGATATCTTGTCGGTGCTCACATGGCTCTCCATAGACTCTCATTCATAGTTGAAGACTTTGTTTGAGCTAAATAGGGGGTGGTATATGGCATGCGACTAGAATCCTATGTGGTACATGATTTGCACTATAGAGTGAGGTATAACTGGATGGCCACCATGTCGTCCAATCATGAAGATGGAGAGCTGTTAAATAGGGGGTGGTATATGGCATGCGACTTTTCATGCATGGCACGCAATGCCTGCCCTATTTGATAGCCATCCGTCTCCATGATTGGATGATGTGATGGCCATTCATGTTGTACTATACTCTACTGTGCAAATCGCGCACTGCAGAGGATCTAAACTCTTTGAGAAAATCAGAGGAAGTGGAGCGATGCATTTCTACTCCCATGTCTGCACTCTCATCCCTTTTCTCCTCATATACATTGAGGAGTTTCATTTGGAGTAGGGCACGGCTTCATCACGACAAATATATACATTTTGATATTTGACTAGAAACAAAGTAAAATAGCAAAACTAGTCTACAGTATTGTATATAAGTAGTGTTCACCATGTATTACTAGCTCTACCATTTTATTTATTTATTTATTTACTTGTGTATTTATATGAAAAAAAGATGATAGCTCACCATCAATTCATCATATGTTTTTAATATATGTTAATGGTGGTCGTGGGATTGCAATACTCAATCAAAAAGGTCATTTCACAGATGTTTTGCTATATATGGATGGGAATGCTTAGTGGGCCTTGTGCATACTAGATGACATACATTGCTCTGACATAGTCCCACATGGGAGCGGTCCTCCATGCGATAGCTTGAGCTTTTGAGCTAGGAAATCCATGATAGGTGATATCAGAACCAAGCCTAGTGTGTCACAACTCTATCAATCATCCAGGTCCTTCACTGAAAATGCCAGGATTTAGTAGGGTTGAGTCGAACCTAAGTCAAGCATTGACCCCTTCTCTCCAAGGAGTAAACGGAGCCAATTTTAGATTGAATGTGGGGAAGATGTAATATTGTTCCTATTGACTTAGGTGGTGCATGAGTTTAAAGCTTGGACTACAAGTGTAAATGCCATAAAGTCTGTTTTAAATTTTTTGGCTTGCAACTTAAGGCATGATTTCCTCCGCAAATTTCTGCATTCCCCGGTTTGGTGAAACGTGCTGTCTGCAGCACAGGGAAGAAAAGTGATAAATCACACTCTTGATGATATATGTAGTGTATGTGGATGTCTCTCTGTTCGTTCAAGCTAAGACTAAATGAGAGCACACAAGGCATTGGCAAATTGGTAACTATAGTGCAATGTCAAACTTTATTCTTGCATTCCCAAATCTCAATAGCTTGGTTCAGAATAAACGGCCACTGTTTTTCAACCCACACAGCGACCCACCAAAAAACCTTACATTTTCCCTTAGGTTGGGCCAAGAATTTTGCACATCACATGCTTCAAGCGGCTCCTGGCCGTTCTATGACTCCAGAAGATAAGTGGGATTCTGTTGTTTTGTTCTTTGTCTTAGAAATCCATCCATATCCGGTGGTGACCTTGCGCCCTTGATGCCAAGGATGCTCGTGATGTCTTGTAGTATTCTAAAACTCATTCAGATTCTTAGCACCAGCATTGGATTCAAAGTTATTGGGCGCAATTAGTGTCGTCTAGACTGACAAGTGGCGCCCTGGTCCTCAATGCTAGCTGGCCGAAACCGAGACCCTTATCCATTAACGGGGACATGGTTGACTTCAAGTCATCAAAATGCTCTATCATAGAAGTTAGAGCGACCTTGGCAATGGCCATTTATATTGATATTTGTGACCAGGGAGTGAAAGCTGCGAGCGGTAGCAATTAATCTACCCAAGCCAAATGGCAACGGCCATCCTACCCTCAATCCCCAATGCCTCCCTTCTTGTCATCCTCTCATCAATCCTCATCCTTCTCACAGCCCCATCCACAGCGAACGACAGCAATGTCCTGGTGACCGGGGATGTTCTCGCCACCGACGGCCAGCTCTCCTACCTCGGCTACAGCTTCGTCATGCAAGGTGACTGCAACCTCGTCTTGTACAACAAGGGCAATGGCTTCCAATCGAACACCCACGGAGAGGGTGTTAACTGTACCCTCGCGCTCAGTGACCGCGGCCAATTCATCATCAAGAGCGCCGACGGCTCCACTGTGTGGACCACGCCGCCTGGTCCCAAGAAAGGCAACTACGCTGCCATCCTCCGTCCTGATAGCAACGTAGTCATCTACGGTCCCACAGTCTGGTCTACCCCGGACTTTCGATTCGCCGCCACCGGAGCTTATTCTTCTGAGGCGATGAACATTCCGATGGTGAAGAACGTCTTGTTCTCGTCGCAGATTCTCTACAACAACTCCACGCTCGCAACCAGGGACTATACGTTCATCATGAAGTATGACTGCAATCTGGCCCTCATAAAAGCCGCACAAGGCGTCATCTGGGATTCTGGCACGCAGGGCAAAGGCCAGCATTGCTTCCTAAGGCTCGACCACCGGGGGCAGCTGGCCGTCGTGGACGACCGCTACAAAATCGTGTGGGCGAGCAAGCCTATATCCAGTGAAGGAGCTTACGCCCTTATTGTCCAGATCAACGGACAGGCGGTCGTCTATGGACCCGTAGTCTGGTCGACGTCCTCCAGCTGATCTGCGATGGCCAGTGCGTTCCTATTTTGAGGACATCAATTAATAGTAATTAGTAAGTAAGTTTGGCTCGTCGCTGAACCACAGCGTGTACTGCTAGCCCAAATATCCAATAAATTAAGTTTGGAAGACAGACCGATTTTTGTGGTGGATCCTTAATTGTTACTCCTTGATGCTTTCATCGATCCCTTCTCGTCATGGACGCGGACGACAACCCATCGGCGTAATAATTCCATGTTTCCACTGAGACAACTGGTGATTTCTTCTGGTCAATCATCCAGAAATGAATCTCAATTGATAAAATAAACTATTATTAAAAGCCGTACATCAGGTCCTCCAGGCTCCAACGGTTGATATTTGTGAAGAAAAACTTAGACGGCCCCATCATCTTATGCGCATGCTACATATAATTGTTTGGGCCACACCGCAGCAGAGTATGCCTGTTCGCATGGTTTCTTCGTACTCTTCGGCTGCCGCAATGGCTGAGAGGCGACCCTCATGACCGCTCTAGAGCATTAGATTTTTGAAGGGAAGGAAGCATCGGATGACAGCGAATCATGGTGTCCGTCGTGAGTCCAGCGCAATGGGCCGAAAACGTTGAGTCTCCCATCAAAACTGAGCACTGCAATATACGGCCCATTGCTACCCTTGCTGTTGCTGCCCCAGAGACGTTGGCCTTTGTGTTCGACCGTCAGCTCCCCATCAGTCTCCAGCCGAGCATAACAACCACGCGCATCCGTGTTAGTCTGCCTCTGCCACAAAGTCGTCCAGATTGCCCATCTTTTTCTTTTTCTTTTTCTTTTTCTTTTTCTTTTTCTTTTTTCTTTTTTTTTTGATTAAAGCGGCAATTTATATAGTTTTAATATGAGTACATCCTACCAAATCATGAGAAAGTAAAGAGTACAAAGAAGAGAAAATGTCTCCTATAGATGTCCAGAGAAAATTCCTGAAATGCCGGACAACGAAGGAGGCGATTCAGTCTGCTGCCCTATTCGCCTCCCGAAACACGTGCTACCTGCAAGCCACCTATCTCCTGAGCCAGCCTACGGGTCTCTCTGATGAGAGGATGGTCATCATCATATGTGTCCACACCTCGGATCCAGTCAATCACCACAAAAGAATCCCTCTTGAGATACTTCCTCACGACTCCAAAGAACCGCCTCGCATATGACAGCCCTTCCAATGCAGCCAGAAGCTCTGCCCCTACAACAGTGAGCCCAGGCTGGCACCGACCTCCGGCTGCTACCAGCTTGCCAAAGGAGCCTCTAATCATAAATCCAACACCTCCAGATACACCATCCACCAACATACTACCATCGAAGTTTACTTTGAGATGACTAAGGGGTGGGGGCACCCAAGAAACAAGGGCGAACCTGGACGCTGCAACAACGGAAAGAGTACCCTAGATATCTCTGGCTATCTCAGTAGTGAACAACGCAGTAGCTGCTGTAACCTCCCTCGCATGCAGTATAGCTCTATCCACCACCAGCCTCAAAAGCGACCTCCTACCCTCAAATATGTCGACATTCCTGTCCAGCCAAATATGATAAGCCAAGTATGCTCTAAAGATCCCCCCTCCAAGGATCTGGAGCTCCGCATCGAAACTCTCAGCAAATGGATCAAATCTTGTGTCGTCTCCACTAACTCGGGTAAGGGTGCAGGTGATCTACTCCATATCTCCTCGCCCTAGAGCACTACAAAAGAACATGATCCATAGTCTTCTCAATCTCCGTACACATCTCACAGAACTGGGTGATCCGCACTCCTCGCCGAGCTAGCAAACTTCTGGTCGGTAGGCAGCCCCATGCCACCTTCCAGATGAAGAGCGCTACACGTGGGTGAACTCGCATTCTCCAAATCCAACCTCCCTCAATCTGCCGAGCTGACTCCCTACTGAACAAAGCATGAAGATCCCTAGCTCGTACCCGCGTCTGGCCTGATGGCATCTATACTAACCTGTCAGACTCCTCCCGGGCTGGTACCGATAGAGCCAGAATCAACTCTGCCAACTGCTCCCCAAGCACCTCCCGAATCAGCCCAGCCCTCCATTGACCCCCAACAGGGTCCAGCAAGTCACAAACTCTATATCCACTCAGCATCGTCAAGTCCACTATGGCCGGCAGACGACTAATCGACTGCTCAGTCACCTAGCTGTCCTCCAAAATATCAACAAATCGCCCATCCCTAATGGCCCATCTAATCTTTGAAAGCACCAACATGGCTCTAGCACACATCTCCCTCCAGACCGATGAGTGGTGACGTCCAGCCCGTGTCCCAGGCAACAAAGCACCATATTTGGCCCTCATCAACGAGGACCACATACTATCGGGCTCTAGCATAAATTCAGGTACGTGACATGCCGCTAGAATCTTCCGCCTCACCACCAATGACAGCACTTCCTAACCTCCAAACCTGGTCGGCTGACATATCACCTGCCATGCCAACAAGTGGATACCACCTCTACCACTACTCCTCCCCTAGATAAAGTTCTTAAAGATCTACTCAAGAGTCCTCAAAAATGCCGCTGGAATAAAGGAGTTGGAGAAAAAGTAAGTAGTGATACTAACTGAACGAAGATAATCCTTCCATCATCGATAATGTGTGCATCTGCCGTCCCTCCAGTCTATGTCTGATACTGAGCTCTAGAGATGAGCAATCCCTGCTATGCAACTGCTGACCTGAGAGTGGGATCTCCAGGTATCTCAATGTGCCCTCCTGCTCACCCACCCCCAAAATCTCCAAAATAGAATTCTTCACTGCCAATCTAATCTTCGGGCTGAAACATATAGCTGATTTAGATAAGTTGATACATTGATCCGACACTGCACAGTAGTTTCGGAGGATCTTGCTAATGACTCCCGCGGCCTGCCGAGACAACCGGACTAGTAATAAACAATTATCGGTGAAGAGCATGTGAGAAATCGGAGTAGCCCCTCCATCTTTGATGACCAAATTGCACCTCATAAATTCCCGCTCATAATTCTTATACTTTGAGCTTCCTCGGAGGCATCAGCCTGTCGCCCGAGAACAAGACGTACTCCGTCGTTGTTAGATTTTTATTAAATAATGATTAAAAGTTTTCATACTTAAAATATATATATTATACATATATGTTAATAAGGGAGTTTGGCTTGGTGGTTGGTGCGTTGTTTGGGTGGGGATGAGATAACAGGTTCGATTCCCCATTCCCTCCTTTTTATTTCTATTACGTAAAGCTTGGTTCTCTTGTGCTCGTTGGGCCTGTGCTTGTCCGAGCCGAGCTCGGTTCTCTTGTGCTCGTTGGGCCTGTGCTTGTCCGAGCCGAGCTCGGTTCTCTTATGCTCGTTGGGCCTGTGCTTGTCCGAGCCGAGGTTCTCTGCAGCCGAGCTGGGCCTGTGCTTGTCCGAGCCGAGGTTCTCTGCAGCCGAGCTGTGCCTGTGCTTGTCCGAGCGAAGGTTCTTTGCGCATGTGCTTGTGCTCGCTGGGCCCTGCCCCTGCTCGTCCGAGGTTCTGTGCGCCTGTGCTCGTCCGACCCACCTCAACTGAAGCGCGAAGAGCCGAGGCCGAGGTCGGACCACAGGTGTGATGAGCCCAGAGGAGCCGAGGTCGGACAACGGGTATGATGAGCCAAGAGGTGCGTGGGCCGTGCCTCGCACCCTTAACACGAGGAGCCACGTCGCTTCCTCGTTAGCACCTCTTCGCAACCGACCTCGCATCCGCTGGCCATACTCCTAGTGTTTTTTCAAACTTTCTTACCGGTTTTGACCGTTGGATCGGTTTTGGGTCGCGTCTGTCCCGAAGAAGTCTATAAATAGACCTCTTCGGATTAGACAGGATATAGAAAATTGAAAACAGAGAACTTCTATTCTTCCTTTTTGCTGTTTTTCTTTCAATCAACGGGCTTGCTGCATACTGATTCTGGGTTCGAAAGCTTCTTTGATCCGTGCAAATCATTGAGGCAGAAGGAACAGTGCGAGAGGCTGTTGTATCTCAGGAGTAGAACGCCATCCAAGCCTAGTGCACTGTAAGGCGGCGAAATCTACTTCAAGGAAAGTGACCAACATACCACGCCTCAGCATCTCGGGTTCCATTTTTCCACTTTCTCTATTTATTTTCTGTAAGCCTATTTCTGCCTATTATTTGTTGAAGTAGAGTATTATAGATTTAAAAATTTCTGGGACAGTATATTCCCAACATTCTTGAAGTAGATTTCTCCTACATATAATAGGCTAGTACTTAGAGTTACCTCAATGGCCAATGCAAGTGACCCGGTTCCTCCTGAAAAATTTAATGGAAATAACTTTAAGCGTTGGAGACAGAAGATGGAAATCTTCTTAACCACACTTGGGTTATTTTCCATAATCTTTGACTCTCCTCCAAATGAGGAAGAGAATGAACCAGCTAGAACTTGTAATTTGGAGGAATTTAAGAAGAAAGACTACCTGTGTAGGGGAAGGATTCTGTCCTATCTTACTGATCCCCTTTTTGATGTCTACTGCACTTTTAAAACCTCCAAGGAGATTTGGGATGACCTTAATAAGAAATATGGTATCCAAGATGCCGGAATGGACAAGTATGCTGCTAGTCAATTCCTGTCTTATAAGATGGTTGACACCAAGCCCGTAGTTGATCAAGCCCATGAGTTAACAGTGATTTATCATGAATTAGGCTTAAGAGGAATGGGTATAACTGAGAGCCTTCAAGTTGCTTGTACCATTGACAAGCTCCCACCTTCTTGGAAAGACTTTGGGTTATCCCTGAAACATAAAACCGAGGATATAACAATGAAAACTCTATTGTCTGCCATTAGGATCCAAGAACAACACCTTGAGAAAGATAATGAGCAACTCATGAATCCTGAGCTTCTAACCAAGGTGAACTTTGTAGAAGGCCAGAATAAGACCCATAAGTTCAAATTTGAAAAGGGTGGACCTAGAAACAAAAGAAAACTTATGAAGCCAAAACACCATATCAATAAGAATGATCGGAAGCCGATTTGCTACAATTGTGGGAAACTCGGTCATATGGCTCGAGTATGCCGGATGAAGAGGAAGAAGTATCAGAACTATGAACATGCGCTTTCTCAACCTGCAAATCCACAAACCAACATGGTGCTATCCAGTATTGGTCCTACTAGTACTGATGATCGGTATGTAACTTTAAGTCCAGAATTAAATTTGGCAATTTGCTCTACCGATTGGTTAGTGGATACAGGTGCGAATGTTCATATGTGTACTGATCATACCCTTTTTACTACTTATCAGGTCCGGAGTGGCCTAACAGTAACTATGGGGAACTCCACCTCGGCACGAGTGCTTGGAACTGGAAAAGTACTTCTAAGGCTTACGTCTGGGAATGTGCTTACACTATTTAATGTGTACCATGTGCCCGATGGAAGGAGGAATCTGATCAGTGGATCTCTTCTAAATAGAAGTGGTTATTCTTTGTTATTTCAATCTAAGAAAGTGATTATAACAAAGAATGGAATATTTGTAGGCAAAGGCTATGAGTGTGATGGCTTGTATGTAATAAATAATGTATCTTTAGATTTTTCTTCTGATAACAATAATAAAATTGTGCTTTCAATATGTTCTTCATCTCTTTGGCATGCTAGATTAGGACATGTGAATAATAATACTATTAAAAGAATGATTAGCTCTGGTTTATTGCCTAATGTTTCATTAAATGAAAAGGAAAGGTGCCAAATTTGTGTTCAATCTAAACAACCTAGAAAACCATTTAAAATAGTAAATAGAAATTCAACTTTATTAGAATTAATACATTCAGATGTATGTGATCTAAATGGAACTTTGACTAAAGAGGGTAGAAGGTATTTCATTACCTTCATAGATGATTATTCTAAGTATTGTCAAGTTTATTTAATGAAATCTAAAGATGAAGCATTTGAGATGTTCAAGACTTACAAATCTTTAGTAGAAAATCAACTTGACAAGAGAATAAAGATTCTCAGGTCAGACAGAGGAGGAGAATACACCTCTAATGACTTGAATGAATTCTGTAGAGTTAATGAAATTCTACATGAAGTTACACCTCCCTATTCACCTCAGTCTAATGGAGTGGCTGAAAGGAAAAATAGGACTCTGCAAGATATGGTAAGATCTTTGCTTGCCAACTCAGGTTTACCTGAGGTTTGGTGGGGGGAAGCAATGCTTACTGCATGTTTCCTGCTTAATAGGGTTCTATTTAAAGGTTCTAATAAATCTCCTTATGAACTTTGGAAAGGAAGAAAACCTAACCTAAATTTTGTAAAAGTTTGGGGTTGTTTGGCTAAGGTTAATATTCCTTTAATCAAGAAAAGAAAATTAGGACCTAATACTTTTGATGCTGTGTTTCTTGGTTATTCTCTTAATAGCGTTACTTATAGGTTCTTAGTCATTAGTTCTGATATTAATGGCATAGATAAGAATACTATAATTGAATCTAAAGATGCTTCTTTCTTTGAAGACATTTTTCCATTTAAGGATAAAATAGAAAAGCATTTAATAGATAGATCTAATGATGCATCTTGTAGTTCGCCATCTAATTCTCTAATTATTCCTAATAATGAAAATGAAAATGAACTTAATGATATTAATGAACTTGGTAAAGGGAAAAGAATTAGGAAAAAGAAAGATTTTGGATCTGATTTCTATACTTTTATGGTTGAAGATGATCCTAAAACTTATAAAGATGCTATGAACTCATTAGATTCTATATTTTGGAAGGAAACTATTAATAGTGAAATGAATTCACTTATGACTAATAAAACATGGTTTTTAACTGACTTACCGCCTGGTAGTAAGGCTATAGGTTGTAAATGGATATTTAAGAAGAAATTAAGACCTGATGGTTCTATTGAAAAATATAAAGCAAGATTAGTTGCTAAGGGCTTTTCTCAGAAAGAGGGTATTGACTACTTTGATACATATTCTCCTGTGACTAGGATAACCACAATTCGTACTTTAATTGCACTGGCTTCAATCCATAATTTGATAATTCATCAAATGGATGTCAAGACTGCCTTCCTTCATGGTGATTTAGAGGAAGAGATCTATATGGATCAGCCAGAGGGATATGTGGCTCAAGGACAGGAAAGAAAAGTTTGTAGGTTAGTCAAATCCCTCTATGGTTTAAAACAAGCTCCTAAGCAATGGCATAGAAAATTTGATAAAATAATTGTTTCTTATGGCTTTAAAGCAAATGAATCAGATAAGTGCTTATATTCAAAGTTAGAAAATGATTCATGTATTATCTTGTGTTTATATGTTGATGATATTTTAATTTTTGGTACTAATATGAATATGGTGACTGATATCAAAACTTTCTTGTCTAATAATTTTGATATGAAAGATTTAGGTCAGGCAGAGATAATTCTTGGTAACAAGATTACCAGAATACCTGATGGTATAATTTTTGATCAATCACAATATATTGAGAAAATATTGAAGAAATTTGATAAGTACAACTGTAAACCAGTGAGTACACCTTATGAGCATGGTTTGAACTTAAAGTGCAATAAAGGTGATCCAGTGGCCCTAGAGAAATATGCTCAAATTATTGGGACACTAATGTATGTTGCAAATACAAGTAGACCTGACATTTCTTATGCTATAGGAAAGCTTAGTAGGTTTAATAGTTGCCCTAGTCTTAGTCACTGGGAAGCACTGGATAGAGTACTTAGATACTTGAGAGGTACAATATATTATGGTTTACATTACTCAAGATTTCCCGCTGTACTTGAAGGATACAGTGATGCTAGTTGGATCACTGATTCAGTGAATCGAAAAGGAACTAGTGGATACATATTCATGTTGGGTGGTGCAGCTGTTGCTTGGAGATCATCCAAACAAACTGTGATCACAAGATCCACTATGGAGGCTGAGATTGTAGCCTTAGATTCTGCAAGTCAAGAAGCAGAATGGTTTAAGAATCTTATGTCTGAAATACCTATTATGGAAAAGCCTATACCTGCTATCTCTTTGTTATGTGATAATGAAGCTGCAATTAATACTTGTAGAAATACTGAGTATAGCAAGAGAAACAGAAGACACATTAGTGTGAGACATAAGACTATTAGATACCTAATTAAAAATGGTATCATAACTTTGGAATTTGTTGGATCTAAAGATAACCTAGCAGATTCTTTAACTAAAGGACTGGCTAGAAGCAAAGTCATAGAAACATCAAAGGGGATGGGATTGAAACCCATAAGGAATCATTGACAATGGCAACCCAACCTATTCTGACTGGAGATCCCAAGACGAAAGGTTCAACGGGAAAAACAAGTTGTTTAATGATTAGTTAGCACTATAATAAAATGACTTTATGTCATTTAGTCTCTCCCTGTGATGTGAGTGCTAAATACAGCAGAGGTATACGGAAGAGTTTAAAACTCTGAATGAGTCCGAGTTTATGGCAAGGTGCTGTGCTGCGAGCACCCTTGGAGAACTCACCTATGTGAGTGTGACTGTGTGGCCGCAGTCTATGGGGATAAGGGTTTAACCCCTAGAGCACTCATGAAACTGAGATATTGGAGCATAAGGCCAGAAAAAACACCACCTATAATGAACCCAGTATTTGCATTTGTCATGGGTGAAGTATATAGAAATCTGAACCAAAGGATTTGGTTCAAAGCTTTTTAGCTACCACTATACCTTTCAGATGAAAATATACTTTCACTAGGTAAAGGTTCAAAGCCGCAAGCTACCTTTATTGAAGTCGTGACATAAACAAGCCCGATTTGACTATTTTTTATTTTATAAAGTTTTGAAAACATTTTAATCAGGTGGGAGAATGTTAGATTTTTATTAAATAATGATTAAAAGTTTTCATACTTAAAATATATATATTATACATATATGTTAATAAGGGAGTTTGGCTTGGTGGTTGGTGCGTTGTTTGGGTGGGGATGAGATAACAGGTTCGATTCCCCATTCCCTCCTTTTTATTTCTATTACGTAAAGCTTGGTTCTCTTGTGCTCGTTGGGCCTGTGCTTGTCCGAGCCGAGCTCGGTTCTCTTATGCTCGTTGGGCCTGTGCTTGTCCGAGCCGAGGTTCTCTGCAGCCGAGCTGGGCCTGTGCTTGTCCGAGCCGAGGTTCTCTGCAGTCGAGCTTGTCCGAGCCGAGGTTCTCTGCAGCCGAGCTGTGCCTGTGCTTGTCCGAGCGAAGGTTCTTTGCGCATGTGCTTGTGCTCGCTGGGCCCTGCCCCTGCTCGTCCGAGGTTCTGTGCGCCTGTGCTCGTCCGACCCACCTCAACTGAAGCGCGAAGAGCCGAGGCCGAGGTCGGACCACAGGTGTGATGAGCCCAGAGGAGCCGAGGTCGGACAACGGGTACGATGAGCCAAGAGGTGCGTGGGTCGTGCCTCGCACCCTTAACACGAGGAGCCACGTCGCTTCCTCGTTAGCACCTCTTCGCAACCGACCTCGCATCCGCTGGCCATACTCCCAGTGTTTTTTCAAACTTTCTTACCGGTTTTGACCGTTGGATCGGTTTTGGGTCGCGTCTGTCCCGAAGAAGTCTATAAATAAACCTCTTCGGATTAGACAGGATATAGAAAATTGAAAACAGAGAACTTCTATTCTTCCTGTTTGCTGTTTTTCTTTCAATCAACGGGCTTGCTGCATACTGATTCTGGGTTCGAAGGCTTCTTTGATCCGTGCAAATCATTGAGGCAGAAGGAACAGTGCGAGAGGCTGTTGTACCTCAGGAGTAGAATGCCATCCAAGCCTAGTGCACTGTAAGGCGGCGAAATCTACTTCAAGGAAAGTGACCAACATACCACGCCTCAGCATCTTGGGTTCCATTTTTCCACTTTCTCTATTTATTTTCTGTAAGCCTATTTCTGCCTATTATTTGTTGAAGTAGAGTATTATAGATTTAAAAATTTCTGGGACAGTATATTCCCAACAGTCGTGGCCGTCGATCTGTAAAGTAGGCCCAGTTCCTTCCGGTTGCCGCTTGTCCACCGTCTCTGGCCGTAGATGCCGAGCTTGCCATTGCCATCGAGCACGAGAGCATACTTCCTTTTCTTGGACTTGCTAGAGCTTGACCATAAGGTATAGTGGACGCTGCGACGAACGACTAGCTCGCCATTATGCTTCAGCGCGAGGTAGCAATCGTCGCCTTGGCCCACAGTGTTGGCACCCCATATCGGGTTCTCACCTTCGTAAAAAATTAAATCGCAGTTGAATTGCATGGCCAAGCGGTACTGCCCGTTTGTAAGGTTTTGGCCGGCCATGAGGACCTCGCCGGTGAAAAGAACATAGTCGGCCATGGCATAAGGGGGAATTAAGAAGCCCGAAGATGGACGGAAAGGCGAGGAGGGCCACTGGAATCGGGAATGCCATGAGAACCATCCAATTCCGCTTGGCTGCCTATGGTTCTGCATTGGCAGATAGCTTTATGCATATGCATACATCGGTCTTACGGAAGTTGTGCTAGAAGATGCTACCAGCGTTTAAAACATTGCTGGAGCCGTGCGATGATATGAATCAATGACATGGGCCTCATCACAGCCTAGGACTGTTTCAGATCCTGTGGCACGGTGGAAATTTGAAACAGCGAATGCAGTCAAGGAGAGATTGACACGTCAGTATTCTGCGTAGGTCCCATGGCCTGATTTATCTCCACAGGGTACATATTGGGGTGCTGATGGTTCAGGTTGTCCCAGTTAGGTCCCTCGGATGCCATTCTTATGATAAAGGATGGTGTGCTCGTCCTTCACAATCCGTGAACAAATGGCTTGGTTTGCAAAACAATTCGAGAGTGCGAGCCACCAACATTGCGGTCCACAGGACACTTGCAATTACGGAAGACCCCGTCCACCTGAGACGTCCTATAGGGGCCTCTACACCTTGTCGAAAACTGCGCCAGGTGGAAGTCCATCTGCCCAGCCCAAACTGGGCCTGCTCTTTTGATCGGACCGGCCATTTTGCAATGGAGCCCACATGTCGTGTTTCGGCCTTTCGGGAGAAGCATGATCTCGGCTGAAAACATGATCAACGACCCGATGCAAGTTGCACTTGATCAATTCAAGTGGAACTTGTCTAGTGAGGTCCAGCCAAGTCAGTCGGCCAGGATCCATCATATCTAGTTGCATGGAGTTCAAGTATAGTTTTCGACTCAAATGCGACACTTATTCACGTAGGTTGAGCCAACATCCAGAAGCGAAAAGTTCTAGCTGGATTTACGCACTAAATTTTTTTTTATCTTTTTCGGTACTTTTTAGATTCTCTCCCGATGCATATAAGCATCATTTATCTTGACGCTAACACTTTCAAAAGCGTCGCAAAAACGTTAGCTAGGTGGGAATGGAAATTTTTTTTGCCAACGCTTTTGAAAAGCATCGGCAAATAACGGGAGCTTTGCCGACCCTCTGAAACATCGGCAATACTTATTCTAACGATGCTTTACAGCATCGTGAGAATTATTACTTTTTTAAAAAAATTAATTAAAAGGCCAAATTAATCTTTCCAAAGGTTAAAAAAAAAAAAAATGGATCTAGCTGGAGAGAGAGATAAACAGAGCCAATTTTCGATTTCCTTCTCCATTCCAACAACAGGATAACCCCTTTGATTCTTCTTTTGATTAGCTGGAGAGAGAGAGAGATTAGCTGGAGAGAGAGAGTTCCTTTTAATTCTTCTTCTTCCAATACCATAAAATAGATAACCCTAGGAAGTTATAAAAAAAAAGAGAACAAAATTAGACAAAGAATAACGCAAGAAGAACAATTTATATGATGTTTGTTTTACAAATTTCAGTAGAAAGCATATTACAACATATTTACAAATTACAATAGAAATAACACGGGATAAACAGATAAATTACAACAAATTACAACATATCCCCTAACCCTAACCCCAACCCCAACCTCATCATCTCCAACCTCTGCCTTTCCTCTTCTCGCTCTCGCATCGGTGGTGGCCACTTCTCGCTCTCGCTCTCACGTATGCAGCTACCGAAGAACCGCCCGAAGCTCCCTCGACGGCTGAGCGTGGGGCCAGTTATCGTGGTGATGTCGCTGGAGAAGAGGGTGGCGGATTTGGTTCGGGCGGCGGAGACATATGCCAAGCAGGGTCCGGCGACGGAGCATGAGGCTGCCGATGATACACACTCCCTTTTTCTCTCTCCCTCTCTCTCTAACCCGCGCTAGGGTTTCCATCGCATTGGGGGCGTTTTATAGCGGCACTTGGCCTCCGACGACACTCCCCCTTGGCCTTCGACGACGCGCCCTCATGGCCTCCAATGACGCAGGCACACAACTGAGCTTCGTCTTGGACTAATGAATTCCGACGACGCTTCTCAGCATCGTCTGGCCTAAGCTTAATCACACCACCATCGCAATATAAAGCCTTAACCAATTGTTTAGAAAGTGCGGTAGAGAGTTGTTTGATTTTTTTGATTTTAAAGAAAAAAATGAGATGCAGTCGTACATTACAACTTATAAGAAAATCAGAGAAAACATTAAAAATGGAAAAGTAGAGGGTTGAAATCAAATAGTGAACCTTTGGCTTCCGAAGACACTTATAAGCGTCGTCTTGAACCTTTGACTTCCGACAACGCTTATAAGCATCGTCTTATATAGCATTTAGGCCATAGGATTCGGACGACGTGTTTAAGCGTCGTTAGCTATTTTTTTCAAATTTCTATGATCCCTTTGATTTTTGCCGTGCCCATTGGAACACGTGACTGGCCGAAATTTAAGGACGCCCGTTGAGGTCGAGGCCCAGATGCTTACCTTACCTAACACTGTGAACTGTCTGGATTCAGTGCATTCAAAAAATTCTAATATTTTTTTTTTAATTTATATCTATAACAAGGTTTGCCAAATTTCTTCTATTAGCAATTTTGCAAGTTGAATAGAAGGCGTGACTTATTTAGAATGGCAACTTTATGTTTTGATAAAAAGTTAGGGATCATTTTGAAAAAAAAATAGTTAATGCTGTGTTTCTCTCTCGCCATCTCAATTTATGACCGGTGTCAACAACTTTTTCTTTTATTTAATAAAACAGAAGTATCATATTAAATGTGTATAAATACAGTCAAGAAAATCAAAAAACAATACATCATAGAGTACTAGGCAACTCCGCCTCGCCCATCTATAGGTGTCCACCCGAATGGTTGGAAGCAAAGGAAGCCACCCAATCGGCAGCCCCATTGGCCTCACAGAATACATGCTTCGCCTAGATTGCCAACCCATCACAAACCATGGCATAGATATTTCTCAGCAACAGATGGTAGTTGTCGACCCCCCCCCCCCCCCGAAATCCGCAGAATCTATCCAATGATCGTCGCAAAGTCGCCCTCCAAAAGGACCATCCTCATCTGCAGAGCATGCCGCACATTACAAAGATCAGCCCATGCAGCTCTTAATTAACTCAGCCTCGGGTACCGAGGTATCAAACAACTAGCAACCCCCAGCAGCAATCATCCTAAAGTCCAAGCCTCTAACCACAAAGCCCGCATCTTCCCTCATGCCGCTCTGCAGGACGCAACCGTCGAAGTTGACCTTGAGCAAACTTGGAGGATGGAGGCTCTACGAGCAGAGATAGAGCCCCAGATATCCCGAGCTGTCAAAGATCTAACTCAATGGTCCACCTGAGAGACCTCCACTGCTAGCAGCCTCGCCCACTCCACCACCACCCTCGGAGGGGGGCTCGTCTTCCCGAACGTCCATGCGTTCCTCGCAAGCCATATCTAGTAGGCAATATAGGTCGCCCTCACTGCCTCCGGTCTAAACTGTGAGGCCCCCGCCAAACGTCCCAACACCTGCAAAAATGATGCCGCATGACACCAGAACTCCATGGGGACCCCTGCTCGCCTCCAGATCCTCCTAGCCTGGTGACACTAAAAAATAGCATGATCTAGCAACTCATCTGACAGACACTCGGGGCACTGGGGGTGGATACTCATACCCCTCTCAAACAGTAGAAGTTTCGTCGGTAGTCGACCTTAAGCAACCTTCAAAAAAAATAAGGCCACCCTAGGGTGCAACCCAAACTGCCAGATCCTGCCACAGTCCACCGCACGTTGCTCACCACCTTAGACGACATCGCAGATGTCAGCCACCCTAAATGTAGATCTGCAGGACATGCTCAAACTCTAACATCCGGGCAAGGGTGCTCCGAAACTGGGGTCGACCGAATCTGCTCTGCAAGCGGCTCACCGAACAGCTATCTGATCTAGTGGGTATCCCACCCCCCTCCATCGAGAAGAAGCAGGTCACACACTCGGAGTCCATCCCCAACCTCAACACTGACTAGGGTCGGCCAGCGCCTCAACAGAAGCTCGTTCACCCAGGCATCCTCTACCACGTCCACTCTCTAGCTATCACCTATCAGCCACCTGCATTTAGATATGACCATGGGCACATACATGCATATCTCACGCCAACTCGGTGATGCCCTATGCCCCCCAACTGGAGTCACACTACTCCCAATAAGGCCATACCGGGCGACCATAGTTAGACTCCAAAAAGACTGCGGCTCTAAGATGACCCCGACTGCATGCCGAGCAATCAGCGCCTCCCTTCAAGTCAGTAGAGATTGGATACCCAGTCCCCCTGCCCTAGTCGGTTCTCATACTGATTCCCAATCCATCAGGTGCACCCTGCGGCCGCCACCCTGCGTCCCTCAAATAAAACTCTGAGCAAGCCTCTCAATACTCCTCAACACCGTCTTCAGTACCACGATATTGGACATCAGATAGACTGGCATGGAACACAGCACAGACCTGACCAGGGTCACCCTATCCATCATGAAAAGTGATGCCGTCCTCCAATCGTCCAGCCACTGCAGACAGTCCGAGACCCGCAACCTCCTCCCAGTGATAGGGACTCCCAGGTAACTCCACGGCCCATCCTGCTCCCTCATGCCAAGCAACCCCCTGATCTCCTATTGCACCCGCAACTCAGTCTTCGGGCTAAGCATGATGGTCGACTTATGGAAGTTCATCCTCTGGCCCGATGCTGAGCAATACTCCACCAAGACACTTCGAAGAACCGTGGCATCCCTAGGCCGAGCTCTAGCCAATAAGAAGCAGTCATCTGCAAAAAGAAAGGTGAGAGATCGGTTGGACGTCGGAGGTTGGAACATAGGTCTCCAGCGCCCACACCCTACATGCATGTCGCAGAGCACGGGATAGAACATTAGCACAAATAACAAATAAATATGGGGATAGGGGACAACCCTGGCGCAAGCCGATTGTCGATCAGAAGAATGGCGATGGCGTACCATTGATCAAGATGGAGAAGGACGGCCCCTGCACACACCCCATGATCTAAAAAATCTAAGTCACATGGAAGCCGAGGCTCACCAAACCCTTAATAAGAAGCACCATCAGACTCTATCATAGGCTCTCTCCATATCAAGCTTCACTGCCATGTAACTTTGCTGTCTCAAAGCATGCTGCAAGTCCCACATCATCTCCTGGGCTATCATGACATTGTCGATGATACTCCGACCATCGACAAACACCCCCTGCTCCAGACAAATAAGACGAGGAAGGAGGGGTTGCATCCTGCCAACCAATATCTTTACTGCCACCTTGTACAGGGTGGTGCAAAGACTGATAGGTCTGTAATGGCTGGGTTCCACCGTGTCACGCCATTTCGGGATTAGGGCGAGGTCGCCTTCCAGTCATCTGCCATAACCGCTGACTAGAAGAATAACTGAACCACCTCCACCACTGCTCTCCCAACAATACCCCAGTATCTCGTAAAGAAAAAAGAGGAGAACTCATCAGGCCCCAGTGCTCTGTCCTCCCCCAAACCCAGACCGCCTCCTTGATCTCTGCCTCCATCACCTCCTCGATCAGGGCAACGTTCTCCGACATCCCCACTACAGTATCCGGACGTAGGAAGACATCCCCGCCATCCGACCCCCCTTTCTCAGTCCATCTCGACCGAAAAAAGTCAACCAATACGTGCCTGATCGGGCTCTCATCCTCCACTCATGACCCTGCCCCATCCCACATGGACCGGATCATACTCCTCTGCCTCCTAATCATAGTAGATCTATGAAAAAATCGGATATTTCTGTCCCCTTCTTATAGCCAGTGTCAAAGAAATGTTATTATTTTAGTCCAAACTCTTATCCTTTTGTCAGGTGAAGGATGGAGAAGAGGAAGCTAACGATAAAATCTAATCTAATTTACCAATTTCTTAGCTTGTTAGTTAGTCCAATTGCATTCTGTGCAGTAAAACCAATACCTAATCCGATCGGAGCTCAATATAATTTGCTCCTGGGATCCACGCTGAGCTATTATATTCCTTGAAGCGTGCTCAAGCTGGGTCCAATGTGCAAGCCCATTGTAAATCCACTCGGACAATAAAGTCTTTTGACTCGTGGTTTGGGAACCAAGCCAGTCCTTTATTAAAAGCCTGGAACACCGAGTATCAAATCAACTGCCCGATTCTCTCGTCTTCACTGCTCCCTGCAATATTTGCTTGCAAAAATATAAAAAGTACTACACTGCAACGAACTTGGAGACGTTATGAAGTGACAGTACGTTTTCATTTTAAATATAGCTAATAAATATCTCGAGCATATTAATGTTTCCGACAGAGTCTTTATTGCAATCAATGACTTGGTGGACGCAAACTTTTAACAACTTGCCGGATTTATGAAACATAAACGTGCCGGCACGCATGCCTCCTACAATTTGTATCCATTTGGAAGTCACATGCAACCCTCCTGGAATCTCTGGGTGGCATGTTACCATTGCAAGGCAACATTTATTTTCGTGCCGCTCAAAATAAGAGCTTTGAAGTCTGTGTCCATGTCATTGATGCCCGTGGCATGTTACCATCGCAAGGCAAGAAGTTGCCTATATGTAAGTATATTTTCTCTATCAATTTGACTTGAATTTATACATGCACGCACATATGTAAGTATGCCTATATATACATATGCATATATGTGAATTCTTATCACTGGCATTGAATTCAAAATTATTGGGCAAATTTGGTGCGCGTCTGACAACTATTCAATATTGCCCTTGATGCTAGCTGGCCTACACCAAGATACTTCTCCATTGTGGAGATTAGCTTAGTTGGACGTAGTCTAAATGTGGACTTTACAGAAAAATTATTAGGTGGGTCAGGTCCACCATCAATTCGGAATGAAATAAATCACCTTAATGATGTTACTCTGAAATAAATGAAACCACTCTAGATGCTTTCATTCTAGGTCTATGTGGACCTAGTTTGCCTAATAATTGATCCAAAACTAAGCAATTCCCTGGCGGATCGCCACGTGTCAAGGAAGACATCGCCTCCAAGCCAATAAAATGAGTTATAGTATGGTACAGAAGGTAGCGGCCTGGGCACGAGATGTCCTCCCCTCGCACCTCACTTCTATCGTGATCTGGGCGTGAGAGCAGCAAGCACTAGCAATCTACCCAAACCAATGGCAATGGCCATCCCACACCAAATCCCCACTGTCTCCCTTCTTCTCATCCTCCCATCAATACTCATCCTTCTCAATGGGGTTGAACTCTCGAACTACTGTCTTAAGTGGGGTCACAATGTGCTGGGATAGTTTTGAAATTAATGGTGGAAAAAAGAGTTGAAATGAATGCTCCGGATGGAGTCCTCTATAGAGATAAATAGCTTATGTAGAAATTAACGTTGTTCTTATTTTGACATATCCTTTTGAAACTGACCCCATGCATGGAACCATGACTCTGACCAAGAATGAATTTGCTTCATGCGTTCTCCATTTTTGGCTCTTATAAATATCCAGCAAAACTTCCTAGGCCAAGTCTAAGATAAAAATTCAGTTAAGTTCCGTAGCAAGATGATAAGCATACCAAGTATGGAAGAATCAAGATCCGCTGTCATGCTTGTTTTGCACGGTATGAGAGCTGTGCATTTTTGAAAAACTGCCAGGTTCTCCCTTTCGAAAATGAATGATTTTGGCTCATCTTCCTACCTACAAAGTTTGACACGGAATATAATGCTTTCGAATTTAACTGAATGATAGCTATCTGCAAAGGATAGCTACCAGCGTTGGATAAGCACTGCAAAGGATCCGGAGACTTGAGCTTCACCTTTCGAAGACTTTCCTTCGAATTGACTAGTTCGACCACTGCAAAGGTCCAGCAACTATAATATATATATAGGATATCAGATCCAAATGCCATGACCAAGAGCATGTGTTGGTCAATTTCCTTTCTTCTTTGTACCTTCGCTCGGTTCTCTACTATGAGAAATCCTAGTATTCCCACCATCCTCATCCGTCTCTCTCTCATCTTCACGCTCCTCCTTCCTTTCGCATCTCCAGCACCTAGGAGCTCCCTGAAAAGACGTTCTTTCCTTTCTGTGGAGGATGACTCAGACATCCTCGTCTCACAAGATAAGTCATTCGCATGCGGCTTCTACGAAGTTGGTTCGAATGCCTTCACCTTCTCGATCTGGTTCTCCAAATCAAAGCCCAAGACTGTCGTATGGACAGCGAACCGTGACAACCCTGTGAATGGCCATGGGTCGCGAGTTACAATGCGCAAGGATGGGAGCGTGGTTCTAACCGACTATGATGACACGGTCGTTTGGAGCACCAACACCAGCTCACCTCAAGCTCACACGCAGCTTCTCGATACTGGGAATCTTGTTGTCAAGGATCCTGATGGTACAGTTCTATGGCAAAGCTTTGATTATCCTACTGATACTCTTCTCCCTAACCAGGCATTAAATCAAAATTCTAGGCTGGTATCTGCTGCTGCTGCCGGATCACTATCTTCAGGCCACTATAAATCTTATTTTGACATCAATAATATTTTGATACTCATGTATGATACGCCGGAATTTGCTAGAGTCTACTGGCCTAATCCCGGACAAGCACAGTGGGATACTGGCAGATCAACCTACAATAGCAGTAGATCCGCAGTCCTTGACGACATGGGGCAGTTCGTGTCGAGCGATAACTTGGCGTTCAAAGCTTCTGACTTGGGTCCAGGGATTAGAAGGAGAATGACTCTGGATTATGATGGTAATCTTAGGCTGTACAGCTGGGACGAGTCGACCAAGACGTGGTCGATTTCGGGGGTCGCCCTTTCATCGGTCTGTGAGGTATATTCGCTGTGTGGTAGGAATGGAATCTGTGTCTACACGCCGACGCCCCAATGCACTTGTCCTCCTGGTTTTGAAGTGAATGACCCGAGCGATTGGAGCAAAGGTTGCAAGCGCAAATACAGCATCGACTGCCACAAACCTCATCAGGCTGAATTTTTGGAGCTTCCCCATACAGATTTTTGGGGATCTGATTTCAATTTCACTTTTTCCCTGTCAATTAGGGCATGCGGGAAGATTTGCAAAACGGACTGTTCATGCGAAGCTTTCGGATATAAGAAGGAAATCGGAGTATGTTAATTGAGCTCCACAATGGAAAAAGTTATCCAGGCACTTATGGCACCATATTCTTAAAACTTCCGAGATCTGTAAACACCTCAAAACTCTCTTCTCGTCTTCAAGGGCATAAGCCTATTTGCAGTGTCAAAGAAGGGGACATCGGCAAAGATATAAGGCGAAAGAGCAGCAGAGGAAAAGATTGGGCCCATTTCTATTGGTTCGCATTGGCATTTTTTGTGATAGAACTCCTTTTTATTACATTTGGTTGGTGGTTTATTTTCAGGAGGGAGAAGCAGTCAGCCCCAATGGAGGAGGGATATAGGGCGATGTCTACTCAATTTCGAAGATTCACTTTCAAAGAGCTGAAAAGAGCTACTCGAAACTTCCAGGAAGAGCTCGGGAGGGGAGGCTCCGGAGCCGTGTACAAGGGAGTCTTGGATGATGAGAGGGTGGCGGCAGTCAAGAAGTTGGAAGATGTGATCCAAGGAGAAGAGGAATTCCACGCTGAACTAAGCCTCACAGGGAGAATATACCACATGAATTTAGTGAGAATGTGGGGATTTTGTTCAGAACGCTCACACAGGCTCTTAGTTTCTGAGTTCGTAGAGAATGGTTCGCTGGACAAGGTTTTATTTCATGGTGATGGCTCAGCTAACTTTCTGAGATGGAGTGAGAGGTTTAAAATTGCGGTAGGGGTGGCAAAAGGACTGGCCTATCTTCATCACGAGTGCCTTGAGTGGGTCATCCACTGTGATGTAAAGCCCGAGAATATATTGTTGGGTCATGATTTTGAGCCCAAGATTGCAGACTTTGGACTGGCCAAACTGTTAAATAGAGGTGGATCTGGAGAAAACTTATCACGTATCCAAGGGACGAGGGGTTACATTGCTCCAGAATGGGCTTCGAGTCTTCCAATCACCGGGAAGGTTGATGTCTATAGCTATGGAGTGGTGCTTCTAGAGTTGGTGAAGGGGGCTAGAGTTTCAGACTGGATAATTGGTAGGGGGGAGGAGGAAGAGATGGTATTGAGGAGGTCACTTGAGTTGCTTAAAGAGAACTTGAAGAGTGGACAAGAGTCATGGATTGGGGACTTTGTTGACTCCAGATTGGATGGAAAGTTCAACAGCAAGCAAGCATTAGTGATGGTGGAGATAGCAGTCTGCTGCCTCGAAGAGGAGAGAAGCAAAAGGCCATCCATGAAATCTGTAGTCCAAATGTTCCTTTTTTCTGATGACGAGCTAAACTCCCATGCAGCATCTTTCTAGTAAGTTGGGCATGAAGTCGTTAATATGTGGTCATAATATCAAGTAATGTATCCTAGTCTTAGTCGAAAGCATTCCATGTAGGAAGCTGCTAAGGCAAATTTTGAGCTTTTATATCCAGCGTTTGTTCTCCTACTTGTAAAGTCGTCTGAATATTTATGTGCGTAGAATTTCTTTAAGTTAACAAGGAATAAATGAAGCTAGTAGCAGTAATTATCTTCTAATTATTTGCCAATATGATAGCTTTGGATTAACGTTTTTCTGTTCCGAGAGCCGAAAGTTTTTTCGCCCATTGTAATTTTCTTATTGTTTACCAGATTGAACAGACTAGCTTCCCCAATTGGTGTGATAAATTATCCCCCAGCAGCAATCATCCTAAAGTCCAGGCCTCTAACCACAAAGCCCGCATCTCCCCTCATGCCGCTCTGCAGGACGCAACCGTCGAAGTTGTCCTTGAGCAAACTCGGAGGATGGGGGCTCTACGAGCAGAGATAGAGCCCCAGATATCCCGAGCTGTTAAAGATCTAACTCAATGGTCCACCTGAGAGACCTCCACTGCTAGCAGCCCGCCCACTCCACCACCACCCTCGGAGGGGGGCTCGTCTCCCCGAACGTCCATGCGTTCCTCGCAAGCCATATCTGACGTTACTAAAAAGCGTCGGCAAATTTTAGTGCCGGAGCAAAAATTACTAGTGCTTCTATCTAGTGTCGGCATTAACCCTTTTTGTTGTATCGGTGCCAGAATCTTGAACTAGATCGTACCAGATTTTATTTCCTCGTTTTTACTTTTTAATACTCGAGTACTCCGAGTTGATGTACCTACACACTTTGCCATCAGATTGTCAGGAAGATGAAAGGCATAACACCTTGCATGCATGCAGATAGCACGAGCACCGGATTACACAGCATAAGTTAACCCCGAAACACGACACAAGGATACCACCTAGTTTATTTTAATACAGAACTGCATTATTTCGCCCCCAGAGGAGCCTCTGCCTCACTCCTTGCTCACCATTGCGATCTTCTCCCCGCTCGGAACCGAGTCACCGGCACTCGCCGCCACTGCCACCACTGCGGACTTCTCCGCGGTCCAAATCGACGGGCCATAGACAACAAGATCAGCATCCGGGGAAAGCACAAGGACATATTCCCCATACTGGGTTCGGTTATCGCTTCTCCACAGCGTCTCTCCTCCCATGTACTTGATACTGAACTCTCCTGTGGCCCCCAGAGTCACGAAGCAATCATGCAGATGGTCGCTCGTGTTTGTGTGCCACAGAACCCTCTTGGTGCTGGTGTCGGACAGAGTCAAGTTGCAGTTGTCCTCCAAGGCCAACTTGTAGACGCTGTTCACGATGGTGGTTCCGATGGGCGCGACGTCGCCCGTCCACAGCACGGAGTCGTTCACGGCAGGCCAACCGTATCCATCGCTCCTTAGTTGAGCAGATTGGGAGGGGATGGGCCATATCGCCGGGCCGTAAACACGAAGGCCCCCATCGTATTCGAGAACGAGAACGTAGCTCCCCTGGACCGAGGTGCTGCCGCTAGTCCAAATAGGGAAGCTAACTGGAATAAATAGAGAGTAACCATGGATGATTAGCTCACCATTGGACTCCAGGGTGAGGAAGCAGTTGCTTCCCTTGCCGTAGGTGCCGCTGGCCCAGATGGGCTCGTTGCCATCGTATACCACGAGATTGCAGTCCTTCTGCATGACCAGAGAGTACTGCTTGTAGGTGAGGCTCTCGCCGGAAGGGAGTTTGCCGCCCGACTTGGAGTAGAGTACGTTGCCCTCCACGTCGGGCCGGGCAAGGAGCCCGAACATGGTGTAAAAGGTGAGCAAGGTTAGCGAGAGTTGGGTCGCCATTTTTTTTTTTTCGCTGAACAGTTGGGTCGCCATTGAATGAGGCCCCTTTGTTCTGCTTACAACTTCTCTGTATAGAGAGGCAGACTTTATATAATAGCAGAGAAATCAGAATAAAAAAGGATGCGGAATTTTTTTTTTTTATTTGATGGTTCGTGAGGTAATACCACCCGGCTTTCGCTGACGATGGTAGTTTAACTCGAACGCTGTCACTGTCATCAGTCTCAATCCACGTGTTTCTCGAAAGAGTCGTAGTTCACGGGGTGAAACGGTAACCACCTAAAATTCAAATTTCTATGATCCCTTTGATTTTTGCCGTGCCCATTGGAACACGTGACCGGCCGAAATTTAAGGACGCCCGTTGACGTCGAGGCCCAGTTGCTTGCTTACCTTACCTAACACCGTGGACTGTCTGGATTCGGTACATTCAAAAAATTCTAATATTTTTTAAATTTATATCTATAACAAGGTTTGCCTAATTTCTTCTATTAGCAATTTTGCAAGTTGAACAGAAGGTGTGACTTATTTAGAACGGCAACTTAACGTTATGATAAAAAGTTAGGGATCATTTTAAAAAAAAAAATAGTTAATGCCACATTTTTCTCTCGCTGTCTCAATTTATGACCGGTGTCAACAATCTTTTTTTTAATAAAACAAAAGTATCATACGAAACGTATATGAATACAGCCAAGAAAATTAAAAAACAATACATCTCAGAGAGCACTAGGCAACTCCACCTCGTCCACCCATACATGTCCACCCGAATGGTTGGGAGCAAAGGAAGCCACCCAATCGGCAGCCCCATTGGCCTCCTAGAATACATGCTTCGCCTGAATGGCCAGCCCATCACGAACCATGGCATAGATATTTCTCAGCAGCGGATGGTAGTCGTCGACCCCCCGAAATCCGCAGAATCCACCCAATGAACGTCGCGAAGTCGCCCTCCAAAAGGACCATCCTCGTCTGCCGCACATTGCAAAGATCAGCGCACGCAGCTCTCAACTCGGCCTCGAGTATCAAGGTATCAACAACTAGCAATCCCCAGCAGCAATCACCCTAAAGTCCAGGCCTCTAACCACAAAGCCTGCATCTCCCCTCACGCCTCCCTGCAGGACGCAACCATCGAAGTTGACCTTGAGGAAACTCGAAAGGTGAGGACTCTACGAGCAAAGGTAGAGCTCCAGATATCCTGAGCTATCAAAGGTCTAACCCAATGGTCCACCTGAGAGACCTCTACTGCTAGCAGCCTCGCCCACTCCGCCACCACCCTCGGAGGGGGGGCTCGTCTCTCCGAACGTCCATGCGTTCTTCGCAAGCCATATCTAGTAGGCTGTATAGGTCGCCCTGACTGCCTTCGGTCTAAACTGCGAGGCCCCCGCCAAACGTCCCAACACTTGTAAAACTGATGATGCATGACACCAGAACTCCACGGAGAACCCTGCTCGCCTCCAGATCCTCCTAGCCTGGTGACACTGAAAAATAGCTTGATCTAGCGACTCATCTGACAGACACTCAGAGCACTAGGGGTGGATACTCATACCCCACTCAAATAGTAGAAGCTTCGTCGGTAGTCGACCCTAAGCAACCTTCCAAAGGAATAAGGTCACCCTAAGGTGCAACCCAAACCGCCAGATCCTGCCACAGTCCACCGCTCGTTGCTCACCACCTTAGACGACGTCGCAGATGTCAGCCACCCTAACTGTAGATCTGCAGGATATGCTCAAACTCTGACATCCGGGCAAGGATGCTCCGAAACTGGGGTCGACTGAATCCTCTCTACAAGCAGCTCACCGAACAGCTATCCGATCTGGTGGGTATCCCACCCCCCCTCCACCGAGAAGAAGCAGGTCACACACTCGGAATCCCTCCCCAACCTCAACACTGACTAGGATCGGCAAGCGCCTCAACGGAAGCTCATTCACCCAGGCATCCTCTACCACGTCCACTCTCTGGCTATCACCTATCAGCCACCTGCATTTAGATATGACCATGGGCACATACATGCATATCTCACGCAAAATCAGTGATGCCCTCTGCCCCCCATCTGGAATCACACTACTCCCAATAGGGCCATACCGGGCGACCATCGTTAGACTCCAAAAACACTGCGGCTCTAAGATGACCCTGGCTGTATGCCAAGCAATCAGCACCTCCCTTCTAGTCAGTACAGACTGGATACCCAGTCCCCCTGCCTTAGTCGGTTGGCATACTGATTCCCAATCCACCAGGTGCACCCCACGGCTGCCGCCCTGCGTCCCTCAAATAAAACTTTGAGCAAGCCTCTTAATACTCCTCAACACCGTCTTCGGTATGATGGTATTGGACATCAAATAGACTGGCATAGAACACAGCACAGACCTGACTAGGGTCACCCTATCCATCATGAAAAGTGATGCCGTCCTCCAACCCTCCAGCCACTGCTGCACCCAGTGCACCATATCCTGACAATCCGAGACCGCAACCTCCTCCCAGTGATAGGGACTCCCAGATAACTCCACGGCCCATCCTGCTCCCTCATGCCAAGCATCCCTCTAATCTCCTATCACACCCGCAACTCAGTCTTCGGGCTAAGCACGATCACCCTTTGGCCCGATGCTGAGCAGTACTCCACCAAGACACTCCGAAGAACCACGGCATCCCTAGGCCAAGCTCTAGCCAATAAGAGGCAGTCATCCACAAAAAGAAAGGTGAGAGATCGGCTGGGCGCCGAGGGCCGGAACAAAGGCCACTAGCGCCCGCACCCTACATGCATGGATAGAACATCAGCACAAATGACAAATAAATATGGGGATAGGGAACAACTCTGGCGCAGGCCGATTGTCGATCAGAAGAATGGTGACGGCGTATCGTTGACCAAGATGGAGAAGGATGGCCCCTGCACACACCCCATGATCTAGAAAATCCAAGTCTCATGGAAGCCGAGGCTCACCAAAGCCCTCTGTAAGAAGCACCATCAGACTCTGTCATAGACTCTTTCCATATCAAGCTTTACGGCCATGTAACTCTGATGTCTCAAAACACGCTGCAAGTCCCACATCATCTCCTGGGCTATCATGACGTTGTCGGTGATACTCCGGCCACCGACAAACGCCCCTGCTCCGGACACACAAGACGAGGAAGGAGGGGCTGCATTCTGCCAACCAATATCTTTGCCACCACCTTGTACAGGGTGATGCAAAGATTGATAAATCTGTAATGGCTGGGCTCCGCTGTGTCACGCCGTTTCAGGATCAGGGTGACAAAGGTCGCCTTTCAGTCATCTGCCATAACCGCTGACTGGAAGAATAACTGAACCACCTCCACCACCACTCTCCCAACAATACCCCAGTATCTCTTGAAGAAAAAAGAGGAGAACTCATTAGGCCCTAGTGCTCTGTCCTCCCTCAAAGCCCAGACCGCCTCCCTGATCTCTGCCTCCATCACCTCCTCGATCAGGGCAACGTTCTCCGACGTCCCCACTACAGTATCCGGACGTAGGAAGACATCCCCGCCATCCGACCCCTCTTTCTCAGTCCATCTCGACCGAAAAAAGTCAACCAATACGTGCCTGATCGGGCTCTCATCCTCCACTCATGATCCTGCCCCATCCCGCATGGACCGAATCATACTCCTCTGCCTCCTAATAATGGTAGATCTATGAAAAAATCGGATATTTCTGTCCCCTTCTTACAGCCAGTGTCAAAGAAATGTTATTATTTTAGTCCAAACTCTTATCCTTTTGTCAGGTGAAGGATGGAGAAGAGGAAGCTAACGATAAAATCTAATCTAATTTACCAATTTCTTAGCTTTTTGGTTAGTCCAATTGCATTCTGTGCAGTAAAACCAATACCTAATCCGATCGGAGCTCAATATAATTTGCTCCTGGGATCCACGCTGAGCTATTGTATTCCTCGAAGCGTGCTCAAGCTGGGTCCAATGTGCAAGCCCATTATAAATCCACTCGGACAATAAAGTCTTTTGACACTTGGTTTGGGAACCAAGCCAGTCCTTTATTAAAAGCCTAGAACACCGAGTATCGAATCAACAGGCCGATTCTCTCGTCTTCACTGCTCTCTGCACATGCAAAAATATAAAAAGTACTACACTGCAACGAACTTGGAAACGTTATGAAGTGACAATACGTTTTCATTTTAAATATAGCTAATAAATATCTTGAACAATATTCATGTTTCCGACAATGACTCGGTGGACGCAAACTTTCAACAACTTGCCGGATTTATGAAACATAAACGTGCCGGCACGCATGCCTCGTACACTTCGTATCCATCCGGAAGTCACATGCAACCCGTGTGGAATCTCTAGGCGGCATGCTACAATTGCAAGGCAACATTTATATTCCTGTCACTTAAAATAAGAGCTTTGAAGCCTGTGTCCATGTCATTGATGCCCGTGGCATGTTACCATCGCAAGGCAATGTTTATGTTATCCGGCTCCATATCTTAGGGTGCGCTCTTCTACAAATATGAAACAATAGAACGTCTAGAATCGATAGAAACAAGAGATGACAACTGACAAAGAAAATTTTCAGTTTACTGATTTCAACTTTAAATTATTGAAATATACTCTTCACGAACAACCAAGCCCGTTGTTGGATTTGGAGGCTAGAAAAAGTGGGGCCGGGTTCCATTCATCCTTGGTTTTTTGGATGGGAGAGGGATTTGATCCCGCTCCCAACCAGTAGAGTACGAGAAAGGGTGGGAATTCAACCCAACCGCTCGCTCATATTTCTTTTGGGGTTGCAACCCAGTTTAGTTGAATTGAATAGCTACAAGCTTGAGTTGAACTCGATTTAAACTATTCGAGCTCAAAATTCGGCTCGATATCGATTGAAGCTTAATATTCAAGCTTTAGAAAGCAATACTTGATATCGGCTTCACTCGAATGTCAATTGTGCCATACTCAAGCTCAAGTCTAAACTCGAATTCGAGCATTAATCATAATTAAAAAAATATAATTAAAACAAAATATAATATAATATTATTAAATATATATATACTCGACTAGACTAACAAGTCTACGAGCCGAGTATTTTGCTACTCGAGCTCGATTCGAAAAATTATTCAAGCTACTCAAGCTCAAATCAGTCGAGTTGAGCCAATCTTGGACTCGATCCGAGTCCAGCTTAAAGAGCTCACAAGCCGTTCGGCTCATTTGCACCCGTATTCACTCTCACCATTTTTACCCCCTTTCCCTCATACATTTCATTTTTTTACGAACTTCCCACTCTCCTACTTACTAATTGACTTAATATTAGATCATTGAGTGTGTGATCAATTTGATTTGTATATTTTCTCTATCAATCTGACTTGAATTTATGCATGCACGTACATATGTAAGTATGCCTATATGTACATACGCATATATGTATATGTATATATGTTTCTTCCTTTCTCTTTCTATATATATATATATATATATTTGTGTGCGTACAGAGAGGCAGACTTTATTTGATAGCACAGAAATCAGAATAAAAAAGGATGCAGATTTTTGTTTTTTTATTATTTGATAGTAGGTGAAGTAATACCACCCGGCTCTTGCTGACGATAGTGGTTTAACTCGAACGCTGTCACTGTCATTAGTCTCAATCAACGTGTTTCTCGACAGGGTCTTAGTTTTTTTTTTTGCTAAAGGACAGGGTCTTAGTTCACGTGGTGAAACAGTAACCACTTAAAATTCAAATTTCTATGATCCCATTAATTTTTTCCGTGCCCATTGGAACACGTGACTGGCCGAAAATTTAAGAACGCGAGGCCCAGATGCTTACCTCACGTAGCACCGTGAACTGTCTGGATCCATTACATTAAAAAAAAATTAATATTTTTTTAATTTATATCTATAACTAGATTTGTCTAATCCCTTCTATTAGCAGTTTTGCAAGTTAAATAGAAAGCGTGACTTAATTAGAATGGCAACTTTACGTTCTGATAAAAAGTTAGGGATCATTTTGAAAAAAAAAAAGTTAATGCTACATTTCTCTCTCTTTGTCTTAATTTATGACCGGTGTGAACAGTCTTCTAGGCTATAAAATACAAAGAAATATTATTATTTGAGTACAAACTTTTATCCTTTTGTCACGTGAAGGATGGGGAAGAGGAAGCCAACAATAAAATCTAATCTAATTTACCAATTCCTTAGCATTTTAGTTAGTCCAATTGCATTCTGTGCAGGAAAACCAATATCAAATAAGATCAGAGCTCAATATTTGCTCTTGGGATCCATGCGTGAGCTATTATATTCCTGGAAACGTGCTCAAGCTGAGTCCAATGCGCACGCCCATTATAAATCCACTTGACAATAAAGTCTATGACTCTTGGTTTGGGAACCAAGCTAGTCCTTTAGTAAAAGCCTAGAACACCGAGTAACAAATCAACAGACCGATTCTCGCGTCTTCACTGCTCTCTTTAACATTTGCATGTAAAAATATAAATGTACTACACTGCAACGAACTTTGAAACGTTATGAAGTGACAGTACGCTTTCATTTTAAATATAGCTAATAAATATCTTGAGCAATATTAACGTTCCGTCTTTATTGCAATCAACCACTTGGTGGAAGCAACGTTTAACAACTTGCCGGTTTCATGAAACGTGGCCGCACGCATGCCTCGCACCAGAATCGGTTGAAGACGTAACTTTCTCCACCAAGTGCTAAAAATGATGGCATAATAATGTTTCATAAGGCTCATGGATCAGGCTTGAGCAAATGCATGGAGTCTTAATAATGTAGCCTGTCACATTAGAAGGCCAGGTGGAATCTCTAGGTGGCAAGCCATCATCGCATGGCCATGTTCATTGTCCTGACGCTTAAAATAAGAGCTTTCAAGTCTGCGTCCATGTCATTGATGCCCGCGACAAGAGGGCAGGGTCCCCCACACCGATAAGCGTGCAGCAGAGTTTAATAATTATAGCACAATTTTGTATATATCCAGCTCCATATCTGCACAACTTCCGATATGTATGTTTCCGCTAGAAATATTCAGTACACTTGATTGTCCAATATAACATGTGCCATAGATCAAGAAAACGAAAATAAAATTGAGGCCGCATTATAGAGTTGCCGAATACCGTTGTTCTTTTCTTTTTCAAGATTAGGAGGGTCTAAACATCGTTCGATTCCAGAAAATGGATTTCAAATGAAGTCAAATCCTCACCCCCTTATCCAAGTGATAAGGGTGATACCATATCAGCAAATACTTGATGACTAAATTCTGTTATCACTCATCGTAGTTAGTAGGAACCGCTACGTAATCATGTGCCTCAACAAATGAAAGCACATCAAAAACTTGGACAGTAGGAATTTCTAAACCGAAACTCTGAAGTACTATCTGAATTAATGGCTCTTCTCGTACAATCATCTTCGCTTTACTAGAATCTGTCATTCTAAATTATACACTTACTCTGTGTTTGGTTCGGGTCATGAGAGGGAGGACAGATGAAAAGAAAGAATTGCCCATCCATCTTGGGTCATGAAAGGAAGGATGGATGGAGCATATAAGAGATTCTATGTTGACAAAATTGTTCCTTTTTTTTTGAATAAAATCTCAACATTTTTTCGCTCTTTATTATCAAAAGATAGTTTAGTAAAAATATTATACAAATATCATCCAAACTCTCTTTCATTTTATTTATACAAAATAAAGGAGAGAATCATTCCCATTTGTCCTTTCATGTTCACCCAAACATACAGGAGGATAGATCAAAGATCAATCCATCCTCTCTCTGATCCATCCTTCCTCCCCTAGCCAAGAAGAAAACTACACTTTAGTCCTATTGATGCTCCCTCGATGGAAAGACATAAGAAAAGCAAAATTAATTAACTGGATGTGCATTCAGCAAATTTGCAACATAAACTGAACGGCCCAAACCTGACAAATCCCGAACTATAGTATACTTTCAACCATAAGCCGGACATGTTGGGACTTGGCAAGCAGAACGCATGCCCAAAATATTAGAAGTTCGAGATATCTGCGAGAAAAATATGGCATCGCATCTTGTCATTGGTCACTGGGAAATAATTCATGCACCATCATGAATCTCAGCAGTTCGAAATACATCATATTCCATTCACCTAAAGTATACTTCACCAGTACCAACATAGGTATAGTGGCATAACGGGTTGATTTTTTCGTTGCAGCTTCGCAGCATGTTAATCCATCATTCTCCTTGGATGAACTTAGAAGGTTGATATCCGATCTTAGCGTTTGTTTCCATATGAGATTATGAAAAACTTTCAAGAAAGAATTTTTCCATATGACCAAAAGTTGCTTGAACTTCCAAAGCTACAATGGTATGGAAGATCGCGGTAGTCCAGATGAGATAAGAGAAAATCAAAGCACAAGTTTACAACCATGCATGCCATCCTAATTAAGGTTGAAACACAACGACAAGTGCTTAGTAGTAAAAATAAAGAGCAGCTCAAAGCATAACCAAGTGCGCAGTCTGGAGCAAACTAAGCCACAGACAGTTATTCATTCTAAGATAGTCTCACAGCCCACCAGCATCTCAAAGTACAAGCCCAAACATCTACCACAATGGTTTGGTCGTCCACAGCTGAGGGCCATAGATAACAAGCTTTGCGTCGTACCGAAGCACAAGTGCGGAGAAATTCGAATTAGTTGTTTCATTGGACCTCCAGAGAATGTCCCTGCGGTTATGCTTGACGAACAACTCCCCGTTGGGGTCGAGGGTGATGAAGCAGTCGTGCAAGGGACTGTAAGTGTTGGTCTGCCATTTGATATCCTGGGTGTTGGTGTTGGTGTCGAGCAGCACCAGGTTGCAGTCATCACGCAAGACCAGCCTGTAATTCTTGTATTCAAGTATCTTTCCTATGGGCAACACGCTGTAGGAATAGAAGACGTAGTCCGTGGTGATGTTGGAAGGCTTTGGATCGCTCAGTTCTCCTTCGTTAGAGCTCGACCATATGGCCGGGCCATAGATGCCGAGTTCTCCATTCCATTGCAAGAGGAAGGCATAGCTCCCCACGACGGACGTTTTGTTGCTTCGCCACACGGGGTAGTGTATGTTGCGCTGAACGATGGCTTCGCCGTGAGAGTCTATGGTGAGGTAGCAGTTGTCACCCAGGCCGGTGGTGTTGGTGGCCCAGGTTTTGCTTCCATTGAAGTAAAGGACCAGGTTGCAGTCGGGCTTCATGACCAGCGAGGCCCGGCCATACGGGATGTCTTGGGGAGTCAAGTCATAGTGGAACATTTGGCCAGGCAGGAGAGCGGTGGGGGGATCGGAGTAGATGACGAAGTCGGTGGCCGAGCCCGGCCGACCGAGGAGGCCAAAGGTGAGCAGAAGGATGAGAAGAGGAACCGAGGTTGGAAAGGCCATTGGTGCTTGTCTCGGCGAGAGCGGGATGGGTTGGTTGGGTACTCTATATTTAAAACCTAGATAGTGAAACGTACCGGGAAAAACGAAAAGATGCTAGAGATTGAAGTAGGGGTTTGTTGGTGAACATAAGGGTAGTGCACGTTCAATACATGTGCCAAGTTCCCCATTAGGAACGCAAGTGACCTTCGCACGGGCTAAATTTCATATTATATAAGTTGGACGCTTTTGTCGAAAAACTTGGATATACTTCCGCACTGCTGGCTATCTTCACCATGATACCTAATCCCTTCAACCGGGTGGCCAGTACCTTCTTTATCGCCATCCTCACCCACCGCATCCTTAAGATCAAGTTTGGGCCTACCGTGGGCGAACGCATTTTTATGACCAATCAAGTTTAGGATGCAAAGTGTCTACTAGCAACAGACCTTATTGCATCTTATATTCTCATTTCTGAATTGATGGGGAAAGTATGAGGTACCTCGACCTCAGGCCAGACCTACCTTCTTGACCTCAGAAAAAGCCGACCTCAGACGACTCCGACCTCGTTCGAGCAGTCGATCAGCCGATGACCTACAAAGGGGCAGTTCGAGGGACCTTAGGTACGCAATAACAAGCAATATACTCATACTATGCATGAAATATTACTCATAGAGTCACTCTCTGCTAAAACCCTTCACCTTCCATTTTGTTGCCTCATTATTCTGACTTAGGCATCGGAGAGTTCCCCACAAAAAATTCTTCAGCAAGCGGACTCTTTTGCAAGCAATCTCCGGAGGAGTCCGACCCTCAAAGTGTCATCCGGCCTCCTCAGCTTACCTCCAGCCGACCTTAGAGTCGATCAAGGTGCTCTCCCACCACAGTCCGGATTCAGCGACAAAAGAATGGCGCTAAGAGGGCCTCGCAAACCGCAGCAACACCAATATCCATCAAAGGGAGAGACGATCGGCTTGAGGTCACAAGGTGCCTGTGATGTATCGCATACTTTGCAACGTCGTGCTCCAACCACCCAAGGGTCACTGTAGAGCTCGAATCCTACTCCGCTGAAACAACTTGCCACGCCTGTGGACAATGAGCAGTTCAACCTGCGCTCATCCAATTGGTGTAGGTGCTAACTGCGGCGGTCTAGAGCCTGCAACAGGTGCCGACACAACTGGAGCCAATCTAGCCGGAATTCGGTCACCCTAGACACCACTCTCAATAGATAGCACACGGCATACCATTGGTCAGCTACCATTACCGAGGCTGGGACTCGAAGCGGTCCCCCCAGAGTCGGTGCACCCAGCGGAGCAGTCCCGGTCGGGATGGAAAATAACATGCTTCAAGCCTCGATTCCAGTGAGAACTCCGCTCTAAGCCTTTCGCCTCCTCGTCGCATGGAGTCTTCATCTCGGTAGGACGCCGACCACAATTGAAGAATCAAAAAGATGGGCCAGCAGATTTCCAAGGATAGGCTCCGAAGACACAACAACCTCAACTTCGGTTTGACTTCATGATGTCCTTGGTGGAGTCGTACAATGGCACCTCAGATCTTCTGGACCACCTCGAGAGCTTTAAGGCTCTCGTGATGCTAGCCGCACGAAGTCACCAATGCCAAGCTTTGCAAGGCATTCCCAGCAACCCTTTGTAAAATGGCTCGGTTCTGGTTCTCCGGGCTTCGGCCTTATTCCATCCACTCCTTCGAGCAACTCGACAGCCTCTTCGCGACGCACTTTGTCTCTTGCTAAAGATGGCATTGCGACTCGGATTAGAAGTGCATTCCTTGGTGGCGATACAAGAGATACTAGTGACGAGACATGTAGCCAGATTTATTCTAAAGCCTGACAGTTTGTGGTGTTCCCTCCTTAGAGTCAAGTATGGTGGCGTGTCAGCGACAGAAGATGTTAAGGCACGGTGCAGGTGTTCCTTTATATGGAGGAAGATTTCTGCTCAGGCTCCGTTGATGCCTTCTGCGACCAGATGGGCCATCGGCGACAGGCAATCCACTGATGTGCTAGAGGACAAATGGGTGACCGAGTTTCCGCTCCGTCATATGCCGATGCCGGTTGAATCGGCGAGGTTGGCGGGATGCAGGGCATGTGACCTGTTTATTTCCGGAGAGGGCAACTGGAGTGAGGTGGCGGTCCGGGAGGCCTTTGGGTAGTTACTGGCTGATGGTGGTGCGACCGCCGATGGTGCTAGTAGTGGCATGGGCTTCATGATCCAGGACCAGAACTCCAGACTGGTTGCTGCTGGAGGACGGTGCATTGATCGCATGACTGCCATTGAGGTAGAGCTTCAGGCAGCTTGGGAGGGTATTACCTTCGTCAGGTATGTGCTCGATGCTAGTAGAGTGTGCCTGGAGGAGAACTTTGCCGCAATGATCGGTTGGATACGAGGAGAGGATCGACATGGGTGTGGGCAACCGTTGCTTTGTGACATTTGCGGACTGGCGAGTGATTTGGACTCCTTCCAGGCTGATCATGTGTTTCGGAAAGTGAACCGGATCACTGACTGGGTCAGCTCATTTGTTGCTCGACACTCCGGAGCGGTTCTATGGACGTGTCATGTAGTACCTCTTCTTGTTTATGCCATTTTCTTTTTTTGGACTCGATTGGCCATACTCTAACGCGAGCTGTATGAACTGTTGTTGTACCAAAAATAAATAAATTAGTAACGTACTAAACAATTATTGTAACAATGTAATATATTAAATTTTGTTCTTTAATTTCACGACGTGCATATCAGTAAATCTAGAATAAACAATAGAAGGGCTTCTTAATGTTTGGACAGCCATGCAACAATAAATACTGAGTACATAGCCCGCATGTCAAAATACAGAATAAATTTGTCGGACCTAATTGCAAGGAACTTGTTCCTAAGTCATGAAACCCAATTATAAGCTTGAGCTTTCTAAATAGATAGTAAAAGTACATGCATGTGTGTTTGTCTACACACATACATACAGGCTTGGACTGTTGCATATTTATCAGTTAAAATCAGTATTTATGTATATGCCCTCATTTTATTATATATTTAACTTATAATTTTACCCTTATAAGTTTGTCTACACACATACATGCAGGCTTGGATTGTTGACGTCTTTGTTTGAACTGAATCTAGCAAGGGGTTTGGAGAAAGACCAAGAATCTTCTGTGGTGCATGATTTGCACTATAGAGTGAGGCACAGCTGGATGGCCACCATGTCGTCCAATCATGAAAATGGAGAGCTGATAAATAGGGTGTGTATATGGCATGCGATATTCCATGTATGGCATGCAATGCCTGCCCTATTTGATAGCCATCCGTCTCTTTGATTAGATGATGTGATGGCCATCCATATTGTACTATATTCTGCGGTGCTAGTCGCACATTGCAGAGGATCCAAACTCTTTTTGAAAATCAAAGAAAATGGAACGATACACCTTTATTCCCATGTCCGTACTCTCATCCCTTTTCTCCTCGTATGCATTAAGGAGTTTCATTTGGAGTTTTCGTCCCAATAAATTTATACATTTTGATATTTGGCTAGAAAAAAGCAGAATAATAAAACTAATCTATAGTATTGTATACAAGTAGCGTTCACCATATATTCCTAGCCCCACGATTTTATTTATTTATTTATTTACTTGTTTATTTATTTGAAAAAGGTGATAGTTCACCATTAGTTCATCATATGTTTGTAATATATGTTAATGGTCATAAAATTGCAATACTCAATCAAAAAGGTAATTTCAAAAATGTTTCGCTATATATTGATGGGAATTCTTTGTGGGCCTTGTGCATACTAGATACTATTGAGATATATTGCTCTGTCGTAGTCCCACATGGAAGCGGTCCTCAATCCGATAGCTTGAGCTTTTGAGCTAGCAAATCCATGATAGGTGATATTAGAACCAAGCCTAGTGATTCACAACTCTATCAATCATCTAGGTCCTTCACTAAAAATACCAGGATCTAGTAGGGTTGAGTAGAACTTAAGTCAAGCATGGACCCCTTCTCTCCAAGGAGTAAACGGAGCCAATTTTATATTGAATGTGGGGAAGATGTAATCTTGTTCCAATTGACCTAGATAGGTGGTGCATGAGTTTAAAGCTTGGACCGCAAGTCTAAATGCAATAAAGTCTGTTTAAAATTTTTTGGCCTCCAATTTAAGGCATGATTTCCTTCGCAAATTTCTGCGCTCCCGGGTTTGGTGAACGCAGTCAAGAAGAGATTGACACGTCAGTGTTCTGCATAGGTCCCATGCCCTGATCTGTCTCTAAAGGGTACATATTGGGGTGCTGATGGGTCAGGTTGTCCCAGTTAAGTCTCTCGGATGCCATTCTTATGATGGACGATGGTGTGCTCGTCCTTTACAATCCGTGAATAAATAAATGGCTTGGTTTGCAAAATAATTCGAGAGTGCGAACCACCAACATTGCGGTCCACAGGACACTTGTAATTAGGTAAGACCCCGTCCACTAGAGACATCCCATTAGGGCCTCTACACTTTGTAGAGGACTGGGCCAGGTGGAAGTCCATCTGCCCACCCCAAACTGGGCCCGCGTTATGGTTAGGGCATCTTAGTTGAAAACTCTTTTGATCGGACCGTCCATTTTGCAATTGAACCAGATGGTTGCCCGCATGTCATGTTTCGGGAGAAGCATGATGCCAGGCTAAATCAGTCGGCCGGGAATCCGGGATCGATCATATCTAGTCACATCGAGTTCAAGTACAGCTTTCGACTCAAATGCAACATTTATTCACCTAGGTTGAGACAACATCCAGAAGTGAAGAGTTCTAACTGGATTTACGCCAGAATTTTAAACTAGATCATACCGGATTTCATTTCCTCAGTTTCTGCAAGCTTGATTTACCTGCACTTTTTTTTTTTTTTGCTGAAACGGATGTATCAAACATAGTGGATATGAATACATCTAAAGAAATCAAAGGATAGCAAGTCCCAGAATGCACCGAACAACCTTCTCTTCCCCAGCTACAGGATCTTTCAGAATGATTAGCCATATAAGATGCTACCCGATATGCTGCCCGTTGGCCTCGCAATATACATACTTAGTCTGCATAACCATCCACCTCTCACTATTGCCCAAATATCCGTAAGAAATAGGTGGTAACACCTTTGCCATACATAGCGGGTACCTACGCACTTTTGTCATCAGATTGTCAGGAAGATCAAAGGCACAACACCTTGCATGCATGCAGATAGCACAAGCACCGGATTACACAGCATAAGTTAACCTCGAAACACGACACAAGGATACCACACCTAGTTTATTTAATACAGGACTGCATTATTTCTCCCCCAGAGGAGCCTCTCCCTCACTCCTTGCTCACCATCACGATCTTCTCCCCACTCGGAACCGAGTCACCGGCAGTCGCCGCCACTGCCACCACCGCGGACTTCTCCGCGGTCCAAATCGACGGGCCATAGACGTCAAGATCAGCATCCGGTGAAAGCACAAGGACATATTCCCCATACTGTGGTTGCACACCGCTGCTCCACAGCGTCTCTCCTCCCATGTACTTGATACTGAACTCTCCGGTGGCCCCCAGAGTCACGAAGCAATCACGCAGATTGTTGCTCGTGTTTGTGTACCACAGAACCCTCTTGGTGCTGGTGTCGGACAAAGTCAAGTTGCAGTTGTCCTCCAAGGCCAACTTGTAGACGCTGTTCACGATGGTGGTTCCGATGGGCGCGACGTCGCCCGTCCACAGCACGGAGTCGTTCACGGCAGGCCAACCGTATCCATCGCTCCTCAGTTCGGCAGATTGGGAGGGGATCGACCATATCACCGGGCCATAAACACGAAGGCCCCCATCGTATTCGAGAACGAGAACGTAGCTCCCATCGACCGAGGTGCTGCCGCTAGTCCAAATAGGGGAGCTAACTGGAATAAATAGAGGGTAACCATGGATGATTAGCTCACCATTGGACTCCAGGGTGAGGAAGCAGTTGCTTCCCTTGCCGTAGGTGCCGCTGGCCCAGATGGGCTCGTTGCCATCGTAGACCACTAGATTGCAGTCCTTCTGCATGACCAGAGAGTATTGCCTGTAGGTGAGGCTCTCGCCGGAAAGGAGTTTGCCGCCCGACTCGGAGTAGAGGACGTTGCCCGCCATGCCGGGCCAGGCAAGGAGAGCGAACATGGTGTAAAAGGTGAGCAAGGTTAGCGAGAGTTGGGTCGCCATTGGATGAGGGCCCTTTGTTCTGGTTACAACTTCTGTGTATGGAGGCGGACTCTATTTGATAGCAGAGAAATCAAAATAAAAAAGGATGCGGAATTTTTTTTTTATTTGAAGGTAGGTGAGGTAATACCACCCGGCTTTTGTTGACGATGAGTAAGATGCGGAAACTAATTAATAGCCGTTCCGTGCACAGCAGCACAGCACAGGACACATTAATTTTAGTCCTTGTATAAATGCAGTTAAGTAAACTTGCGCTGCATGATAAGCACGAGTTAAACTAATTATGATTCTACCTAACTCTGATTCTTTATAAAAGCTGGGCGGCTTTTTTTAGACTCCCTTTCAATCAAAAAAAAATAAAAAATAAAACGTGTTCCTCGAAGGTCTTACTTGACATGATGAACCGGTGACCAAAAATCAGAATAAAAAAAAAGATGTGGATTTTTCTTTTTTGATGGTACGTACAACCATTCGATTTTTTTATTGGAGATAGTGAAATGCGGAAAAACTTAATTAATCTTAGTCGGTTGGATTAATTTTAGTCAGTTGGCTAGACATGTGTTGCGTGATTAGCTCAACTGGTTACTGTCATTAGTCTCATTCCACGTGATTAGATTTTGCCATGCCCTTTGGGACACGGGACTGGCCAAAAATTTATATAAGAATGCCCGTTGAGGTCGAGGCCCTGATGCTAACCATACGTAACACTGTGAATTGTCTGGATTCGTTACATTTGAAAAATTGTAATGATTTTTTAGTTTATATCTAAAACTAGGTTTGTCTAATTTCTTCTATCCGTAATTTTGCAAGTTGAATAGAAATCGTGACTTATTTAGAATGGCAACTTTCCGTTTTGATAAAAAGTTACGGATCATTTTGAAAAAAAAAAAAAGTTAATGCTACGTCTCTCTCTCCCTGTCTCAATTTATGACCGCTGTCAACAGCCTTCTACCTTCTAGACTATAAAATACAAAGAAATGTTGTTATTTGAGTCCAAACTCTTATCCTTTTGCCGTGTGAAGGATGGAGAAGAGGAAGCTAACGATAAAATGTAATCTAATTTACCAATTCCTTAGCCTTTTAGTTAGTCCAATTGCATTCTGTGCAGCAAAGCCAATATCTAATTAGATTAGAGCTCAATATTTGCTCTTGGGATCCATGCTTGAGCTATTATATTCCTTGAAACGTGCTCAAGCTGAGTCCAATGTGCACGCCCATTGTAAATCCACTTGACAATAAAGTCTATGACTCTTGGTTTGGGAACCAAGCTAGTCCTTTAGTAAAAGCCTAGAACACCGAGTAACAAATCAACAGACCGATTCTCTCGTCTTCACTGCTCGCTTTAACATTTGCATGTAAAAATATAAATGTACTACGCTGCAACGAACTTTGAAACGTTATGAAGTGACAGTACGCTTTCATTTTAAATATAGCTAATAAATATCTTGAGCAATATTAACGTTCCGTCTTTATTGCAATCAACCACTTGGTGGAAGCAACGTTTAACAACTTGCCGGTTTCATGAAACACGAACGTGCCCGCACGCATGCCTCTCACATTTTGGAGGTCACATTCAACCCATCAAATCTTACCAGAAACGTTTTGAAGACGTAACTTTCTCCACCAAGTGCTAAAAGTGATGGCATAATAATGTTTCAGAAGGCCAGATGGATCAGGCTTGAGCAAATCCATGGTGTCCTAATAATGGTAGCCTGTCACATTAGAAGGCCAGGTGCAATCTCTAGGTAGCATGTCACCATCGCAAGGCAATGTTCCTTATCCTGACGCTTAAAATAAGAGCTTTCAAATCTGCGTCCATGCCATTGATGCCCGCGCCAAGAGGGCAGGGATCACACCGACAAGAGGTGCAGCTGAGGGTAATAATTATAGCACAATTTTGTATATATCCAGCTCCACATCTGCACAAATTTGGATAAGTATGTTTCTGTCGAATAGCGCTCTTCTACAAACATGGAAACGTAGGACCACTAGAAATGAGAGATGACAAAGAAAATTTTCAGTTTACTGATTTAAATTTAAATTATTGAAATATACTATTTCCGATGAACCAAACCCGTTGTCGGATTTGAAGACTAGAAAAAGTGGGGCCGGGCTCCGTTCATCCATGTTTTTTTTTTTGGATGGGAGAGGGATTTGATCTTGTTCCACCTACTCGAGTTCAAATAAAGAACAGAAAATTCAACTCAATCAGTCTCTCATATTTTTTTTTGGGGTGCAATCAAGCTTAGTTAAATCAAATAGTTAGAGACTCGAGTTTAACTCGATTCATAATATTCGAGCTTAAAACTCGACTCGAGATCGATATCTACACAACTTCCGATCTGTATGTTTCTGCTGAGTAGTGCTCTTCTACAAATATGGAAACATAGAACCACTAGAAATATTCAGTACACGCTTTTCCACTTGATTGTCCAATATAACATGTGCCATAGATCAAGAAAACCAAATTAAAGTTGAGGTCACATTATAGAGTTGCTAAATATCATTGTTCTTTTCTTTTTCAAGATTAGGAGGGTCTAAATATCATTCGATTCTAGAGAACGGATTCCAAATGAACTCAAATCCTCACCCCCTTATCCAAATGATAAGGGTGATACCATGTTAGCAAATACTTGGTGACTAAATTCTGTTATCACTCATCGTAGTTAGTAGGAACCGCTACCTAATCATGTGCCTTAACAAATGAAAGCACATCAAAAACTTGGACAGTAAGAATTTCTAAACCCAAACTCTGAAGTACCACCTGGATGACTCTTCTCATACAATCATCTTTGCTTTGCTAGAAGCTGTCATTCTAAATTACATATTTACTCTGTGTTTAGTTGGGGTCATGAGAGAGAGAACGGATGAAAAGAAAGGATTGCCCATGTATCTTGGGTCATGAGAGGAAGGATGGATGGAGCATGTAAAAGATTCTATGTTGACAAAATTGTTCCTTTTTTTCTGGATAAAATCTCAACATTTTTTCGCTCTTTATTATCAAAAGATAGTTTAGTAAAAATATTATATAAATATCATCCATCCTCTCTTTCATTTTATTTATACAAAATAAAGGACAGAAACATTCCCATCTGTCTTTTCATGTTCACCCAAACATTTGGAGGATAGATGAAAGATCAATCCATCCTCTCTCTGATCCATCCTTCCTTCCCTAGCCAAGAAGAAAACTACACTTTAGTCCTATTGATGCTCCCTCAATGGAAAAACATGAGAAAAGTACAATTCATTAACTGGATGTGCATTCAGCAAATTTACAACATAAACTGAACGGCCACAAACCTGACACATCCCGAACTCTAGTATACTCTCAACCATAAGCCGGACATGTTGGGACTTGGCAAGCAGAACGCAAGCCCAAAATATTAGAAGTTCGAGATATCTGCAAGAAAAATATGGCATCGCATCTTGTCATTGGTCACTGGGAAATAATTCATGCTCCATCATGAATCTCAGCAGTTCGAAATACATCATATTCCATTCACCTAAAGTAGACTGCGCCAGTACCAACATAGGTATAGTGGGATAACGGGTTGATTCTTTCGTTGCAGCTTGGCAGCATGTTAATCCATCATTGTCCTTGGATGAACTTAGAAGGTTGATATCTGATCTTAGCGTTTGTTTCCATATGAGATTATGAAAAACTTTCAAGAAAGAATTTTTCCATATGACCAAAAGTTGCTGGAACTTCCAAAGCTACAATGGTATGGAAGATCGCGGCCGGTAGTTGATGAAATAAGAGAAAATCAAAGCACAAGTTTACAACCATGCATGCATGCCATCCTAATTAAGGTTGAAACACAACGACCAGTACTTAGTAGTAAAAAATAAAGAGCAGCTCAAGGCATAACCCAGTGCGCAGTCTGGAGCAAACTAAGCCAGAGATAACAGTTATTCATTCTAATAAAGGTAGTCTCACAGCCCACCAGCCTCTCAAAGTAAAGCCCATACATCTACCAGAATGGCTTGGTCGTCCACAGCTGAGGGCCATAGATAACAAGCTTTGCGTCATACCGAAGCACAAGGATGTAGAGATTCGAAGTAGATGTTACATTGGACCTCCAGAGAATGTCCCTGCGGTTATGCTTGACGAACAACTCCCCGTTGGCGTCGAGGGTGGTGAAGCAGTCGTGCAAGGGACTGTAAGTGTTGGTCTGCCATTTGATCTCCTCGGTGTTGGTGTCGAGCAGCACGAGGTTGCAGTCATCACGCAAGACCAGCTTGTAATTCTTGTATTCAAGTATCTTTCCTATGGGCAACACGGTGTAGGAATAGTAGACGTAGTCCGTGGTGATGTTGGAAGGCTCTGGATCGCTCAGTTCTCCTGCGTTAGAGCTCGACCATATGGCCGGGCCATAGATGCCTAGGCCTCCATTCCATTGCAAGAGGAAGGCATAACTCCCCAGGACGGACGTTACGTTGCTTCGCCACACGGGGTAGTGTATGTTGTGCTGAAGGATGGCTTCGCCGTGAGAGTCTATGGTGAGGTAGCAGTTGTCACCCAGGCCGCTGGTGTTGGTGGCCCAGGTTTTCTCTCCATGGAAGTAGAGGACCAGGTTGCAGTCGGGCTGCATGACCAGCGAGGCCGGGCCATACGGGATTCCTTGGGGAGTCAAGTCATAGTGGAACATTTGGCCAGGCAGGAGAGCGGTGGGGGGATCGGAGTAGATGACGAAGTCGGTGGCCGAGCCCGGCCGACCGAGGAGGCCAAAGGTGAGCAGAAGGATGAGCAGAGGAACCGAGGCTGGAAAGGCCATTGGTGCTTGTCTCGGCGAGAGTGGGATGGGTTGGTTGGGTACTCTATATTTAAAACCTAGATAGCGAAACGTACCGGGAAAAAAGAAAAAAATTGTGGAGATTGGAGGGGTTTGTTGGTCAACATAAAGGTAGTGCACGTTCAACACATGTGCCAAGTTCCCCATCAGGAACGCAAGTGACCTTCGCACGGGCTAAATTTCATATTATATAAGTTGGACGCCTTTGCTGAAAACCTTGGATATACTTCCGCACTGCTGGCTATCTTCACCATACCTAATCCCGTCGCGAGGGTGGCCATACCTTCTTTATCGCCATCCTCACCCACCGCATCCTTGAGATCAAGTTTGGGCCTACCGTGGGCCAACGCATTTTTATGACCAATCAAGTTTGGGATGCAAAGTGTTGTCTGCGAGCAACAGACCTTATTGCATCTTATTTTCTCATTTCTGGCTTGATAGAAAAAAGTATTGGACATCTCGACCCCGGGCCAAACTTACCTCCTTGACCTCGGAACAAGCCGACCTAAGACGACTCCATCCTCGTCCGAGCAACTAATCAGCCGAGGAGAACAATCAGCGCCTGGCGACATATTCAGGCTCTCGGAGGACATGCTCTGAGAAAGAACAACAACCTCAACTTCTCCTTGGAGCCTCCTTCTCTAGGCGGACCATGGAGGCACATGAGAAAATCTGTAGCAACCATTTCGGGGCAGATCTCTAGCCTACAAGGTCCTACAGCAAGGATACTACTGGTCGACCATGCAAAAGGATACAACCAACCTCATCAACAAGTACGACTAATGTCAACGATACACAAGCATCCAACAATAACCAGTTATGTCGTTGATGCCGATCAGCGCCCTTTAGTCGTTTGCACAATAGGGTGTTAACATCCTCGGACCCTTTCTACTAGCTACATAACAAAGCAAGTTCCTCTTCGTAATGGTTAACTATTTTACTCTGTGGGCAGAAATCGAGCCGGTGCCCCAAATTGATAATGCAAAAGCTCGAGACTTTATCTGAAAGGCCATAATTTGCAAGTTTGAGCTCCCTCAGGCGAGACATACCTTCTTGACCTCAGAACAGGACGTCCTCAAACGACTCCGGCCCCGTCCTAGCAGCCGATCAACCGAGGAGAACAATCAGCATGTAATGACAAGGACTGACAATCACAACGACCTACAACTTTGGCAGTCCATGGTCGTGGTAACGCTATGACCTGTGCCCTACCAATGCTATACGCCTCCCACGTGGACTGGCTCTCACATCGCGGCCATACTACTGGTCGTTATATGACCATCATTGCACGCCGTGTCATATTAGGTAACGACAAAATTGGCTTCCCTATATAAAGGAGCAACGCAGAGGACCTCAGGTATGCAATCACAAGCAATATACGCATACTATGCATGAAATATTACTCACAAAGCCACCCTCTGCTGAAACCCTCTTCCTTCCCTATTGTTGTCTCATTGTTCTGACTTAGGCATCGGAGAGTCTTCCACCAAAAACTCTTCGGCAAGCAGACTCTTTTGCATGTCACCTCTAGAGGAGCCCAACACTCAACGCGTCAACCAGCATACTTAGCTCGCCTCCAACCAACCTCAAGATCAACCGAGCTACTCTCCCTTCTCGATCCGAATTCAACGACAACATTACTGAGCAGCCAAATTCTAATGGTCCTTTTTATTTAATTATTTGCGATGTTTTCTAAGATGCATGAAATCCACCTATAGTTAAAAGTTATCTCCAAAGTTTTTAGGCCCATATATACCAAATAATTAACGTGAAAGGAAAGATTGCTTATGTAATTATATTAAAATCTAATGAGTTGAGTTATTGGATCAAGCTAGGTTCCAATATATATCAAGGCCTCCTGTGATAAACTTTTCTATCATCTCCCCAACATCTGTAACCTACTTACCTGCATTTCTGGGGAGTTCGGGCATTCCTTAATTAGAGACCAAGACCAAATTATTTATCTTCTTTCACGCGTCCACATGGGAAAAAAAAAAGGGATACAATTTTCAAAACAAATTTGTCCACGCCATGCTTGGTCCCCTGGGGACATGCATGATATCCTTGTTTGCGTGCTCGAGCTTCGAGCACTTGGAGTTGAACCTGAATTGCACATGGCAGTGTAAATTAGTGAGAGAGGCCCACGGCACTACGTGAGCTTTGGGAATCTCATTCTAGCGAGCAGATTCCATTTATTGGCATTAGATTTCGTGTAATAAACAGTTCATTGCAGCAAGGCAGCAGGGTAGTGGTGTAAACATCAAGAGTGGGGCTCTTAATGTTTTTATTCACCCGATGTCAATAGGAAGCTTGATTAAATCTCGCCACAATTTATTTTCTCACATTGTTCCTACAATTTAAATTACCAAGGCACTACTCCTCGATTTTAGCACTGTTTTGAAGTTCTGCAGTGGTTCAGCCTAAGGTCTTGGTTGGTGTGGAACGAAGATTTTCATGAGATTGATAATCTGAACTAAATTGTCAGAAAAAGATTGTTCTGACTAAAATTGTCAGAAAAAAATGTTCTTACATCTTCAACATACGGGATTTCTATGATCTACAGATATTATGTTTGGTTGGAAGCAATTGGACTTGGAAAGGAACACGAAAATAAGTGACTTCTATTTCCATTTTGATTCAAGAATGAAATTGGAATACTCCAACTCTTTGAAATCCGATCTCTAATTTTCTCTAGCATTTAAATATAATTCCGATTTTGGTCACAAACCAAATGCATTAAGGGACATAGCTATTCGAATTTCAGTTTCAATTCAGATTCTGATTCCGACTCCAGTATGATTGATTTATCTTGATTCCGATTCTGATTTCCTTTTTGTATATAATAATCATCAGTTTTATAATTACCATCTTCCAACCTTTTGCACGCGCTAATGTATGCTTGATAACCTAAATATAATAATAAATTAACAAAGAATTTCCAGCACACAAATCACAATAGATAAGGGGAAAAAAAGATATAATATTAATTTCTTTAAATATGCAGAAAGAGAAAGGTGAGCAGCACATAACTTATTGCTTCTGAGTAAATACTGAAGCATGGTACTTCTCAATTTATCCCAACTGAAAGAATTTCACGTATTTCATAATGTAAGTGTGAACAAGAAGAGATATAGCCCTGTTACAAGAGGAGCCTGCATTTATTTAAGCAGAAGAGATCTAATCCATGGATAAATCTAATAAGCCATCTATAGACAGGAGGGGGCAGGGGTGGGGGTAACCCGAACCTTTATCAGTATAATGGAAGCTTTGAGTATATTACTGTAAGAACCAATTATGGAACATCAAAAATTGAAATCCACAATTTGGATGGCTGATCATTGGCTTTACATCAATAGAAACTGGATTGTCGGATCCTATTTGTAATAATCTAACCACCATGCACATGTATAACACAACAGTACTGCATGATATATATTTTATGTTTCAAGAATAAAGCATCTAGTTCTATTATCTGTGCGATTAAATGCTCGCATAATTATGTAACATTCAATAACCATGTCCCAAGTAGTTGGTAACAAAGATCACTGCTTCCACTTGGTGTAGATCACTAGCAATCATCTTGTTGTTTCACTAACAGACACCACACCAACTATAGTAGGTTATTATAAAGGCATTAAACCGAGAAAACTAGGTCGAGATTTGCATTAGCTAAGGCATCCTCTGGATTCCAAATAAGCATTTCAACTCAGCACTAGATGCCCCCATTATTTACAAAAGCATCTAAGAATTTCGAAGAAACTTTTCAATCATCTCCCACCTCTTATGCCTTTTCTTCCCCAGTTAAGAAGGCTAGGAAAGGTTCTCAATTTTTTATGTACTAAGTTGTTTGGTTAATCTTTCCTAGGTGGACGCCAAGACATCATACCAGCCGATCATGACTCGACCCTCTGAGATGAGGAACCAATCGATCTTCCTTTTACAATGTTTGCGGCCACAACCAAGCAAAGCCTCATACATTACCTGCATCCGATTCAGTTCACTTCAATAAGCAGGCCTATCAGCTTTCACCCTTGTGGCACCAAGAAGCTATGAATAACCTAGGAATCAAATATACATGTGCAAACTAAGGCAATCCACCAAAATATTCATTTCTCCCCCTTGTTTAGTGTTGTGACGAAACAATGTTGGTTTGTAGCGCCTGTTTCCTTGGATGTGAGGAGACTTACATGGAAGAATCAAAGATTTAGGAGGATTTTCCTTTTCCCTCCTCAGTCCTCAGTTCAATCACATTGCCAAAAAATGGCCTTGAGTTTGAAAATATTACAAGGTCACCGGTGCCTCAAGTTATCAAAGGTAAAACAAACAACTGTGGACTATCCTAAATGTACCAAAGCAAATATCATATTCTTTGGGGATTTGAATTAAACCATTTTGTAAGTGTCCATTGGACCTTACTTATAGTGATTTACACTTTAGTTCTAGTTCAAAGTAAAAGATTTCTTGTATTATGTTCATCTATTGATTAAACTAAATTTAAAAAGCTGAACCTTTTGAAGGTGTTACTAGACTCAGGAGGAAAAGCCAAATCAGAATTCACTCGTATGACAGCTTTCTCACGCCACAATCACAGAATATGCAACCTAGGAATGATGCCTTCAATAATTCTTTTTTTTTTTTTTGAAGCATGAAAAAGATGGTTTTTGATGTTTCCTCGAAATTTCTAACTGGTGAAAGAGCATATGCCATTACTCCAACCGTTAAGCGGCACAAGATCTTACATGCCCATTAGAGACGACAGAAGGAAACCGGATGACAGGAAAATCCAAGAAAAAAGCAATCGACATCGCTATATATTCAAGATCAAACCTTTCTAAATTTCAACTAATCGTTCTTCCTGAAAACCCAAAATCACTGGTGAGTTCTCAAACAAGGAATAAATCAACTCAAGGTCTACAGATCCAATAGCAAAGTGATGTGGTTAATTTGAGAAGCAAAGAAAACTGAGAGGAGGAAAGGACGAAAGGAGGAGGAGAAGTCAAGAGATAGGGAGTTCTCGACAAAAGAGCCTTTCTTTATTGAATTCAACTGCCTATATTAATAGCCTTACATCCAACAGAAATCAAGCATGTTACAACTAATGCCAAAAGACTATAAGTTACAGCTAAAAAATAGAACTGGTGCTGAAGAATAGGAACTGCTTCTGGAACTGGAGCATGATATGGTCTTCTCCAGCATATTTGATGCAGATGATGATAGCCAAGCACCCCACGTTCCAAGTGCCAACCGAGAGTCAAAGAAAATGGAGCACGTAACACGAAGCAGGTTCAAGAAAAAGAAGGAAAAAAAAAATGGGGGAAAGCAGAGAGAGAACTGACCGCAGATCTTGACGGGAGCTTCGAGTTCCAAGAGATTGGGCTGGCTAAGGAAAATGTCCCGGGAGACCATGCAAAGCTGTCGAATCTCCGACTCCGAGAGCTGGACCTGCCGCCCGGGCCTCACCTCCACTAGCCTCTTTACGATGCCATCGAGCAACGCCGGATCCATCCTTTGCCCTTGTGAGTTCACCAATCGATCCGGATCTCGATCCACCCTGGAATAACAAGGAATCTCGAAACTACTCATTTATTGCCTCTCCGATTTCGATCGTCTTCTGCCGTCGGGTGGTGACGAGGAGAGAAGAAAAATCAGCAAGTCCTTTCATTGGGTCGCAAAAAAAAAAAAAAAAAAAAAAACCGAAAAAAGAACTTGCGGAAACATATTATCTGAACTTATTCATCCTATATAAATATTCGAATTCTATTCAGTGGATAACTGATATGAAATTAAATATATACCCACACAAACCTTCTATACTTTTTCATTTTTTTTTATTTTGTACACGTATGGAAAATCTATCCGGTGCATATTCTTACAGATTGCATGATTGACTTCGAGATCCCTTTTTGAACTTTTAGCTGTGTAAAACTCTATCATCATGTCTATGTAGTAAAATAATAGATGGAGAGAAGGAAGAACTTATCAGTTGAGGCGTGATTTCACTGTCCTTAAGAATAGATCTCGGTGACGCGCCCGGTTAAACGTTTCCGGATCGGATTCATTTTCATAAATTAAATATATACCCACACAAACCTTCTATACTTTTTCATTTTTTTTTATTTTGTACACGTATGGAAAATCTATCCGGTGCATATTCTTACAGATTGCATGATTGACTTCGAGATCCCTTTTTGAACTTTTAGCTGTGTAAAACTCTATCATCATGTCTATGTAGTAAAATAATAGATGGAGAGAAGGAAGAACTTATCAGTTGAGGCGTGATTTCACTGTCCTTAAGAATAGATCTCGGTGACGCGCCCGGTTAAACGTTTCCGGATCGGATTCGCCAATTTTGGCTTGGACCTCCATTGGGCTCATGCGCGCGTGGGCTACTTTCTTTCTTTGCTTCACCAAGTTAAAAGGTTGAATACTATATAAAGATCTTTTGAGTTTTGTTCCTTTCCAATGTGGGACTAAAAGAAAGTACACTAGACAAAAAGACAAAAGACAAAGAAGGGCAGACTCGGAATTTTGAAATATTCCAACAGTCTATGCTGGGAACATCAAATAGGTTTTAATACCCTTCTAGTGATAAAACTACTTCAAGCATCTAGGAAATATTTTTCATAAATATTGTCCAACATCATGCACATTTTTGCTAGTTGGGATTTTGTGAGACTATTACCAAAATATGTTGCCGGCCAATTCCTTTTGGTACCTTTGCTTCCTAAAAATTTTCGTACATGCTTTGGAGATTTTCTCAGTCTTGGACCTCTTGGTTGTCCCATTGATATTTGGAAATATCTCAAGTGTCCTTGTGATATAAAGCTTTTGTTCTACCCTGTGCAGGGATTTTGGCTCGGTGAGAGTGGGCTAGGGTTTGTAGTTGTATGATTTTTAAAACCTTGATGAGAGATGAGCGCAGGAATTTGCTTTAATTTCCTTTCCAAAGCCTTTAATATTGTTATTCTCATTGCAATAGTATATTCTTCTCTCTTTTTTAATGCAATTTGGAGGTATAAGATTTGTGATCCATGGAAATTTTTAGATATTTTCTGAATTAATGAAGACATACTTCATCCTACCATTCCCTGGATGCCAGCTCCGTACATTTGAGTTGGGATGGTGACTAATGTCAAGGCTAGGTTTGTTTTATTTCCCCCCATGTTTTTTAGATTCACGATGCAGCGGGCGATTAACCTCATGGCCAGGTAATATATAAATTCTCAATTTTTTTCAATCAATAACCAAGGGAGAATAGAGGATGGTGATTTCATGCTTAGAGATGCCTCAAAAAAATAATATAGCCATATTTACTTGGAAGGACAGCTTCATATACGGATCAAGATAGCATAATTCTTTACAAAATTGAAATATTTCAAAAAAAGTACAGATTTTATATTTGTTCATCCGGCTCTCTTTTTTTTATAAAAAAAATATTGTAGGATCACATATACACATACATAAACGCCGTCCGGGGTTGCTCTCGCAAATATTTTTTAAATTCAAAATCTCTTAGTAATTGCATTGGAGATTTAGATTCGTTGAGCTTTTGTTTGATACCTTCTTGTTCACCTAAAATTTTTTCAAAAAAGTCTACTAAAAGTAGTATTCAACGCTATTGTGTTATGTTACTTAAAAATATTTTATTTTAATGAAAGTTCTCTGGATATGGTATTCATATAAAAAATACAAAGTATCTCTAAACCATTACATTATAGTAGGATTGCTAATAATAATTACTATATTTCCATCAACTATAGCACATTATTCCAAATTGCCAATAAGCCTATCGGCAAGCTCTATTCGCGGATGCACCTGCCTTGTGGACTTATATAATATTAATAATAACTGAAAAAAAACCAAGCACTAATATTGTATAATATTAATATAATATTATTATAATATAGTAATATAATATTATATACTATATTATAATAATATAATATTGATATTATATAATATAATATATCAATATGATAATATTATATTATATTATATTTATAGTATAATATAATAATAAAAATATAAAAAATTATAGTTATTAGCATAAATTAATTTTTCGTCCTTTCGATGACTTGGCAACCGAAATTATTGTTTCCTGTAATATAATATTTTATTATAAGTATTTTGATCGGAAAAAAATATAAATCAAAACAGTTTTTTTTGGTGTATGCTAAAGTATTTTTCTGAATAAGCCATATTTTAAATTTTTTTAAAAAAAATTATTTTTTTTGCAAAATTAAAATATTTTTTTAATTTTTTACCAAATATTTTTATTTTATTTAAAAATACTTTTTAAGGATCGCACTCGAAGTGGAATAATGGTACACGGACCCGGGCGGTGCGCTCCCAATCTTTCCGCGTCTTTTTTAGATCCTCTCTCTCTCGCTCCCTTCCTTTCCATCTCCGCCTCTCTTTTCGCCCTCTCGTCTTTCTTCTTCCATCCATCACACCGATGCCCCTTCTTTCTCGCAGCAGCGCCGGTCTCGGTTTCAATGACTCCGCCTCTCTCTCCCAGCCCTGCAGCCACAGCACTCGAAACCCACTCTCTGCTCCCGGTAAACTTATTTTTCTTTGTGTTCTGGGATTCTTCTTGTCTGAATCGTTTTCTTCGATTGCTTCTTGATTAGGGTTTCGAGGCCGAAGGACTAACTCGAAGATTTCCTTTCGAGATCTGTCTTCCATTGTGTTGGTTGTTCTTGTTCTCGACAAGAAATATGAGAATACAAGGCAAGATTGCTTATGGTAATACTGATGGGCTGTGTTCGCTACTGTTTCTCATGACATCGCCCAAGTTTGCACGGTGTTTCAAGTTAAGTGAGTAGTGCGGGAAGTTTTTTTTTTTTTTTTTTTTGATCGTTCATAAAAACGTTCGTAACCACAATCTTGATCGACTTCATTTTCTATTCCAATCTTCATACGTTTTCCCATAGATTTTTTCTTTTGGATTGATCATAACGACATTCATAACCCTCCCTATGTATATCTTTTTTTCCTTTTTTTGTTATGTTCTTGAATTCTCCAAAAGTTTGTGCTATTTCTTGATTACACTCTTTGATTGAAAATTTTGAGTTCTGTCTTTCATTAGCGTAATGCTGATGGGCTATGTTTTCTACTAGTTTTCATGACGTCATCGAGAAAGATTGCACGGTGTATCAAATAAAAGACTGTGTAATTGGATTATATTTCTGATTTGGACATTTCATTGGGATTTATCATAAACATGTTCATAACTACAATCTATATCGACTCCATTTTCCATTCTAATCTTTTAAAGTGTTTCACTTTTAATCTACATTACTCTTTAATAAGCCTTCCTTCCTTATTAGGGCCATCTTTGATCTTTCTAGTGAACCGATAGATCTGTGCAAGATATTATTTTTCCCTCCCATGAGATTGGCAAAAATATCCATTACCAATAAGAAACTAGGATGTAGTTCTTGTCCATAATGGCACATACTCCTCTATTGACAGTATAAACTATTCCAAACAGCTATTACAAATTGGGTCTAAGTATATGGTGCCAGGGAAATAAGGTTTAGGATTATTTATATAGCTTTAAAGCACATTCCCATTAGCATCCAATGAAGGTAAATGCCTTTAATGATTAGCCGAACAGACAGTAAATTTAGAGTAAAAGGGATTCATATGAAAAAGAGAGAAACGGAGAGTTCTGCACCGCATCATAGATGCGGTTACTTCATGACTGATTGCATACACTAGTTCTTCCCAACCAATACAACCATACAACAACACAGCCAAAGAAAATGATATGCAAGCTGTATTGTGGCTAAGATAATCTTGCTTGTCTGCATACGTTACTGCCACTGGTGATTAAATGTTTTCCTGATAGTTTGGCTTTCTAAAATTAGCTATAGCAGAGAAATTTTGAGTATTTCTTAGAGCTTTTCTATTTCACTTTTTTCTGGACTGCGATTTATTTTTACCCGGCATTCCAAATTCTAAGAATGGCAACAAACTGAGAAATTCAAAACTCCTTGTTTCTTTGTAAAGACAATGCAGTTTAAGGAGGAACTACCTGCTTTATAAGCCAAAATTTTAAGAAAAATTAAAAAATCTTAGCAGGTCCTTATGATCACACAACATTTTGCATTGTCTCCCTTCACTCTTTAATAAAATTTATGGTTTTCTCATTTACGCTACCAATCTCATTTACGCTACCAGGGCAAACTGTTCCACGTACAGAAAATCTTGCTTCATGAAGTGGCTTTGCAAGATTTTCAAGGGGGCAAGTCATGCAGCACGGAATGGATGGTGTCCACAAATTGTGAGGGAGCCAGCTAATGGATTCACATTCTTTGCCTTTACTTCGGAGTTTCTATTTAGACTGTCCCAAGGTATTCCATACCATTATATCACATGAATAAGCATTAGCTGGGTTTTGAAACCAGTAGTATATTGATTAACTAACTGCTGTGATTTAATAACATGCCAATATAGTATATGTGGTTAAACTGCATATTTCCTTTCTTTCATTTTATTGCATGAAATTGTTTTGTGTAACATATGTCAGGATGTTCAACCTAAGGCTGAGAATGAGGAATTGGATCATGCAATTGCACTTTCGTTTGCAGAGGATGCCAAGAAACGGAATGATAAGTTCTTACACACCCCCCACCCCCCCAAAAAAAATAAAGAAAAAAAAGGAATGGTAAGTTAGATTGTTTGGTATTTAAATCGTGAGCTCGCCTAACATCACTCTTCTCCTCATAAAACTATTTGTATTAATTCAGCTTTCTCTTTCGCTATCAAAGATATAACTTGCATTTCAGAATCGATATAACAAACTGTGTACAATGGAATGGGAAATAATGATGAAGAACTTGCTAGAGCCCTGCAAGAGAGTTTGAACATGTCTTCCTTCATCCGTACACCCCTATCCAGTGTTTTAACAGGATATAGGTTCTTATCTGCAGTTCGTAGTTCATGCAATATCTTGCTAAAAGGCATTCAAAGTTACACCATGGCTTCAAAACCAGCAGAGTTTGTTGAGGTTGTAACCGGGAGATAGGGTGTGGCCATTAAAACTGCAGAACCTTCTGGTACCCATAATGCTGTTACTGTCATGCTTGTGGTCAGCCTATCTGTGAAACTGAGTGATCCATTTTTTATGATTAAAGAAATTTTGTTTAATCTTTGTTTCATTTTTGAAGAAGAAAAGAAATTCTACTGGCAAAGTGCCTATCTTCGAGTATTTTAGAGTTCAGGATATTTTAAATGTAGCAATTGTTTCAGTTTTCTTTGTCATTACACAAGCCATTCTATACGGAGTTGCATCATCCAAAATTTGATGTCTGCCATAACTTTGTAAGAACCTATGCTTCTTGTATATTTGCAAATAATCATTTATTATTAGATAATTTCGTTAGTGCTAGTATCTTGTTCCCTATGCTTGAATCAACTGGGCATAATTGAAACCAAAATTTATCATTGAAGTAGTGTATCTAGCATCAATCTTGCTACTTAATAAATATTATTTTAATTATTTGTTTATCAGATTTCATTGGGATCAACTCATTGCATAAACTCATCTCATTCTGGTTGCTTTATCTTTTGAATCATGGTGCCGTGCTGCTCGGTACTAGGCGTATCGTATCATACCGGAGGAAACTGGTACGAAACTTAACTTCAAGTCGGTACAAGCTCCGTACCCCCCCATACTGAAGTGTACCACCCATATTGAGGTGTATCAAGGCGTACCAAGATGCGTGTCGGCCCGTATCGAGGCATACCGACTTATATCGAGGCGTACCGAGATAAAAATAGCCATATAGCTATTTTGGTACAGAGGTGTACCATACTGAACCGAATTGATAAGATACCGGCACGGTAGCCAGTACCGAGATTGTGGGCCTTGTTCTGAATACTTTCTACTGCTCTTCATTAGTGACTTCCATAGATAATTTTCTATCAAGCCTTTGTGCTTATCCTATTTCTTCTGATAAATTGTCATGGGCTTTTGGCTGACCATGACATTATATGATGATTGTATATTGTAATTGGAGCAGTACTTAACATTTATGTGTAGATATTAGTTGTTAATGTCTTGATGCCAGCATGTAGCACCATTATCCCTGTGGTCTCTAGATTTGTAGACTACTTACCTACATTAATTCTACTCTACAATTTTCAAAGAAAGCAAACAATTGTACTATTTCCATTCTATTTGTTTCCTTGTTTGTAATATTTAGGTTCATCTGTTAGAGGGTATGGTTGGTTAATCTAAAACCATTTCACTGGACTTGCATTGGATGGGCCTCAGCAGTAAGTAAGACCATAAAAGCTAAAATGCAAACAGCTAATATTGTTTGCGCATGGCCCTACTTTTATGATATTATGGGAGTGATCCCCCTAAAATTTGCTGGTGAAACACTGCAAGAAGACATCTAATAATTGTTGGGAAAATTGATATTTGTATGTTAATATGTGTGTGTCACTTGGAAGGTTTTATTCCGTAGCTTCCGAAACAAGTTGCACATTTTTTCCCCTTTTGATTGGTTAAGGTTGGGTTCTCCTGCTTCCAATTTAAAGATAGCCAAGAAGAAAGCTATTACAGATATCAGTAATTGAAATCGTGAGCGTGAAAAACCATTCCCCATTTATTTTTCTTTTCACAGATTCCAACAAAGAGGACTGGTTTAGTTAAGTACACAGCTGACCCATATTGGTGGAAAAACATGACAAGGCATCTTGTTGTAGTTGCAAGCAAATGGAGGTATGGCATATCATTGTTTTAGTTGAAGTATTTATTTAGCTTGTTTTCCTTGCCTATAGGGTTCTGGGTGAATTTTTTGACCTTTTGCCAATTTCCTTTTTCTTAATTTTTATCAAAGTCAAGGGTTATAAAATACATTTCTTTAGGAGATGGGCGCAGCTTATGCCTAGAATGTTTGGATTCTGCTATCATGGATACTGGTGATTGTCGATCTCTATACCATTCTATTACAAACTATTATGAAGGAAGGAATATGAAAATAGATTAACAGATTCCAATGCTTTTGGTTGAAACCAAGCACTTCATAAAGGCATGGAAAGGGAAAAGGATGTCAGTTTTACTTCTAGGTGGTTTTAGGCCATGTTTGGGAATGCTTTTGGAGGGCCAAAGCTTTCTAGAGGACGAAAAGTATTTTCAAAAGATATGATGGTGTTCGGTTAAAAAAATGATAAATGCTTTATGGTTTTCCAAAAAGTTAAAAGATGTCTATTTCGAAGAAGCTCCATTTTGGAGCTTTTCCCCAAAAGCTCTACTTGGCTGATGTTGGTAAGCTATTTCTGGTTTAATGAACATATCACATAATTACATTATAATTATTTACTAATAATAGATATATTATATTATATTATTATATTTATTGTATTATAATAATATAATAATATATTACTATATCATATCATATTATATTATTATGCTATAAAATATTATATTATATTATATTACAAAAATATATAACATTATATTACATTATGATAATATTATACTATGTCATAATATTTTAATATGCAATAGTACATTACTATATTATATCATATTATATTATATTATTACACTATATTAAATACTATATTATATCATGTTATAATAACATTACACTATGTAATAATATTTTATTATGCAATAATATATAATATTGTTTTGTATTATAATATTGTATTACATTATATTACAATAATTTATTACATTATGATAATATTATACTTTGTAATAATATTTTGATATGGAATAATACGTTGCTATATCATATCATATTATTATATTATACTATGCAATATTATATTACATTGAATTATGATAATATTGTATTATAATAATATTGTATTATATTGTAATATTATATTATAGTATAGTATATTACAATAATATATTACATTCAGGGGCGGCCCAATACATTTGGAGGCCTAAGGCGGATTCAGTGAATGAGGCCTTTTTTTATAATAATAAAATTTTTTAATAAGTATAAAATACTTAGAAAAAGATATGAAAATAGATAGCCATCAAGTACATTATTTCAACAAAAATGCATGTATGCAACAAAGACAGATAAAAAGCCTTTTCAGTTTAATATAATTTTTGAATGAAAGCACGGAAAAGTAATCATGCTTAAGGAAGGGCCCATAAAACTGATTAAATAACTGAGATAATGCTTCACAGTACTGTTTACCATGTCAAGCAAGAGCAGAGTAGGAAAAGGTTATCCCCTGGCACTTCATGGTCAAGGTAAAGGAAAAAATTTGTCCAGGAAGGAACCTCTCTATGAGAGAAAGTAGGGGCATTATGGGAAATTCACTCCATCTAATTAATAAAAGTCCCATCCCACCATCTCCCCTTCAAGTGAGTACCCAAGCAGCCACTGCAACATCACAGCACAGCAGCCATTCAAGCCCGCCTCCCTCCTTTTCTTTCTCTACCCTCGAAGAAGTCCATCTCCAATCCCCCTATCTTTCTTCCTGATGGCCCAGCTGGATCAGGAGTAATGTGAGGGAAGGAAAACCAAGACCAAAACCAAAAAAGAGAAGGGATGAAAGATAAGAGTGGCTTCAGACGTGTATCAAGCCAACCAAATCCCTCCTCTCTCTTTCTCTCCACCCAAAACAAAACTATTGTCCCCAACTTCCCAAATTGCCCCTCTGCAGGCCAGGAAACTCTCCACCTCCCTTCCATCAAGGGGGAAGACTCGTAGCAGCTCCTGTTCCCGTTTTATATGGGGCCTTTGCTTCCTTTTGGTCAGCCTCCTGGAGGCCTTCCATTGGCCCGAGGCCTTAGGCGACCGCCTTGGTCGCCTAGGGCTCAGGCCGGCCCTGATTACATTACATTATATTATAATGATATTGTACTATTTAATAATATTTTGATATGTAATAATACATTAGCATATTATATATTATTATACTATACTGTACAATATTATGTAATGTCCTTTATTGTAATTGTCATATTAAAAGCACTTTCTCAGTTTAATTACCAAACAGATGTATAAGTTCTACAACACTTTAGAAATATAGTTACGAAACAGCAGATAGTTGTTTGCTAAAAGCTCTACTAGCAAGAGCTCTGCTACGAACAACAATCCCAAACAGGCCTTTAATGCTTAATCTTTAGAATATTCTTTGAAATTGTTATGTTATTAGGGTCATCATCACATGCTTGAGACTAGGAGCTTATGTCTTTCTGAGGAGCAGACAATTAGCAATGTAAAGAATTTCTGTCTTGCCATTTTTTATCACTTCTTATTCTCAGATATTCAGAAAGCTTATTTTTCTCTTGTTATTTTCCATATGTAGATACTTAAGGCCAACAGTTGTGGAAAATCAAATTTTGAGCATGAGAACTCATCCATAGAAGTTGACTCAGATGTGAAGTTACGACAGTTCTTGTTTTATATGGTCTTTCCAGGTCAGTTTCATTTTGATGCCATGTTATACTCCAGCATTTACATTTGTAAATGCACTGGTGCAATCTAATTATATTGATGTTATGAGTGTTGTGATCTAGTTTTCCTAACATGCTAATCTTCTGGTTTCAGCAATATGCATTTTATTAGTTCTGGGCTGATTTCTAGTTGCATTTTTCTTTAACTTTTTTATATAGTATATTCTTGGTCTGGGCAAGCATGTACTTAATTGGATGTAGTGTGCTAAATATGCTTTTGTGCATGGAGGAATCTACAATTTAAGTGTCTAAAGTGCAATTTGGGAAACTTGGGTTAGATCATATAGCTTTTGTTCATTCCAACCAATTGAGATTTTTTGAAATACTTAAAGCATGTTAACTGATAAAAGTTTATATTACAACAGGTAGATATGCTCAAGTGCATATGCACACATGTATGTGTGTGAACACACACACCCCTCTGTGTTGTTGTTATTAGGAAAGTAATACTATTTTTAATGCCATGAAAGCATATTTTGACTTTTGCATTAAGTAAAATTTTTCATAAAAAAGATTTAATTGAAGGTTCTGATGTGTCCACTTCTGTTGAACTATGAAAGAAACAAAATGGTTTTATCCTGCTCCGTGCAGCCACCAACATACTCATAGACCACAGGGGCCTGTACCCATGACTTGCAATAGTCTTCTATGGTCAGTTTTACCAGTAATTAATTATCTTTTGGTACTTATTAATGTAGGCTATTAACAGGTTCTATCCTTGCTCATGAATTGATGTACAAGCGTGTATGCCTCAAAGGTATATTGTGCTGCTTTTCGGATTCTCATTAGGGTACATCTTTTGTTGTGATATTGAGAAGGCTTATTATAAATTTTCTTTGAACCATAGCGCCTCCAATTACAAAATTTTGTTGCTTGTTTTGTAAATTAAGCTTTTGAGTGCACTTGTTACTGCTGATGTAATGATGTTTACTGGAGATTGCTATGATGCAGCTAGCAGAGTCAAAAGGAGCTCTTGCCCTGACTTTGTCCCTCATCTCATTACTTGTTCATATCTTTCAAGGTTTTGTTTGGTTGCTTGTCTACTGGGCTTTCAACCTACTAGGCTCAAGTCTTTTCCATGATCTGCTAGACTTGGTTGGAAGTTGTTCACTATGGGCCCAAAGCTGGACTATTAACTTAGATGAGCCTTATGTATGTCCAACCCCAATTTAAGCCTTCTTTCAATTGAGAAGTCATTCTTTGTTCAAACCCAAAATACATGAGCTGTTATAAAATAATTGGGTGTGACTGTATGTGATCATTATTTCTTTTGATTTTGCTTACAGATACTAGAAATGGTTGCTAATTCAAGGTTCGTCAAACCGGTACTGTGAACCATACCAATTCTACTACGGTCTATGTAGGAGGAGGAGAGGGAGGGAGAGAAAGAGAAGAGAGAGACTCACCACATGAGGGCTTCGATGGGGATGATTCATGAGAGCTTCAATAGAGACACGGAGAGGAGAGGGAGGGAGGGAAGGATTATGACCCCAAGCCTAGCGGGGAGAGAGAGGGAGACTTACCGATGATGGCTGGCATCAAAGAGAGGGGAGTGAGCGGCGTCCGGTGGTGTTGGTATCATCGAAGGCAGCATCTAGGGAGCGGGCAAATGAGAGAGAGAGCCTTGAAGGCTCTCGAACCATCAAACAAGTAAGGTGGGAGGGATTTTATATATGAACCGACCCGAGTAGCTGAAACATCTTGGGACAACATCAATAGGTTCGGTACGGGCTGAACTGCACGGTTCGGGTCGATTCGGCGATCAATGGTTACTACTGAGCTTTTTTTTAATGATCAGTTGCCCTAGAAATTAATAAGTTCAATAGAATTGTGTCATAAGTAATGAATGGCATGTGACCTGGGACCAAGTGCCACCAGAAGAGGAACGTAAGAATTGAGACTGTAATAAATAATACAGCTACTAGCATAAGGTTTAAGCAAAACCCTCCTTGAAGTTTGACCGAGATCGAGAGCTCATCGGGTTGCTCCAACCCAGAAACACCTCTTCATGTAGAATACGTGGTAGGAGAACCTTTTGTTGCTGTGTCCTTCAAAAGGGCCATTATTCGATGCCTAATAAGTTGGGAAACTACTTCTCCCTTGGCCACAAAAATCTAAAATAAAAGGGCCAGATGAGCCGTGACAGGGTTTGGCCAACCTGCACTTACCTTGTCAACGACCGTGTCATATTTTGGGTCAAAGTCTACCCAGTTGGGAATGGGCTGGATTGGGTCATCTGAACTTTATGGTCTAGTTAAATTGGGCCTACATGATATCCATATATCCGCATGCTTGCATGCATGTGTGCATCTGTAGGTGTGCAAATGTGGTGTGCATACATGTGGAAGGAGATTTTGTAGGTGTGCAAATGTGGTGTGCATACATGTGGATGGAGATTTTGTTAGGTAAAATATAATTCTCACAATTTAATATCAGGAAGTGTCTCGTTATTTCCCATGATATTGGCTTTTTTAGGTGCATCAATTGCTCATTTACATTAAAGTAGTACCCTTCTTTCTTTGCAAGTGATTGAGGGAAGGGTATGTAGGTCATTTGGTGGTGTCTGTAGAATTCTCTCTTCCATCCTGCTCATATCATGATTCCTTTTGTTCATTTGAACTGAATGGTTCAGGTCTTATTGTGAGGATTGGTTTTAACTTTGTTGTGTTTGCATTGGCTTGCAGGTAAACCGATCTGGTTGTAGCCCTACCTTAGTAGTAACTATATTCAGTACCATCCCTTATCACCCAGTTATCAACTATGCCACCTCTACGATATCTTTTGCAATATTTTATCCACTGGCATTGTCTTTCATGTTTTTGGCAGTTGTAGAGATGGAATTTTTTTTTTTTTATGAAGAACTTGTAGAGATGAAGTTAGCTCATGATTTTGACAAGATCCTTATATAAATGACATATACAAACAATAAACCATGTGTGAGCTCCATGTTTTCTACTTTGGCATTAGTTCCCGTCATAGCAAAGCCTTCTAGCTTATATTTAATCAAATTTTATCCAAGCCTTAGTTGGCTCTCTCTCCATGTACTTTCTTTTTGTTTTATTATTCTCTATTTTTCTGCTTCTTCAAGTATCAATAGGATACCGTAATCTTAGCCCTGAGGTGGAGGGATGTATCTGCCAGGTGCTTTCCCATATTTAGCTTGAATCTGAGGTTATGCCAGGGTCAAGGAACATGGCATCCTTATCAATGTTTGCTTCATCTTCATCCTCTTCATTTTCATCATCCAATGAGGCAGGAAAATCTAATCATGAGAAGAATCTTGGTGAGCTTTTCATGCATCAGATTGCTCATGACACTTCATCTGCCTGTGGTGAGGGTTTCAGAGCTGCTAATGCAGATGTAAATAGGTATGGGCTTTGACAGACCCTGGATCACATTTGCTGAACAGGAAACTTTTGGATGGAAAACCATTCCTTCTGTTATAAGGAGATACATTTCTTCAAAAATATATATTATGTCTTGATGATAAAATTGGTCATGAAAGTTTGGGTAAGCTTCCTAATTTTATTTGAGGTAAAGTAAGCAGTTTTATTGGATCAACATTCAGTAAAATCATTTCTTCATATTCCAATTGTATTATTTGTGAAAACAGTAGCAAATCTGTAGGAATCATCTGAGCTATATGGTAGTTGCAAGCCTTCATGGTAAGTTGGCACCTGCAGACTAAAAATTAGTCATAGTTACATAAAAGACCAGATACTTACATGAGGTACATAAGAAAGCGTACAGCAACACTCTTATGCATCACTATGTTAAGCCAACAGGCAATATGCTGAAACACACTTCAAAGTTACAATACCAGGTCCTTCACCAGTCATCTCTTCTAGTAAACTTGAGCTTGCCACCTATAATTTCTAGGAAGGTGGTTCAGGGTGCTGCTTGTTCCATGTCTGCAGATCTATTGTATGATGGCTTTCTGTGCCAGCTCCCTGGTAACAAGGGCCAGCTGGTTGCACCATTTTGTCTTTGCTGGAGCTGCTTTCAGGAGAGTCAGCTTGTTGTGTTTGTCTCCTTACACGGGCTTTTATCAGCTTCTCTGGAGGCATCAGATTATCATGTCCTTTCAACCCATCCAACAGCAACCCATGCCGACTCCAGAATGTTGAAGGAGATATTAGTAAGGAAAGGACTGCAAACAAAAGGAATGAACTGGAGAGTTTCATCCTAAACTTTGTAATTGAGGTTGTGAGGTTTGTTGAGGGTTGTGGGAATTAACATGGTCACCAATTTATAGTTCATTTCTTGGTTGAGCTTAGCATGCAGACCAAAAAGTACACAGTGAATGAACAGGTTACAAATGGTAAAAGATTTACAAAATGCTATTTTTTTTCTGCAGCAGTGTAGTCTTTATTGCTTTTTAAGTAAACTGTGCATAAGCAACAAGGAATCTGTGTGTACTTGGTGTTAAGTAACATGCCTGCTTCTTTACTAATCTTTGGTGGCATTAATTCTTGTCAATTCACCTTTTGTTGTTGATTTTTAACAGAAGGTATTTAAATGCTTAATCTTTAAGTTATTAGGTTACTTGTTACCACATTCACTACACCATGCCGGTCAATTCTTTGTTTCAGCCACATCATTTACTGTTGCATTATGAGCGTTTTAATTGATCTTTGAATGGTTTTAACCAATAATGTCAATCATGTTGGTAATGAATGATGATAATTTATATTGTTGAAGCTATTGGCTAATTCAGTTCCTTTAATTTTCTGTTAATAATTAATAATTGTTTCCTCAGAGAAAACTTATACTGGGAGATTCTTCGTTCATGCTCTCTAATCTGTTGCCCACCTGTAATCATTCTTGGTTCGTGCTGTCTAATCTGTTGTCCACCTGCAATCAGATCTGACAGCAAGGTGGATGCTGACATTGAGGTAATCTCTCAAATTCTTTTTGATGCCTTTACCTAGCATAAAATTGTATCATAAATTTCTCTGATTGCTCATCTTTTCTTTTTTTTGTTTGGGAGGGGGGCTGTGTTTCAGTAATGTTGACCTAATTATTGTACTTTAAAAAAACTAGCTAATTAATTCTTTCTCCCTCACTTTACTGCGTTCATTAGTGATTGTTCTATTAGTAATTTACACAATATGCTTGCTTCCAACCAGGAACATCAGATCTTGCTCTTTGCTTGAATCTGCTTGATATGCATGTCCGGAGCACTTAATCATTTCATCCTTATCTATTTATCTTCTTTAATCCCAATCTGGAGTCCTGTCAAACTTGTGATTGGTTGTAAATGCAAAAGTGGATGTTGGCCATTAGCATAAAGCTGAGATTTTAATCATGGTGCCAAGGTGTGCCCCCTTTTTTTTAGATGGTTGTGCCATTAATTTTGCACCAAATCATTGGACAAAACAGGGAATCAATGGTAAAGAGCGAATATTATCAAACTACATTGACATTTTCCATTTGAATAAGCAAGTAATTCCATTAAGTTTGATAGAAATTGGTTTAAGGTTGGATCATAACCATAGGTCCATTTGGCAATAGTTTCTGATTTTAGCTAACGGTCATGGTTTCTATATGACCTTGGCCTTTATCTCTTTATTCAATATACTGGTTGTAATTATAGATTGCACTCACATCTAAGGCTGAAGCTTGTGTAGGGTTATTTTGAGTTTTAATCTTGAAACTGGCACCGTGCCAGTCATCCTTTCAAGATGCATTATTCCAGTTGGTCTGACTACTGTTGTTTTAAGTAGCGGGACAACCTAAAGTTGCTTCCACCGGTATTATCGTGACCTTGCTCCAAAACTCATTTTTGTCACAACAATGGTCAGATGTTCAGCTAGTGTCATATCTTCAGCAACTTAATTTATTTTTACCAAAAAAAACTACTTGGTGATTTATAGAAAAAATACAATCAAAATAATGAAAAAAAAAGAGGTGATTTAGTGCACAAGGCTCTGACCACTTCAAGATCTAGGAGTTTTACTCCTGCATCTGAGGCTATTTTTATGTTTTGAACCTGTGGCATCTAAGTTATCATGGATCAGCATTACCTTCTGAATCAAAAAACAGTTTGCATTTTCTTCTTACTGTAGTTCCTTCGCTGACCATTACCTGATGCCCTAGTTTTATTTGAATCAGGCAAATATATGTCAACTCTAGTTATGGTAGTGGACCTCTATATGAACCACCAATCAGTCAGCCTAACGCCTGTGATGACAAATCACTACATTGTTGGTTAAGCTGATTGAAGTCTGAAATGGAACTTAATAAGCCTGCTGAAACGCAATCAGTTAGGGCCTGTTGGCCACCATTGCCAATTCTGTGTTTTTGTTTATCTATAAATTAGTGAGATCTCCATGAAGATTGATGTGGAAGACAGCATTGCAATGTTTCTTTGATTCCATAGCCCCTGAAGACATAATTGAAAACAACATAAGGGTTTCATCATAATGGTTACCTGGTCTAGTATATTTTTCTTGGATTTTATAAAGCAAAAACAAGAAACAGAAGCAAGATCAAATGGGCTGCTACATGGAAGAAAAAGTGCACGGCATTTATTAAGAACGAACCAGTGCATGGCTTTCCACGACAGATAGCAGAGATCCTAGCGCATTCTTACGCAAGCAAACTCTTTGACGGCCGAGGCTTCATACAAATTTAAACAATCTGAGCTATAGACTAGAAAAACGAGGATGCTGCTTTTACGTGCTCCAGTTCCCTAAAGATAACTTTGAGGAAATGGGGGTGCAACTAGAGGTAAAAGATAGAACTGGACACGAGAAATGTTCATCTGAGTGAATTATTATGTCTTGAAGCGCATTTGTACCAAAGCAGGCTAAACGGTAACCCGCAACGGCAAGAGATAAAATGCTAATAATATTACAAAGAATCCTCTGATTCGTAACCAGCAGAGTGTTTCCAATATATCCAAGCAGTAGCATCAGCTTCATTAGATTGTCTGAACGATTATCCCAATTGGCAATATTCAGCATATCAAAGGGGGTACCTACCTACAGTATCAAAGCTTTCCAGACATATTTTCATTTTTGACACAGGTTTCCAGCCATGATTTCAGAAAATGCTATCATCGCTCCGAACTTGTTCATAAGTCTGGCAATATGAAACATAGATTTAGCCCAAAGAATTTTCATGTTAATGCAGTTGATGGTTGCAGCAAACAATGATACTCTGGCAATGCATTTATTGCTGTTTCTAAACGGTGGCAACATTTTATAGTTAAAAAATTGAATGACGAGAAAAATTTGTCTAAACACCATGACGACTGACCATGCCTCATCTTCAATGAACTTAACTAGAAAAGGCTTAGTCTATTAGCTAAAATCATATCAGTACTTCAAAATGGAGATATTTAAATACCCAATCTCAAAGTTTGAGTGTCACTAACAACATCTTCTGGTAGCTTTTGAGGAAGTTTTCAACATAACTATGATGTCACCTGCCAATAGATAATTTATCGCTGATGTTGGAATTAATAATTTTCTGAAACTGTAAGAACTGGCATGTTGCTGCTGTTAGATGATAGCAAATTCTCCATCATAAATTTAAAAGAACAGTTTTTCTATAATTCTCAAAACTTCACATGTACTTCTTACAAGAAACTCAGCTGAATTTTCATTTCAATATCAGCAAATAACAAGTAGGCTTTAAAGAAGAGTAAAATCATTTTTCCTCCCCAGAATCAAGCAAAACTCAGAAATCCATGTTGATCTAGAAAATGCTAGCAGCAGTAAAATTGGAAAATGTATAACACTTAATGTCTTGCAGATGCAGCTGAGATATAATTTTATATCTCTACAAGGAACGAAAAGCTTTTTCATGGCACTAATTGCAAAACTTACCACCAGTTGAGACTTTACAAACTCTTCTACCTTTATCTCCAACAAGAACATAACAATGTTCATCAATAGCAGAGGCCAAAGCAGTGCTACTGAAAGATCTCAGTGCTAGTCATCAGAAAGTGCACCAGAGGGGCATGACTTCGGCATCTCATAAGTCGTGAATTTAATGCCAAATTTAGTGCTCAGGCAAGATATCTCTGTACAATTCTCGAAATCCTTCCATATGGATTAGATGCCTAAACGTTCCAAACAGGCCCGAGTTGCGAACACAAGCCTCTCCAGCTGCCCCTGGCAACTGCATTTGCCGCCTCACTAGATCTAATGGGAAATATAACTGCAAAACCATTTTAGATGAATCAAACAAAAATTATTGACCATCCTGCATGCTAGCTCGAATTATTACAGCAATTATCATTTTTTTCATTCTATAATTGACCACGCCAAAAATTATAGGCGTCATTAAAATGTCAATCCAAAAAGTTAGGTGTCTCAATATATATATATATATATATATATATATATATATATATATATATATATATATATATATATATATATATATATATATATATATCTATATATATATATATATATATATATCTATATATATATATATATATATATATATATATATATATATATATATATATATCATGCATGACTTACCAATAATCCTTGATTTAAAAAAAATAATAATTGGAGTCTTTATGTGCATGTAGAGACTATAGATTGCAAAAGTACATTAAGAAGATACTTGAACATTATTATCATATCTGCACTGCTAATTCCAGCTGAATTGGATCTATTAAATTTTCTAGAAGAATACTGAATTAAAGAAAGTGGACACTTACGGATGACATCACCATAAGTGCTCTCTTGAAAATTTGGACAAAGTTCAACCTGCTTTCATGTTGCTTTAAATAGTATCCCAGCGAGTTTGTCTCTGAAATGTCTTATTTTGGAAATAAGTACATGAACAAACTTGCACTCTAGTAGTAGTGCTTTCTGGGTATGGTGTTTATTATAGACACATTATTTCATGCATTAGACGTAGAACTTAGAGGACATAACTCTTCTATCAACCCATTCTCCATCTGCCTCCCACCATCATTCTTTCTTTCTCATTTTTTTCCTCCCTCCAATTTTCCTTCTTTAAATGCAAGAAATTTCTCCCAAAACCTATTTTTGTTCACATAAGACTTGAGTAAAAGAAATTTTGCTAAAACCAACTTGCACAAATGACCAAAAGGTCCCTTGATAATCAAGCTCATTTTGGAGCTTATATTGCAATTGGCATAATTAATAGGCCTGGGGCAGAAAGTTTCCACATAATTGCTTAAGCAAGGATTTTGGTACTTCGTCTTCATTACTGACTTCCCCAATATATCAACTTGTCTTGATACTGCACGCTCCTAATTAGTCCTTGCAGTGCTTCTCCATTTTTATCTTTCTCACTTTTATTTTTAGCTACTAATTGATCCAAAATACAAATACAATAATAGATTAAAGATTAACCCAAAATTTTATTATTTGATGGAGTGTCAACCAGAAATGACAGCTAAACTGTAAAACCAGACAATTTAGCATACAGTTGGGAAAAAGAGTCAAAACCAACCAATTTCTTCATGTCTGTTCATAATTCCTAAAAAATACTTCTGCAAATATTGTTTACACTGTAGATATTTTTACTTCTTAAAATCTATTAGTGCCATGACTCATCCTGGTATCAGTTTCCGTTCACCTACAGTTTTCTCATATAATTCTGTGTTTAAATACCCGATGCCTAGATTCCAGTTATCAAGTTGAAAATCACTTACCTGTTGACGAAGCCATGCTGAAAAGACTTCCACAAGCCCAGCTAACAAATACAGCAGAATCATGTGGCCTAACATTTAAAAATAAAAATCCACATATCAGTAGTTACCATACAATTACAAAAATTTAGTATCTCCTCAGCATATGAAACACCAAAATTATTCAGTCAAAGCACAAGGAAATCACCCTTGTAATTGCCAATGAGATCGCAAGGTTTCATAGACAGAGAGGCTGATTGCTATGCTAGGTCCAACACCCTACATTTTATCAGTGGCCAATGGAAACACAATGAAAGTTTTAAGAATCATGACCTCAATTGGAATTAACCTGAAAAGCTTACCAACAAAGTCCCTCCAAGACCTTTATACAACCCGCTGATACCCTCGTCTCTGCAGATGGCATAAAGTGCATGTGAAATGCCTCTGTAATACATAGTTTTTGTCTGCATAATTACAGATCACAAGTTAATTATATGCTGCAAATCCTGGTCTAGATAAGTTCTGCAAACGATAAACATAACATTGCAAAAACACAAACTTCAATATTTGTAAAAATATTAATGCCAACGCAATATTAATATTTGGAGAACCCTAAAATGATAAGACAAAATTATGCTTATCAGTGTTAAAGAAAGTGAAACCTAAGTTTTATGTGCCATATCAGTCATCAATGATCACAAATTCTAGAATAAATGAATAGGTTTCTCCAAGATGCTTCAGAATGGAATCTATATTCATAAAAGCACATCAACTAGTATACTGATGTTGTATCAATGCTATATGGATGGAAATGTAGGGTCAATATATAACATGCATGGCTGTTAAGCCAGATATACAGAAAAATATCTGTTTAACATTGGGAAGTCATGTAATGGGGAAATATAATTTTTAAACAATGAAACTTAACAGTTTTCTGAATACAATCTGGAACAGGGCGCATCATATTCCTCTCTTTATGCTTTAAATCAAGCCATTGCAATTCCAATCTCGATCAGTTCATGCCATAAATCCAGCTCTTTCTTCTCCTGGACCAGATTGAAGTCTCGGATCCAGAGTTGGGCAACGGGCCGTGCCGGGCCGGCCCGGCCCAGGCCCCCCGGGCCAAAACTCTAAACGGGCCGTGCCTGGCACGGCCCGTGAGGCACGGAAGGCAAGCCCGGCCCGGCCCCCGGCCCCTCTATTGGTGGGCCGGGCCGGGCACGGCACGGCACGGGCCGTGCCAGGCACGGCCCGTAACGGGCGGTAACGGGCCGTGCCAGGCACGGCCCGTAACGGGCGATAACGGGCCGTGCCAGGCACGGCCCGCAACGTCTCTAAACGGGCCGTGCCTGGCACGGCCCGTAACGGCTCCAGACGGGCCGTGCCTGGCACGGCCCGTCTGGAGAGGGGGGAAGAAAATAGCCGTTTCCAACGGCTATTTTCGGGAAAAAGACGGTTTTGCCCCTCCCAACAGTCCTATAACGGCTGAATTGAGGGATATTTTGGGAAAAAAAATTTTTTGGGCTTCTATAAATAGCCCATTCCTCCCTCATTCTCACCACACCAAACCTCTCATTCTCTCCTTCTCTACTGCTATTATTTCTCTCTTCTAAAGTGCTCTTCTAGCAATTTAATTTTTAGTTTGTTCAAGTGCTACACAAGAGGAGGTTCCTGTTGAGAAGAGAAGGTCGCTTCTGTTGAGAGCACAAGAGGAAGCTCGGAATCTCGGCGCTGCCTCTGCCCTCCGACCCTCTACTCAATTCCTCCTTGCGGTTAGTTTTTATTTTTTGAATTAATCATAGATATGTCATCTTTTGAGGAAAGTCAGTTTGGCATTCCTGTTTCTGAGGGGGAAGAAACTAATCCCCAACCCCCTGTTCCTAGTTCCTCTAGAACTGGTGAACCGAGTGAAGGTCAAACCTCTTCTCGTAAGAGGACTAGTACTGTATGGAATGAATTTGATAGAGTTATGGTTGAGGGAGTCTGGAAAGCTAAATGTAAAAAATGTGCCAAACTTTATAGTTGTAGTAGTAGTGGGGGAACAGGGCATTTAAAAAGACATCAAGAGAGTCATAGGATGCATGATTCTCATGCTCAAACTCAAAGTAGCCTTAATATACAAGGGGGATTACTTGTAGGTAATTTTGCATATAATCATGAAAATCAAAGAAAAGCACTTGTAAAATGGATAGTTAAGGATGAATTACCTTTTAGTTTATGTGAATCTTTTAATTTTGAAGAATATGTTCAATTAAACCTACAACCTGCTTACAAAAGAACTAGTAGGCGTACATTTAGAAGAGTAGCTATGACCAATTTTTTAGCAATGAAACAAAATTTAATTGAAACACTTTCTACTTTAAATGTAAAAATTTCATTAACTTCTGATATTTGGTCAGCATCTGTAGGTAGTAATTCTTTTATTGCCATTACTGCTCATTATATTGATAATGATTGGCAATTAAATAAACGTATTCTTGCTTTTCGTGCTTTTGATTTTCCACATTCTGGGCAACAAATTTCAAATATAATTTATCAAACTGCATGTTCATATAATATTAATGATAAAATTATGTCTATTACTTTTGATAATGCATCTAATAATAATTCTGCTGTTGTATTATTAAGAGACTCATTGCATCCCATATTAGATGGAAATTTACTGCATATTAGATGTGCATGTCATATCTTAAATCTTTCTGTTCAAGCTGGCATGGGCATGATTCAAGATGTGATTTCAAAAATTAGAAATGCAGTTTCTTTTATTCATGCTTCTAGATCAAGACTTCAAGAATTTAAGGAATTATGCATAAATCATGGTAAACGTTTTAAAAAATTTAAACTTGATGTAATTACTCGTTGGAACTCCACATATAGCATGATACATGATGCATACCCATATAAAAATTTATTAAGTGCATATATTAATGATCGTGGATTAGGATTTACATTGACTGAAACTGATTGGAATAAAGGAAAAATTTTGGAAGATTTTTTGCTTAGTTTTTATAATGCTACCAATGTTCTTTCTGGTATTTATTACCCTACTTCATGTTCATTTTTACAACAAGCATATATAATTAGTCAAAAATTTGCAGAACATAGATATGATGATGTTTTAATGCCTATTATTCATCTAATGGAATCTAAATGGAATGAGTATTGGGACAGGATATGTCCTATGCATAACTTAGCTGCTGTATTTGATCCTAGAGTTAAATTAAATGGCGTGCTAATTTTACTTGATGCATACGCTGAAAATATGAATCAAGATGCTGAATCTGCTAAAGATGAGGTAAGACAACTTCTTTATGATATTTATGCTATATATGATGAAAAAATTCGTGGATCTAGAACACAAATACAAACCTCTATTCCTCCTTCTAGTAGTTCTCGTTCGTCATCTATTTTTTCATTCATTGCACAGAGAAGACACACACATGCTTCAAGTTCCTCTTCATCTTCTTCATCTTTAAGTAGTGAACTAGAATTTTATTTACGAAATGATCTTCAATCTGCATATGATGAAAATCAAATAGAGAATCTAGATGTATTATCTTGGTGGAAGAGTGTTAGAAATCAATATCCTGTTATGTCTGCAATTGCACGCGATATTTTAGCTGTGCCGATGTCCACGGTAGCATCGGAATCCGCTTTTAGTGCAGGTCGGCGTGTTCTTGACGAAAAGAGAAGTAGGATGACGGGCGAAACGGTGGAGATGCTTCTCTGCTTCAAGGATTGGCTGGATGCTGAGGCAAGACTTCAAGATAAAGGTGGACATAATACAACATCCTCTGATGATGATGATACAAACACTACTGAAGACTGAAGACTGAAGACTGAAGACTGAAGAGTGAATACTGATTCACTGAATCACTGATGATTAGTAAGATTTCTTAATTTTTTATAATTGTACATTTTTATTGTATTCTGGAGGTCAGACCAAGGTCCAAACCTCGGCCCTTTCTTAGTTTCTTATTGTATTCTAGAATCTAGAGGTCAGACCAAGGTCCAAACCTCCCTTCATGTACCATTTTGATTGAAATTAATAAACTGGTAGGGGTCTATGCCAAACCCCCCACCATTAAGGTGGCTTTATATTCATAAATCAAGATTTCTTAGTGTTCATAATTTATTAATGTATTAAAAAAATTTTATCGGGCCGAGCCGGGCCCAGGCCCGGACCGTGCCAGGCCCGCGTGCCAGCCCGGCCCAGGCCCTTATGGGCCGTGCCGTGCTGGCACGCGGGCCGTGCCGTGCTTGGCCCGCGTGCCTAGACCGGGCCGTGCCGGCCCAGGCCCGAAGCGGGCCGTGCCTGGCACGGCCCGCTGGCCAGGATTCGCTAGCCCAGCACGGCCCTATCAAAGGGGCCGTGCCAGGCACGGCCCGTCACTGTAGCTGGCGGGCCGTGCCAGGCACGGCCCGCGTCGTGCCGTGCCGTGCCGGGCCGCCCAGTGCCCATCTCTACTCGGATCCACTAATACGAGCAGCGCGAGCAGTGGTGCAACGAATAGTAGTTGGAAGCAGGCAGCTCAATAAGCGAATCTGTCCCGGATTCAATAAGTGCATCGCTTGATGAAAGTCGGATGAAACAAGAGAGTGAGGTCCTTGACGGAAATTAGAAGGTTGTATAAATGAATGACAGAGTCCTCACAATTAGAACTAAGGAAAAAGAGAGCTAGTAAAGAGCTCCGTAATAGGAAAAAGGAAGAACTTTTTTTTTTTTTCCAATCCTGCCTTGGTCTCTAGTTTGCTATAACAGATAAATAGGCTCTGGCAATTGAAATACGTAGTCAACGTAAGATGATGCAAAATATAAGATACAAAATTTTCTGTTTTTCTCCAAAAAAAATCATGAGTTCATGTACATTTATATGGCAATTTTACATATCACAAAATGTCAATGATCCATGGGTTATCTCAGCCAAGGGATAAGGAACTGACAAGAAAGTTGGAGTCAAGTAGTCATGCTAGAATCTTTTCTAACCTACATTATGCCCTTACACGATCTATAGATCCATGGTTTTCATCTAGGCTAAGATCTTGGTTTGTCCCAGTAATGGTACCTCCTCTTCCCCGTTATAATATATAGGAAATCTCAGCATCTAATATCTCAGCCAATATCAACCACTAAACCCTGAAATATAAGCCAACATACATGGCCAACATTCTCTCAACGATATTTTTACTTCCTTAAAATAGATTTTTAGATGAACAAATTGCAAAAACCAGTGCCTAAGATAGTTGCTGATCTTGGACATATCATGTCAATTTTTGATATCTTGGTGCTAAAATATCAGCCAAGATTTCATAATATCTCAGTTTTTTTTTTTGTTCAAATTTTCCCACCTTTCATATTCAGCTGCGATAAACCGAGACCTCCATTCAATCTCGGTCATTCACCAAAATAACCAATATCGCAGTTTTAAAAACCTTGTCTAGATCTGAGATGAACTTAAATAGATTGTGTCTAATCTAGCAGATGTCATGTCATAAGGGATGTGTTTTTTTGCTAAAGCACTTCAAAACATTTCACTAATCTCTCAATCAAAAAGCAATAAATAATGTAGAAACTCTCTTGATCCCAACCCCCCTTTTTTTGTCGAGCGACTAATTCTTTCAAGCGTAGATATAAGCACGTATAACAAGCCAGACAATGATTAGATTAAGCAGAATAACAAGCAATAATCTTCAACCATAAAGACAACATGAGTACTAAAGGTTATCATCAAAGTGATAGGAATGGTGAGGTAGAAGTGCACTAACACTTAAAAATTACCATGACAGCGTAGATATAAGCATGTATAACAAGCCAGACAATGATTATATTAAGCAGAGTAACAAGTCACAGTTTTCAACCATAAAGACAACATGAGTACTAAAGGTTATCATCAAAGTGAAAAGAATGGTGAGGTAGAAGTGCACTAAAACTTAAAAATTACCATGACACAGAAAGCCAAAAAAAAAAAAACTTAAAAGCCAGTCACCTGGACTTAAGCGGCTCCTTGGTTGCACCATCTGGGACACAATTACAGCTCCTATATGAAGCTGACCACCTAGTGAGTAATCTAGAAACCTGCACATGCTTAGGCAGCGCAGGCCTAATTGGTTTGGACTACTTTTTGGTACCAGTTGAGTACAAGCAAGACAGGCTTAGGTATTAGGCACCTCATAACCCCCCATATTTATGATTTCTATTAATTTTCCATCATTTGGCAGAATGTCTTGTAATATCAACTTAAATAATTAAGCATGTACATTTAACAATTAAAGGATAAATCATATAAAATTTATCTCATCATATAACTTCCAGGGGGATATTGTGATTTTACTAGTTAATATGTCACATTGCCTAAAATAGGTCCTCAAATACAATCTGCCTGCGCATGAACCTTCTACCTAAGCACCAAGTGGTCCCTTAGCATTCACATTCCATGACCACCTCTCAAGTAACTAATGGCATCGAATACCAATAACCGAACCATTGTTATAACTATCTTTTTTCTGAGAAACTACTACTGTTATAACTAACGGCAAATCCAACTTAAAATACAGTTGGAGACATTCCTACGATGATTTGCCTTTTTTTAACAAATTCACATTATTTCAGACCACAGCACTGAAATCTTATTCACAACATTAATAGTGGCATACCATCTAGTGACAGTTTCATGTATTATACCAGCCATGGCTGACATATAACTCAATTACTACATGCCGCACAACAGCAAAATCTTCAGCATATGGAAATATCAAAAGTCAAAAAAAGGAAATGTAAAAAGTTAACTATGGACAACTCGAACATATGTGAAGAGATAAAGGAAGAAAATCATCATATGCACTTCCTACTGCTGCCTGGCGTGGTTCGTTATTTAATAGCTAGTGTTAATACAATATACAACAACTTGAATTCTTAACTTATAGGTTCTTGCCTAGTTCACTTGTGCTTACATTTGAGAATATCCATTGTTGTGACTTTACAAGCATTGAAATGCCACCTCAAAGCCTTAAACAGTGACAAAGTTGAATCACATCCTTGATAAGTGACTTCCGGATGCATTAGAGTGATATTAATGACCCTAATTATATTAATAACCATTTCTACTTATCTATATATCATTTTCTTCAAAGGGGCCAACTTAGCTAAAGCTTATTCAGATTTTAATCCCCAGTCTTCAGCTAACAAAGGGGTAGAAACTGGAACTTACTACTAATTGGGACAGCATGTGCAGGAATGACCAAAAGAAAGCCCAAATCATAGGAGTTCAAGTCTTCATCAAGGGAAGACCTAAGGAAACCAGAGTAAAGATATAACAGAGGATTTTATGCAATTTATAATGAATAAAAATGTTACAACAAAACAAATGAATGGCAAAGAATGATCCATCACAATTACCCACAATCAATGGGAATGAATTACCAAAGATATTGCACATGCAAGTTTGCAGCCAAAAGGTTTCCACCACTTCAACTATCAGTCATGCATATAGCTGGGGGTCAAACCATCAGAATATCATATTTGTTATTACAAGAACAAAAACAAAAAATCAAAATTTTCACAGCTAGAAGAATGAATTCAAAAAGCAATAAGACTACTGACTCTGTCTGGAATTAGATTGAATAGAATAGGCTGAAGGGAAAGAAATTTAGAAGTTGTGGAAAGGACTGAATATACTTTGTATCTAGACTCACGAGAGGCTTTGAGTACTCAAACATTCAATCAACATGGTTGGGCGGATCTTATTTATAGAGTAAAAAGAAAAGTTGAAAAAAAAATTTCAAAAGAGCCGACTCAAAAATAACACAAACATGTTGAAATGCATCAAATTATTGTAACCTAGACAAAGTAATGATTTTTAAACTATCAATTGAACTTAGTTCCAACATGATCAACAAAAAGAGAGAAAAGATGAGGCTGAAATTGGCATCATTTTCACTTTTTTTTTCTTAAAAAAAATGGAAACAAGAAATCCATTTCCATTTTTTTCATATTTCTGAAAATACATATTATGGTTGGCATCACTATTTTTTTAACACTAGTTGCCCCCATCTTCTCCTCCTTCTCTGCCCCCCACCTCCTCCTCCTCCGCCACCCTCTGCTGCCTCCCCCTCCTCTGCCCCCGACCTCGATCATAATAGAGGAAAGTAGAGAGAGGGGGAGGGGGGGGAGAGAGAGGTAAAAGAGAGGACTTACCATAGGCTGGATTTGCGTGGAGGGTCGAGGCGGAGGTGGGGTCGGGATGAGTTTAGGGTGGAAAGGAGACGAAGAGGGGAGTTCGGAGGCATTAACATACTTCAAAAAAAAATGGAAGTGAAAATTTCTCACTTCCAGTTTTTTCAAAAAAATGAAAGTTCTTAAAAAAATAGAAAGATGGTTGCCAAACATGTTTCCTGCATCAATTTCCATGATCCTTTTCTTTTAAAAAAAGGGAAAAATCATACCAAACAGGGCCTAAGCACGTAAAGCAATTGTGACAATTTATAGAATATACAGTGTAGCTTATTAAACAAATGGAAAACTCGATGTACGAGGCATTTCCATCATTCAAACAAATACACATTTCTGTAAGCCTATCTGCAGAACAAATAGTCAAAAATGTCAATATGAATGTAACTGCTCCATGAAGGTAACAAAGGAAAACTAACAACTATAGTAAAACTGCAGCTCTCAGAATAGTTTGTCCATATGGCGGCTACTTCAATGGTTGGACAATTATTATCAGGGCCAAGTAATATCTACACTACAAATTCTTATGGAAAAGAGCATAAGCACATTAGCAAACAGACTGCTTCAAAATGAAATAATCTTTAAGATTTTGCAAAGACAGATACTAGGAATGGTTAACTAAAAAGGTCTTGAATTTGAAGCCTCGGAGAGAGGCCATCATGCAAATCTTCTCTCTTAAATACAACTTAGACAGGAAAAATTAAGAATTCAAAATTTCAAATACAACAGCTGAAGTTGAGGTTAATAGACAGGCATTCTACTACATGAATCATGATGTGGCATAATAATGGTCCAATCACCAGAGCTGCAAGATGCATCCTCACGAGGTCCAATTGTTATGTGATAGATGCAGCTGTTGTACCTGCCAAACCATCACCTAACAGTTAAGCACATACATCTGCACTCATATAATCTCTATGCCTATCAAGCCAGGAAATAAATTGTGGTAACTGCGAAACAGAAAAAATGATATAGACATATCATTTAGAAATATAAAACCCAAGTGGCTGACTGGCCAGAACATATTCTCCAACAAATATCCATGCTTACATGTTTGTAGCATTCATAAGCATAGAAGCTTATCAAGGAATATGGTAGCTGATGAGCAATAGTGACCAAATTTCCTTTCCAAAATGCTCTAAACCCTTCTTTGTAAACAATGTGTGAAGCCTCCTTACATATGCCAGCCTTGCTTAGAGCTGTGACATCGGAATGCATGCCTTGCACCTAAAGAAATATGATACCATCAAACTAGTTGATGAATTAAGAGAAGACGTGTATAATGGAAGCCAGAAAGACGGATCCTCTCCGTGACACCAACCATATGGACAAATAATGGTAGAAGAATGGACAGAAAAGTGAAGAAATAAGGAAGAAACAGTAGGAAAGTGAAGAAAATAAGGAAGAAAAAGTGGCCTGACCACCTCAGAGAATAGAATGTTCCCAGTTTAGCAGCAACTGAAAAGCCTTAAACCAAGACTCCTGTGGGGAAAAAAATCATCACATGAGGTACTTATGATCAATTTCACTATTACATAGATTCTAACATTCAAATCCTTTCAATATCTAAGAATTTTATATTACAAGTCCTTGTCCCAGTATCATGCCAATGTCAATGTCTAAGTTTCACATACTATAGGCTACACTAAAGAATCTGGCTAGCATAGACAAACAGTCAACTTACAGTTAAGTCTTAGCCACCACCATAATAAGTCTTACACTAAAAAGAACACTACATTGGTACAATACGATATATACTCACGGAATCCTAATGGGGATAGGTGACGTACATAATTATTAAATTCTTGGACTCAATTTCAATTTGATATCCACTACATGATGTCTCTGAGAAGGTAACAGACTCTGAGACCACGGAAGCTTCCTACCATCCCACCAAAATAAAGTTGTAGGACAAGAAAAAAAAATGAAAAGAGAAAGAAAGCAAGCGTTTCAAAGTTTAAAAATTGCAACCAAACACTCAGCCCAGGTCAAGTATGCTCAGAAAGGGGGAAAAAAGAAACTCATAGTTTAGCAAAATGCATTATTGACCTTGTTAAGGATTACGTCTCACATGATCTAGACACAGAGAGAGCTGTGTGCCTAAACATGCAGATGCTCTTCGACATTTTATTTCAGAGAAAAACATAATGTCTTTTCTTGAAAAGATTAGCCCTAAACCCTCTAAATACTAACTCAAAGGAGCCTAAACCATGTTCCTTGATATTTATCATACGGGAAACTTAGGAACTAGCATCACTCTCAATTAGTGAGTGACACAACATCCATCTATAAATATACTTTCACTTTGCTGACTACTCACGACATTTTGGATGAAGAAGCTACAATAGGTGGTCAAAGCTGCATAATAAAAATTCTGGCCCATACTCAGAGAAGTGCTTGCCAATATCTTCTCAAATTTGATTAATATGAAAGTAATGAACATCAACAGAATATTAATATATATCTAATAAATGAACAACAAGGTAGAAGTAAACCTGGCATGAATAGCTACCCACTGATCCGAGATATGAATATTTTTTTCTTCTTATAAAGTGATCACCTAGGAGCCTCTACATACGAGTCAGGGTTTTGAATGGTTTTCCATACACCGTCTACCTCGCTGTAATTTTATTGCACAGAATCCAAAACCCTTTCATCTTCCTTATTCGCTGATAGCCACCAATCGGTTTCCTTAAATTAAGAAGCACAGTTACTCTTGGATCCAATTAATTATGCACCTTCAAGTCTCAGACTCCCGCCTGATTGCCACTTTAGGTTGCTGGGATTTACAATTAGACAGTGATCCTGTATAACAGGGTGAAGAGGAGCAATATTATAACTCGACATTTGGGGATTTTTTTAAACAGAAGAATGATTGGGGATCCTGTTTCAAATAAAATAAAAGAAAGGAAAAGAAGGGAACTCCAATGTCATACCCCCCCCCCCCCCCCCAACCACACAAACACACACACACACAAACACCAAAAAAAAAAACAGAAAGCCACACGTTACAAATTAGCAAGAATCTATATATCCTGAAGCCTGCAAAGAAAAGGAAGATGATCCTGTAAATCCAAAACAATCAATTTAAAAAGAAAGTAAGAAACTAACATATAAGAAGAAAGAAAGGAAAAGGCAAAGAGTAGTCGAATCCAACGTTTGAAAAGGAAAGAGGAAAGATTATGGGAAATCCTCTTTCCTTCAAATTTGTGCACTTTCGAACATGCCAGGTACCACACGAACAATAAAATCGAAGGAAAATAAACATCAAATTGAGCCGTCTTCAAGAATTTGTGAGAATTCAAATTCCACCCAAAAGAAGAGAAGTTTCACACGGTTTATTTATCAAACAAGAAAATGCCGAAGGATTGCTCCTCTCTACCAGTGGAAGAGAGAGGGAATGCGAGGGACCGACCTGAAATAGAATCGTAAGGCAAGCTAGTGGGGCCGTGCAGGTCTTGCTGACCGTTCCGGCAACGCGTCCAGCCAGAAGGTGCGCCACCGTCCCGATCTGCGGCTGGTGCTGTAGCCCCCTGCTGGCGTTTCTGCTGGTCGGGGTGCGCGGACGAGCACCGCAGGATCCGGCCCTCGACGACGGCACAGTGGCCGGTTGCGAGGGCCCCTCTGTCCCCCGCCCTTATCCACGCCTTCTTCTGCATCTCCGATCTCCTCCTCGTCGTCCTCCTCCCGCCGCGCCCTCGGAAGCCCTAGAAACGAGGCGGGGAGGCTCAAGAATCCATTGGGCTGGGCTCCCCGCTGGAATCGCCCAAGTCGAAGGGGAAACCCTAGAAAAACCCTAGAAAGGCGTCCGTGTCGTCGGCGTCGTCGCTGTCGTCGCTGTCTTTCTTTGCTTTATATCTTTGGGGGTTTGGTGGAAGAGAAGACGGGCGCAGCATAGATTTTTCGATGTCGCCGTGCCGGCTCAGGAGAATTCAGAAGGTAGAGAACAGATACCCGGTATGGAGTGGGATCCATTCTTTTCTCTCTCTTTTCCTAATTTTTTCCCTCTTTTAGCACTTCTTTTCCCTTTCCCGGCCACGTTGCGATGCTTCTCGGGGCCAAGATGGCCGCATTCAAATTCTTGGATGCATGCTCCAAGGCGGGAACCAATAGAACCATGGTTCCGTGCCGAACGAAAATATGATATGAGTTGGTACACAGTGGACGTGCAGAGAATGGCCTTATTCTTGATATTTTTTAAGGGCTATGCTAATTGCTAAGAATTTGTTTTGTTCCTCAGAAAAAATTTTCTCACTTTTTTGAAAAGCTGATACTTTGTTGTATGACGCCCGGTATCATGAAAAAATGATACCTTTTAAAATATTTGGTGATAAACATCTACTTTTTAAAAAAAAATTATGTAAAATATATGTTATATCTGTAATAAAGATATATGAATTGCTCTTAAAAATTTTAATAATTGAGCATCAGATGCACAAACTAAAGATCATATCTGGCTGCATCATCTCCATGGGAGCAACCACAATATACCAGTAAAGCTACATATTTTCTTTTCTCTTGTAATAGTTTTTAAATGAGATGTCCCATGTAACATATTCTAGGGCACTAGAGCACTGTGCCAGATGACCAGGAGATAAAAATGAAAAATTTACCCTCTTTTTTTTTTTGCTGGAAAAAAAGAGGAAGGGGGGAGGAAGGGACAAGCCCACCCCCCTGTAGCAGCCCCGACCACTGACCCTGTGTAACACACACACACACACACACACACACACATATATATATATATATGTATATATATGTATGTATATATACGTGTATATATATGTATGTATATATACGTATATATATGTATGTATATATACGTATATATATATATGTATGTATATATACGTATATATATGTATGTATATATATATATATATATGTGTGTGTGTGTGTGTACGTACGTGTATATATACTTTTTGTTTAGCTGTTCTATGCATGGTTGAAAAAAATTTAAGGGTGAACCTAAACTTGTCTTAGTGATATATATATATATAACGCACACACATATGTATTCATACTTATAAATGCATAGGCCATAAAACGGTCAACCTACCAATCTCCCAAACTCTACATCGTATTAACAGTAACAGGCTAGCAGCAACTTTTTGTAAATACCCTCGTCAGCGGACTCGTTATAACGGTCATTACATTCTTTGACACCAAAACTACTACAAGGACTTAACAACAATGCCCGATAATTTGGGACCTCGATGGCTCCACCGCACAGCCTAAAACTGTTAGAAGACTAGAAAGTGCCCAATAAATTTGGGCTCGGCGACATGAATGCCAGCGACGACCACAAAAGGCCACGAATACAATGAGAAAGGGTTAGACACCGTAGACTAATATCCGTGACTCCCATTCCTTGGTTACATCACTAACAGTGCATGCCGTTTCTAACAAAGGCACTTTGTTTTCACACGGTACACGTCATTTACGAGATGGAGATACGTTGGCCACCACAATAGCATCCAAAATATTTGCTCTTGGCGCAACATACAGGCCAGGATCTTTGCATCAAACTTATCCCACACAAGATTACCACATTAAAGAACAGAGATATGGTTCCATAGGAGAGGTTGCTAACATTAACGTGCATGGAGCACTGCAACAGATTAATCATGTCAAACAAAGCTTAACAAAGGTCGTAGGTGTGCACCCCAACAAGTTGTTGAATTTCGACTACCCAAAAGAACTTAAAAAAGGTAAGCCAATATCAGCAATCAACACATTTAACATGGGAGTAAGTGAAAACTATAAATTAACTCCTATAATCCATCCGAGTTGGACCTGGCAGGATTAAAAAAGCACGCAACTCCAGCTCAAAGACTAGCCTGCCTCCCTTCGACAGGACAAATGGGCTCCAATATACTCCGACCATATATCCGGCAAGCTAAGCTAACATCAACCCAAACGTTTTTTTTTTTTTTAATATCATTTTCTCTCATGCATAGCAACATAAGCTAGCAGCTCAATTAATATAAAGACTTCATACTCTCCACATTCAAGTAAATCTATCATTAGTACACTCCCATTGTTTCCAGTTTTCCAGCCAACTCAAACAGCAACTGGCCAACTTGCCCGCACATTCTGTACATGAAAAAATAAAAACAGTAAGTGTCTAGAAGAAATATTATTCTCCATGCTTTATTTTGCAGAGCAGATCAGCAGGTATACGCTACAGTATCCAGCAACAACCTAAAAGAACAAATAAATCTACATACCTTGACATCCTCCATGAAGGACAACCTTCCAAGCTCCTGCTTGGAGACTTCAAGTCACACGAGTCTTGTTGAGATGTTGGAAATAGCCCATAGATATTACAGACCATTACAGGCCCATCAGCCCCTTCGGTTTATCAACAACGAGGTGACTACTTTGCGCGCAAGAAATCAGTCATGAAGGAAATGCCCGCCAGGTATCCTTTCCAAAGTGCCGGTCTTGCTCCTCAAATGCACCCATCACGTAAGCATCACTGCAGTCTTCAAGGCCATAACAACGAACAGCATTCATGGGAAGCGGCTCTGCCAAGCAAACCCCATTGTTTCGATGGAGGCCCAGAGTGAGAGAAACATTACCATTTGCACCACCAGCAACATCCATTCCATGCTGATGGCTGGATAAATCATCATAGACAAAGTTCAAAGGTTCCCGGAGGTGGTTCGGTATGCGAGGGAGGTCGTCTTGAAAGAGTTTAGTGGATAGGTTTTGATGCTTGTGACTGCTGGTGCCGTGGAGTGGTTGAGAACTGGAGGGTGTTGCAATAGATTCCGAAGGTAGATTGGTTTGCTCATCATTATGGTTTCTACCAGCTGCTGAGGCTTTCTGCAGTTGTTGCATCTCAAGAGAGTGTATTTCTTCAACCATAGGCTTCCAAAGTCTTACTCTTGCATTGATAAACCAGTTTGAGACCTGTTTGAGTCAAAGATGTGATTAGTATAAGGTATTATACTTCTGCAAGGATGAGGAACTGTAAAAATTTAAAAAACAATACATTCAAAGCAAAAATGGGGTATTCAAGGCAAAATATAGGGGGCCGATCATCCATGAGAGAAAAGATTGAGAGAGAACAGAACTTGACCTGAGTGTTAAACCTACAATTATTCCTAGTTAAGTAAATATAACATGAAGTATATTTTACTTACCTGGTTTCTTGATAAACCTGTTTGTTTAGCCAACATCTGTTTATCGGTGTCGGTCGGATACCTGGAAATCAGTAATGAAACCATATAAATAGGTACATGAATAGATCTGGAAAAGACGAGTAATGAAACCATATAAATGGTTTAATTTGTTTAGCCACAAATTAAACCATTTTTTCCATTCATTTTATTTCCTAGTGGCTCAGAACTTCAGACAGGCAACTACTGGCCTTTTGGAGAAAAAATTTGGAAGGCGAGTATGGTGGTCTCAGCAAAGCAAATAAGCCAATATGTTTTTTATTTATATTATCTAAAACCCCGACATGTAGATACACCCACTGATTTTCTGCATGCATTTTATATTTCTACAAGACACTGCCTTGTCTTATAGCCATACTTACAGATGATAAACTATATTCATATCTATAGCACACAACAATTGACCCAAGCTCCATTAGACAGTATCTCAACAAAAATGTTGCTGCAAGAAGACTGTGTCCTCCTTGCATGTAGAACTTCATGTGAATGAGTTTGCCTTGGGACTCATGACAGCTAATTTGCTGTTGTAAGCATAATGGTTATTCATCCATTTGACTGCCTGACGGGCATGCCGATATTAGATATCATATATATTGAACCATGGTTAGTGAAAAAATAACTTTCCAGACTAGAAAATGAAAAAGAAGCCCTCTTTCAAAGTATTACACTCAGCTATATTACAAACGTAGATCAAGAAGTTTGGCCACTCACGGGTGCAAGAAGTGTTCAAACAACCATGCACGAAGTACAGACACTGCACGCTCAGGAAGTCCTCGTTGGGGCCGCCAAACATGTGCCTGACCAAAAGTACCAGAGTTGTTTGGTGCTCTTTCGTGACCAACACCACCACTTATGAGCCCAAAGCTTGAACTCTCTTCTCTATTGAGGCTTTCTATCCCGAGAACCTTGTTTGTGTGACGAAGTTGATTAGATATCTTACTTTTGAGGGACCTGAAGTGCTTCAACATGGCCTTGAGGGCCATGGAGGCATATGGAGCTGCAGTACTCAAGCCCGACACAGATTCAAATGATGTGATAACAGCTTGCACCTGCTGATAGTATTGTTTGTATTTTCTGTAGACCTACAATAATATCATTGGAATAAAATTACAAAAAAGAAACAAAAAAATGATGGTAGGATCGCAAAAAATATATAAAATAGAATGGATGAACTATTGTAGTACAGAAAGCTAATCCTTGGGTTGTCATCAAATCAAATAAAACTGCAGTTTTAACAAAGAATTAATAAAATTCTGAACGCAACTCAAGTCCAACTAGAAAAAAAAAATCCGCATAATGATTCCATGCAGAAAATAACGACCTAGGAAGGATCGAAGAAATGAATAAAATTAAAATAAATAATTTAAGAGTCATGCAAATATATCCAGCATGGGACTGCATTTCAATATGATGTTTCAGTTTACAATTTTGTGCCCCAAAAAATAAAGATTTATCATTTTTTTTGTCATCTTTCAACCCTGTTATAGAATTTGTCAAAGTCTGGATAGTTTCAGGTGTTTCATCCCTCAGTTGCATGATCTCAGACTACCAATAATAATGGAAATTCCCTTACCTGCCTTGGCAGACCACTCTCTATATAGCTCAACCTGCCTCAGACAGAAATTCCACAGGAAAGTTTTCGCATGTTTTAATCATAAATGATGAAAAGCATAAATTCAAATCCCTTTAGATTTCCCCTTCCAATACAAAGCAGTCATTTAGTCATTCTAGTACTTATGACAATGAAAAGGCAAGATATCCTGATACCACCCGCACTGCAAATCAAAAGTCATACAACTTTAACATGACCAAGAGAATCTTATGCAATTTCAAAAATACTTTCTAAGTAATTCAATAGGTAATCAAACACACAAGAAAACGCTTCTGCATGGGTGCATGAAGAATTCTCAGAGCAAGCTAGAACAAATATTATGTCATTCTTGATATTTAAAAAGCAAAGTCATCTATGAATCATCTGAAATCTGAAGTAACAGATGATATAGACCATCAGAAATATCAAACATCCCAAAGAATAATAATAGACAATCAAAAGTCATGTTACCAAGAGACATGCCTTTGCAAAGAGACACAACCCTTTCAACGAGACATCTTGCCAAGAGACATATCCTTTTAAAAGGGACATAACTCTTACCAAAAGACATCTTTTTAGAAGGGACACAACTCTTACTAAGAAACGTTCTTTCAAAAAAGGATACAAGCAATGGTAAAAGATACATCTCTTCAAGACTAAAAGACACCCATAAACAGGTTTATATACCAACAAGAATAATAATTTCAACACCCATTAATTTGTCTCATAAAGATTTCTCTCATCTATGTTTCACAAAAACAACCAGGAGTCCGATAGCTGCTGAGATCTCATTTTGTTTTTCCTTACAATACAAACTAGACGTATATTCCTATTTCTGATATGGGAATATCATAAAATCAAGCTCCAAAAGCTCCTATATGTCTATAAGAATACTACCACTAATGGTAGCTAATTAACTAAAACATTGTTTTCCAAGAAAAATTAACTACAACTATGGACCAGACAACACGATCCGACAACGCCAGCGTTTTCCGTTCCGCACAGCAAGTTGACCAGCTGACTTCAGAAAGATCAAATCAACCCTAGCTTAAACCATTCAAAAGTAGGTGGTGTAAAAATAACAGTCGCAGTAAAGAAAAACTTCATCGATCTAAAGAACTAAACTAAGCTAGGCTAGGCAGTAAGCATCACTAACAGGACGAAAGATAAAGATCTACCATGTCCGGATAAGCAAAGATTATATCGAGTAATTATACTTATAACCATGATATAAATTCACGACATGACCATGATCTCGGACAGTAACAAGATTCCACCAGTTGCATCCAAAATCTCTTGACATGAAAGACCACTGGAGTCATTTAATAATTTGTATATGAAACGCCTCGAGAAGGTACCAGAACTGCAGTTGAGAGAACTGAGGCACGGCGTAGCAACTGGCGAGCCCTTTGGCAGCAATAAAGAACAGAAAAATAAATGAACGAAAATCCAAGAAAGCAGGCCAAGTTGTTTCATGAGCTGAACTCAAACCTCATCAAGCATGGACACAAGCCTCGTCTTCTGCCAACGATGCTCCGCCCCCGAGACCCCACCCTCCTCCAACCTTCCTCCGGCAAACCCCTCCATCTCGCGATGTCCCTCCGACGAAAGCTCCCGCGGATCGGCGTCGAGGAGCATTCCCCCGCCGCCACTGCCACCACCAGCACCCGGTCCATGTCTACCTCCCACGTCGCAAATCTCCTCTAGAAGTTGCCGGGCGGGCTCGAGGAACCGGGATCGGTTCAGGACGGCGGCGTAGCCGGTGAAGGGCCCGAAGGGCTCCGCGGTCCTGGGCGCCGGCCCGATGGTGAACTGGTGGCGGGGCGAAGAAAGCGGAGCAGGCTTAGAAGAAGAGGAGGCAAGGGACAGCGAGAAGCCCTGGTGGGAGATCTGGTGGCCGGAGAATTGGGTGGTGGGAGAGGGACTGTAGTTAGGGTTTTGAGGGTTGTAGTAGTAGGAGGAGGAGGAGGATGAGGGTGGGAGGAAGGTGGTGAGAGAGCTGGGATCATGGTGGAGGAAGAATAAGGAGGTGGACGGCGGGGATTCCTCCGGTGGGAAACGGAGCTTCTCTCGCCGGCTATGTTGAGGCACGTGGTACATCTGGTGGTGGTGGTGAAGTAGATGCTCCTGTCCTCCTCCGCCACCGCCGACATATCCCTCCGCCGCCGACGACGACATCTCTCTTTTTCAGCGTTCCCGCTTCTCTTTTCTCTGCTTTAAAACACTGGAGAGAGCGAGGGTGGAGACGAGAAGGGGCTGTCCGTCACTTTTTGCTTCTTTTTCTTTTGTTCTTCCTTTCTGCAAAGGAGGTGAGAAAGTGAGGGTGGAAGGGTGAGCAATGAAAACGATAGGAGAATGGGGATTGGGGGAATAAGGTTATGATGAGAACTTAGACAGCGAAAGTCGATAGACAGAGAAAGAGTTGGGGTTGGGTTTGGAATACGAAACAGAGAAAGAGTTGGGTTAACTCACGCGGCTTGCCAGATTCTATCCCTTACATCGTGTATTTTAACATTTATTTGTATAATTAGTTAGTTAATCAACAAGTTGTTAAAAGCTAACGCACCTTACTTTTCCACTAAGGGGAAAAAAAAAAAAAAAAAAACTGACACACCTTACTTGTCTTAATAATTCAGGTGGCCGGCCACCTTCAACTGAGACGAGTGGGACCTTCTACGAAGGAAACGTTACATCCTACCATAGCTAGGCTAAGTCCTGCATGATTTCGCCATCTTAAGATGCGGTACATGGAAGTGAACCTACAGTGGCGACGGAGATACGGCATCGCACGTACGTCTGTAGATGGTGATGATTACAGTCAGATCTGGGGAAGAGGGGTGGTTCATTCAAACTAAAAAAATCTATATTAAGATTTTTATAGAGTGCATTGGCCACGTGTCTCGACCTCATAGGATGAGCTTGTACTGGGTTTACCGAGGAATAATTACTGTTAGCCCTGTCCTTTGCTGGAAAAGGGCATGGGTTAGGTTGGCTTGCTGGGGGTGCGGGAGATGGGAGAGTGGCAGTGCTACAGCTGTGACGCTGTTAAAGGGGCGGTGACGTCGTCCCCTGTTAAGGGAGGAGAAACAGAGTTACTTTGGTTTTTGTTTTGTGTTCGTCTTTTAAGGGGGGGTTTTGATTGCTTTTTGCTGCGGCGAGTAACAGTGGCAGATCTTTTGCTTGAGGGAAGACGGGGGAGCGCCCGAGTTTCCCGTCGATACACGAATATCGGAGCACTGGTCCTGTACGGCCACTGGGTGTGAGCTTTTAAAAGCTGACAAGTGCGGGTGGGGGGAGGGAAGAGGGAAAGAAAAGGATAAGGTCCGACGCCGGAACCCAATTAATCCAAAGAGGTGCGGAACTGGCTCGCCAGGGATGGAAATTTCTGATCCAGCGCTGCTAATTCAAACAAACCAAGCTGAGTTTGGATGAGTTTTTATATATAAATAGATCGGATGCTTGCTCGAGTATGAGTCAAGTATATTTTTCAGACATGGAATTTCGTCTAGCTTTTCGTCCGAGGATGGTGACCCTTTCTTGACATGAATCATCTTGCCCGTTTCAGGCAATCCAAGACACAATCCTAGACAGAATCCATAAACAAGATTCATAAAATCTATTTATACATAAATATTTTAGAATTCATAAATATTTCTGATCCTATACAGCATCACCACAGCTTGCCACCAGGCAAGAGATGGCCGCAAGAATCATGTTCCATCTTACCTGGTTTCTTCAGCAATACAAGCTCTCCAAAATTGCCAGGTAGAAAGAAGAGATGAAAGCCAGCATCTAACACCAAGTTGCTCAGCAAAAACTTTCATAACTTGCAGCAAATGTACGGTTGCATAAATAAATGCAAGGCTATTTCCAGGAATAATTATAGAGAAACTAGATTGAAGGCCCTCACTAATTTTGTATTCAGACTCCTCGAGATGTGTTTATACTAGGGTGAGACAATACACCCGTTGTATCTCCAAAAAAAAGGCTGCGACTAATTCTTTTAATCAAGTTACCTGTAGCAAAAAGTCGATTTCTAACAGCAAGCATCCACAAAATCAATCAGTAAACAATCCGCCGAAATTCAAGAAGTGATAAAAGGAACTAATTGAACAAACGCTAAATTGAATTTATCTTCAAATAACCTTATCTGCCTATGAAGAAAAAGACACTGCATTGAATATATCCATCAAGAGAACATATTCAAGAATAAGATTCAAAGTAATTGGATACTTAAAAGAAATATTCCACTCCAAAGTTCCGTTCGCTTCCATCACTTGAGATTTGACTAATGCAGAAGAGCTAGAATTTCATTCAAGATGATCTTTATGGTAAAATACATTACTCTCTCTCTCACACACACACACAAACAGTGTCATGTTCAAGACTTCCCAGTCATTAGGATTGAATAATTTCTGTTGTTTTTTGTTTAAACCTTCCTAAATCTTAGATGTTTGGACAAACTATTTCCTGATTTATAGTTGAGTTGAATTAGTCGGCTGGCTGTTAAAAAAAAATATTTTGTTGGGAACTTTCTTTGGATTGCGGTCTTGTTTTCCTTCCTTCAGGGCTTGTTTATTTCGTGGGAAAAAAAGGAGAAAAAGTGTGGTCAAAGGAAAAGTAATGAGATGCCTCTTGTTTGGTTGAAGTTTTCAAAGGAAAAAGACAGAAAAGTTGTATTCTCATGGAAATATGATCCCACATTTCATAGAAAAATCTTTCCCATAAGAAACATGGAAAAGTTACTTTTACATGAGGCGGAAATCACTCCATTTTTATTTTTTTCCAAAAAATCCCTTCAGCATTAAAGAAGCATTAAAGAAGGATTAAAGAGGTATTAAAGATCTAATTTTTATTAAGAGCATAATAGGAATTATACATAACTTTTCTAAAAAAATGAATGGCCAATCAAACATAAGTACTTTGAAAATTTATCACTTTCCATAATCAACCAAACATGCCAAAAGTACTTTCATAGACATCCTTTTCCTAGAAATTTGTTTCTTAGGAATCATATTCGTAAGAAGAAAAATGCTTTCCACGAACCAAACGAAGCCCTTATTTTGTTGGGAACTTTCTTTGTATCGCGGTCTTCTTACACACGACGAGCGATGCGGCCAACAAAATGTGGTCTATTTAAAAAGCAAGAGAATAATAACGCACGGCATGCAGAATTCTTTTTGAGTGCTTTTCATTGGAGGCTCTGACTCCCTCGAACAAACTGGAGTATTTCAAGTTATCTGGTCCTCGCCTTTCTTTTCCTTGCTTCTTTACAACTTTCTAAATAGGTAAGAGAAAAGAAAAGTTATACACACATTACATACATAATTTACAAGTCACAATTGCACAAGAAAAAAAGTTTTGGTAAGAGAATAAATATCACGGCTTCTATAGAAACTCAAACCATGATCCTAGCCGATAAAAGAATTAATATCGTCGCTAGTTCTAAAACATGAAAGTCTCGGTAGGAGAATTAAGGTCACAACTTTTATAAAAACTTAATGCCTGAAAAAGTCGTGGGGGCAGTTGCGAGTCTTGCGACTTGCCGTCCACCCCCAACCGGTGTACCATAATGTGGGATCTATCAAGCATTTCCTTCTCAGAACAACCAAGCAGAAGGCTAAGCATGCATTTCTTGTATTGGCAATAATTAAGCAAAGATTACTCCATTAAAAGTTTCACATTCCTCGTGCTCACTGAAAAGGGGGGAAAAGGATGTAACATATCTTCTATAAACATCTCAAGTAAACTTGCTAAACAGAGCAGCTGCTGTGGTAATTTACCAACCGATGGAAGATGACTTAATCAGCGAATACACTCACATGTGAAAAATACAAAAGAAATTTCATTATAGAAGTTAGAATCAAATCAATGAAACAAAGATGGAACCACAATCTTTAAGTGATTATCAAAAAACAAAACACAATCTTTAAGTGCTTAATTCATTGCTCCACTGCTCTACCGTGCTTAAGTGCCATAACAAGCGAAAGTATAAAAGAGCGCAACATCTTATACTGTGCAGGTCATCTATCTTTTAATAAAAAATTTTCTTATCGAAAAATAAATCTTTCTGTAACAACCTAAAATCTCACCTAAAAAAGCTAGCCATAAGGTATTTTTTTTGGGCTCCTTAATTCTGTATAAGTATCCAAAATCTTCTCGGCAAATAATCGATATGGGACTAAATACACATCCGTACGGATCCTCACATACTCCCTCCATTCAAGCCCTAATGTCTTCAATAGGCTAAGGGTTCAAATCCATTCATATCTAATCACAACCACCACGATCGGCTCGTGGTCAGCCTCCATGAACCCATACTACATGCTACAGTGTCTCCTAGTCCACATAGGCTATGAGCCGAATTCGCTCTAATGACATTTGTAACAACCCAGAACCTCACCAAAAATAGTTAAATAAAAGGTATTATACAGGATCAAGAAACTCAAATAATATCTTCCAGCTAGTTTTTTTGTGTGAGGTCCTAGATTGTTACACTTTCAGATTCTGCGGAATCAAGCATGAGAAAAATAGTTAGAAGGTAATCTATACATGGGTTGAGTTCAGACTGTAAGCCTCTAAGGCTGATCCACTTCTGACATTTCACACCTTTTCTGGAAGTTGATCAACTAAGTGGAACAGCAAGCTCTCTTTACATTTCCTGAAGAATCAGCAACGTTGATAGGTGTTCCTTGGCTGGGTGGTCCAGCTGCTCCTGCTGCTTCTTGGGCAGCAAGTGCCTTTCTGCTCACTATTTGGTAAATCTCTGTCAAAATATGTTGGAACGCCTTCTCAATGTTGAATGCTTCCAATGCTGAGGTCTAAAGAAAGGAAAGCCTCTCCTTCTCAGCCAATACTTGGGCATCAACCTCTGGAACTGCTCGTAGGTGCCTCATGTCGGACTAATTACCAGACATCATGATGACAATGTTTGAGTCAGCACGGTCCCTAAGCTCACAAAGCCACCTCTGGGTATTGTCAAAAGTTTGCCTCTTTGTTATGTCATAGACTAGAAGTGCTCCCCCTGCGCCCCTGTAATACTCACTGGTGATGGCACGGTACCTCTCTTGACCAGCAGTGTCCCATATCTGTGCCTTGACTGTCTTCCCTTCGATCTGTTCAGCATATCAAATTATTTCAGCATTAACAACTGCATCGATAATAGCAAAACGTAGAACGGTTATTCTATAAGTAAAACAGAGGTGCAAATACAACTTTGAATTTCTGTTGTCAAACCCATTTAACTTTCATTCATAATGCAAACTACAGCAGCAGTGAAAAACATGTCAACATGTAATCTGAGCAAAGCGTACATCACGGCATTTCTTGAGAAAACACAGTTTCATATTATCTTCCACAAGCATCAATTCAAACCCAATGTACTACAGGAAAAATAAAAACAGCCTTTTTTACTTTGT